>NW_020897693.1:7475698-7862466 GCF_003984885.1 Neopelma chrysocephalum
TGGGTGCCTGTCAGCCACGCTGCTTTGTGCAGCTCATCTGCAGGCAGGAGAAGGGTGAGGTACACCTGTGTTCTTCATGTGAGGCATTGGGACTATTTTCCCCCTTGTTGTGATTAGGTGCTACTTTGTCCTTTCCTTGTTTTTGTCCCGCTTTGACTGAGGTGAAATGAATCTGTCCCAGAGCTCCCCCGTGGGTTTTCCAAAGGGGCTCTGGGATGAACTTGTTAAGAGAGTTGCTGGTACTCTATAAGTGCTGCTTGGCAACTCATAATCTCAGTCTGTCTGAAACATCGAAGCATGGTTGTGCCTCTCTGTTTAAAGAGACCTTTCTTCTCAGTGTTACTGCTACATTAACTTTTTAAATATCTTTTTGTATCTGGTCATAAGGTTGCATTTTTATATTGTGTCCTAGAAGACTCACTGATGTGTTGTAGTTGCTGTTTTAAGGATGGCTACTGCTATGCTCTTAATGCACAGAGCCTATATTTTCTTGTTTGTTGGCCACTAAGAGTTTTACATAGTTGTACAGGGAGTTAGTGTCAGTCTACATACTTCTCTAAGAATGTTCTTTGTGTAGTATGTTAAAGAGTTGAACATCATTTTGAAAATGTTGCTGATCTTGACAGATGCTCAGCCTAAGTTTTCCCAGTAACCCTGTCTGTAGAGGAGTTACAGAGCACAGAATGGGTCTGTGTACTTAGTGTATTAAATACTTGTCTTTCTCATGGGGTAACAAGTCCTTGTGTGCGCAGTAGATGCCATGTACACATCTTTTTAAAAGTGGAAAGGAAAACTGAAATTTTACAAACATTTATACACATAATATACAAATAGTCATTTTTTTCTATTAAGGACAACACTAGATTTATTACTCCTCTTTTTTGTTATTTTTTCTTTTGGCAGAACCTGCCTCAGTGAATTCATTTTGGTGTGAACCAGTGGCCAAGCAGCCTTTCCTAATGCTGAAATGGAAATGTCCTTCTGGTAACAGCTCCGGCTTCAAAATTATAATATCTAATATAAATAATTCAAGGACAAATGAAGAAGACGCTCCACCCTGCATGGGAGAAGGCTCAGAGGAAACCTTCAAAACAGAATCTTTAGATTATTTCACCACCTATAATGTTACTATCATAACTGTTTCAAATGGTTCTGAAAGCTCTCCAGTGTACGGGGTGTGTCACACAAGCATTACTGGTAAGCATTAAGATTTGAGAATTAAAGATATTTGTAGGACAAAAATATTAACTTCATGGTTGCAGAATGCCAAAGTTGGTATGCAGTACATTATCAGCCTACAGATTATGAATAAAACACTACATTAATGCAAAGTCTAATGTGATGCACGATAAATATGCATTATATGAACAGCATCAGTATTACAGAATTTTCTTGTTCGGAAAATTTCTATCAGTCCTTAACATGCTAAAAAATATTTTTGTTGATAGACCCACCTCATCCAAGTGAAGCTCCTTCAGTCAAGGTGGTCAGTCACAGCTCATTGTCTGTTGAATTCTCTGATTTTGATTCATTGTATGGTCCATTAAAAGCCTACGCAGTAATGATCACAACAGAACAAGGTAAGATGTTATGGCATAATCTTCAGCTGTGTGAAACAATTTATCAGATGGCATTATGTTTTAGACTCTAAATAGGTGTTAAATGGACAGAGAAAAAGCTGGCTCAGTATTTTCAGTCACCTTTCAAAAATCATGTTTGCTTTGTCGGATCACTCCTCATTTTCAGTAAGCCCATTTTCACTTCATCTTTTCTTTCTTGACTTCTCCTTGTACACAAGTCTCATATGTACTGCCCCTATTCTGTTGCCAAACTGATTTACCAGTGATTCCCTTCCTCAAAATGTTGTATCCTTTCTTCTCCCCCCCCTCCCAAATAATTGTCATAGCAGCTAACACAAGCAGCTTTGGAACTTAGAATGTGTTTCCCATCCTTTCTTCAGCTGGAAGACGTCTGCAGTAAGATCTTAAAAAGAAGAGGGCTTTCCTCCTAATTTAACTTAAAGCACTTTTAGCTGAGAGAGATGGGATGCAGGTGGAAGGCTTGAATAGCATTGCCAGCATTAATGCTGTGGGAAGTTGAATGTCACAGAAAACTACAGAGTAGTCTGTCAAACTGGTGTCTTTAAAACATGAAAACTGAGAAATATCTTTAACTGGTGAATGTCTAGTGATAAATCATTAAATTAAGGAACTTACCTTTGCAGCATAGTTTCCAGTTGAACAACTTTTCATTTCTGCCAGTGCATTGAAGGAATAAAGCACCTGATGGAGATAATTTCTGCCAAGTAGGATTTGACATTCATGCTTATCCTTTGTCATGACACTGGAAATTCATCTTGCAGAATTTTGACTGTAGATCTTTTTTCTATGGTTTTCCATACAATACCTGTCCAAGAAATGTTTGTGTGTGTGTGTATATATATATATACACATATATATATACACACATGTATATATGTATATATATATATATAAAAATATAATAGGAATTTTATCTACTATTATTATAGGTATATGTATATATATCACATCAGTGCAGAAAATACCTACTTTTCACATGCCTACTCAGCTGCCCCAGAGTTGCTGGTTTGAATGCCAGTCTCTTATGTGCAGCTCTGCTTGTACTTTCAGCCAGTCCTGGCTAGTTGTGATGAGATTTGGTGCATTCTTCTTTAATTGTAAGGTATTCAAGAAGGAGAGAAATAAGGGAGGAAGACTGCCTGCCTTTGCAATGTAGAGTGCTTTGATAGGAGCAGAAAATAGCCTTACAGCCAAGCATTGCTTCAGCTGTATGGTATTCAATTAGCACAAATATTCTTGAGATGTGTTTCTCCGTTCTAAAACAGACATCATTGCCTTTAGGATAGACAGAGGGGACTTTGTAAGGAATAGTGTCTGAGGCTGTTTTAGGATGATATCCAAGACATCCACAAGGTGCTGCGGATATAACCTGGGATTCCTGTTGGATTTGAAACTAGGGACAAGACAGGACATAAAACATATCTCAGGTAGTATTGAACACACATTTCAAGGCAACTTAGTTAATTGCACCCTCAGTTGCTTTTAATGAAGTCTAGCTAGTGCTTTAGAAGAGTTGTCTTGCACCCTGTTCCTGCACAGTTACAGTTGATGGGAGCTTTGCTGCTGGTGGCAGTGAGCCACCAGCTCACTGGTGTCAGAGCAACCCTTGTTTCTACACAACTCTACAAAACTTTAAGCTTTTCCCCCTTTCAGAGCTCCCACAAGGCTTCTCCTTTTTAAAGATTAATTCAATACTATATCTGCTTTTAGAAGGAGCTTTTAGCTTTGTAAAGGCAGTCACTAGAGAGCAGTGTATGCAAACTTCAGTCAAATGAACAAGATTCTTCATTCTCCCTCAACACTGAATATTTGTGTCAGTTTGCTTGCTTTTGAGTTGTTGGATAACTGGTAGATTGAGTTAGTTTATTACCTCTTAGGTTACATGTGCCTCAACTGTATAATTGCTTCAAGTTTCTAAGGTTCATCTTCTATAACAGATACTGCAAAGTGGTGCTGTTCTGTGAACAGTGTCCTGTTGGTCACTGCTCACTGTGGTAGCCTGGTTTTAGTCTTCTGGAAAGGAAACTGTTCTGTTCAGCATTTTGTCCACTGCTTGTCTATGTCAAGAAAAGGCAGAAATTACCTCTTTCATTTCTTAGGGTTTAGGTGTGAGACTTCTTGTAAGATAGAACAAGGAACAAGGTCAGGACAAGTTTAGTGTCACCCTGAATGAGGCTTGATGCTGTTTGGGTAGCACAATGTTATCAAATACTGATTGACTTTTTCTACACCATTTGCATTGTAGTCTCTACATATGATAGTTGATAGAACATGTATGGATATAGCTTACTTGGCTAGTGAAGCTTGTCCATGGGGCACCAGGTTCCACCACTAATGTACCTTTACGCAGAAGCTCTGCTCTGTGTGGTAGAAGTAAAACCAAAAGCAGATTGAAACAAGTAACGCTGGGAAATAGGGAGGTAGTGCAGTAGATTGCACTGCAGTAGAAGAGATTTCTGAGGTTATCTGTTGCACTTAGCCTTTCATTTCAGGCAGTACTTATGGAGTAATGTCAGCTGTGGTTAATGCGATCATCTCAGCCATTGTGCCAACTGATATAAAACCAGTGGATGATGTATATATCACATGTATCCTTGTTTTTTTCCTGAAGGTTATGAGTCTTTGAAGTCTAAATTGAACAACACGTACAAAGACTTCAAGAAGAAGATGACAACTACCTATGTTACATATGTCATAGAAACAGAGCAGGCGGAATCACCTTCTTTCCATTCTCAGAATGGTAAAAACATCGTTAATGTAGGCAAGGGAAATACAATGTATGGCTACGAAAACGGACCATTGATTCCACTTCTTTCATACAGGTATTTATTTCAAATCACTGTCTTGTTAAATTTTCTGCAGTTGAAATCTAAAAGATCATCTATTGGAAAGATTACAGATATTGCTTAAGGCTGTTAAATGAACCTATAATGTACCTGTTTTGTTTTGTTCCTTCTCCCTTTTCAACAGGGCATGTGTTGCAGGTTTCACTAATATAACCTTTATGGCCAACGTGATTGAAGGGGAAGACAGTTATGTATCATTTTCACCCTGTTCTGAACCGGTTTTACTACCCCAGGATCCAGGTATAGTTAATGTCAAATATAGAACTGGTGGCTTGGCACATACACAGCATGTGGAGATTCCTTAACTATGGCAAGTTTCATAATATCAAAACACCCATTGGTTTCTCTGTATGAAATGTTTCTAGCTTTGCAGTGACACTACTCTGTAAATTCATACCTTGCTAGTTCTGCAGGTGATCCCTTTTTAACATGTATGACTTCCACTGGAGGAGTTGCCAAAAGTTGTACTACTCATGGCATGCTAAAAGGGATTGGATGGCACAGTGAGACTTTGGTATAGCAACAAGTAGCAAAAAGAAACTGATGTTCTAACAGTTCTGGTAAACTAGAAGCAGGTGTATTGGAATGCAGATACTGATCCCTTGATCCCAATTTTTTATTAATTTATCATCTCCTTTTTATTATTCTTACTGAGGTTTCAATACTGGTGTTGCCGAAGGACACAGTAAAGGCAAGACATTTAGTAGCATAGAGCATGCTCTGTCACCTGTAAGGTTCTGCTGTAGTATGTTGATTGAGTTAGATCATTACTGAAGAGGTAGATCAGTAATGAGTAATACTTGTTCTCTTTTATCAGGCGTTATTGCTGGAGTGGTTATTGGATGCCTTTTGGCCATATTTGCTGTCGTCGCTATAGGGGGTTTCATATTCTGGAGAAGGAGAAGGTAATGTATGTTTATAATTGTATTGGTTGTGTTGAGGAACACCAGTATTTCACTTCTGTATCTCTCTATTTTATACACCTCTGTCATGATGCTTTAAAATACATTATATTAAAAATGTTGTTTGTATGTTACAGATTAGAATTGAAATATCAATCCAGTTGTTAAATCACTTTGTTTAACCCCATAGTTACAAACTAATGAGTTCAGAAGAGCTAAATAAAATAAATCTTAATTGATAGAATAGAATCATAGAATGGCTTAGGTTGGAAAGGACCTTAAAGATCATCTCCAGTCCCCCTGCCGTGGGCAGGGACAACTTCCACCAGGCCAGGTTACTCAAATCCCTGTCCAACCTGGCATTGAACACTGCCAGGTTTGGGGCATCCACAACTTCTCTGGGCAACCTGTTCTAGGGCCTCACCATTCAGGCATGCTGATGAAGTCATTCACTTAAAAATGAGCAAACATCACAAATTATTGTGCTTAAAGGCATATGTAATTGTATCTTATATGGTTTGATTTTAAGTTTTCCATTAATATCCTTTTTAACTCCCTGTCACATGAAACTTCCATTTTGGAATTTCCAGAAGCTGATGGGTTGCCTAAGATTTGAGCTGGTCTCTGTTTCCAGTGTTTTCCAAATAATCTGGGATGTAAGAGTCCACAAAGGCTTTTTTTCTGCTTTTGATCATGTAGTACATCCTTTCTAAGGAGTTAACTGTAAGACCCTTAGTCCACCTTTCTTAGTTTGTTTGATTAACTGTTGTTGTTTTCCAAATTGTGTCCAATAACTGTGTACAATAACGAGAACATTTATTTTCATTCAACAACCACTTTCAGTATGACTGACACATCACTGTTGAACACTTACTGTAGGGATTCTGGTATTAGTAGCAGTTCTCCTGAGATGTTACGTAGCAGTACAGATCCCTCAATGTACTTATTCCACCAAAATATGTGGTTTATGTTCAGGCTTTATACTCTGGTTGCAACAGAAAGAAACAGAAAGAACAACATCACCAAATAAAGGATGAAGTATTTTATTTTTATTCCAGGTGTAAGGTTTGCCTGAGGAGTTTGGTTTTGTTTTTCACAGAATGAGATGCTTTAAAAGAAATTGTTCTCAGCAGGCACAGGAGATAGCTGTCGTCAGAAATCTCATATGCATTCCATTAAATTCTACTGTGAACCTATGTGTTGTTTTCTTTCACCTTACAGGAAAGATAAAAGAAATACTGAAGTGTCCTTTTCTCCAATTAAGTAAGGCCATATCCTTTCACGTGTTGTTTTTTGAGATCAAGTGATATTTGCAATAATTACTCTGAACCCAGTTACTTGTTTTCTGAGCAGTTTTATATAGAATTTTGAAGTATTAATTCCTCATGGAATTTAAAGATCCCAGCCTGCAGACTGAAAATAATCATATTGATCAAGACTTCTAGAGCCACTGCAGAGATTTGTGTTCACTTCATGAATCACCATTAGACACACAAATGCTCCACATGGTTTTGAAAAACGGGATGTTTGATGTTTCATGCACATTGAGGGAACAAACCAAATTGTTGATAAAGTGCACATAGGCAAAATGAGCACTGTGACCTGAATTTTTTGTATTGTTTGGGACTACTGTGTGCTGAGCCCTTAATTCAGATAATGTTGTGATTGTAAAAGCTGGCCATAGGGGACTAACCATAATAAATTGGAAGTCACAGGCAGTGCAGTTGAACCACATTGTTGGTTCTTGCACCCATTTTTGTGCTGATGGAAAGGCATGGCCAGAGCATCCCATGAAATCCCACCTGTGTAGACTTTGATAGTTGACATAAAATACACCAGAGAATAGGGCCAATCCAATGGGAGTAAGTGGCTGACTGACACCTTCTGCAGTGTTCCTCTCCTGAAGGATGTACTATTCTCTCCTTGGTTTAACAGAGCAGTTATATGCTATGCTTGATACCCTGTCCCCTGTAAATGCACAGTTTTGTGGCTGCAACTAACAGTCTTGCTTTCATTCTTAGATTCACATAGTGAAAAATACAACTGCATGTGTCTAATCAGCTTTTTTTTCTTCCCCCCTCCCTCCCCTAAAGGGTCAAGAAGTAAGTAAAGAACACTTTCTAACACATTGACTGAATTAATCCATGGTTTCTTGACCTAATGCCAGTTGCTAATAGATGGCTTTTCTCATTTTAGATCAAAAATGATTAAAGTGGAGAACTTTGAGTCCTACTTTAAGAAGCAGCAAGCTGACTCCAACTGTGGTTTTGCAGAAGAGTATGAGGTATGTGTCCTCAGTGGAGAGAGCTTCATGACAAATATTTTTGGAAAGTCACATCAGCTTTTCTATGGAGCATACACAAGGCTTACTGAAGGCAAGGAGAAGGATCCTTTATTATAGAGACTGTTAAGCCATATGTATAGCCTTCTCTTCCCCTATGCAGCTCCAAATTTAGTTGAAGTGCATGATAAATACTTCATGTCCTGAATTACTGTCACTACCCGTGAGCTTACAGCATGGCCTGCTGGTCAGAGCTCTCACCAGAGACAGGATCTCCCGAGTCCTTGCCCTAGTCAACACTGCAGAGTTAGCCTGGGGGATGCTATTTAACTTTTACACTTCTTTTTTCTCATCTTGGAGGGTTTTTCAGTACACAGCAAGACAGGTCTCTTGCTAATTTCACTGTCTTCTTCAGTGTGTAGGTGTGATTTGCAAACCACACCTGTGAATAGCTCAGAGGAGCAGTCTGAGAAACAGCAATTATGATTTGCTTACTGACCGTAAATATTTTTCTGTGAAATGTGCTAAAGCTCAATTGTTCCAAGGTACAAAGGACAGGAAGGAAGTGTCAGGAAGGATTCTGTGTTGTCATGTCTGCTGTTAAAGAATTAGGTTTTTTTCCTCATCTCCTTGAAGTTTTTAATTGACTTTATTCTTTAAATTCTTTCTGGGATTGTACTTTACAGGCTGGTGCTCCACCTTGCCGTCCTTCAGTCTGTTCATTATGTGCGTGCTCCCTTTCTCCCTGTAATGTCTGTAAAGCTTATGCAGAGTAGTTCACTGCCTTGGGGCCAGAATTAGTGTGCCATTGATATCAGTGTTGTGTTTTAGCACAACAGGCTTTTAAAGCCCATCTCTGATTTTTAAACACACTACAATTCCTACATTCTGTATTAAACCCTTCTCCATCAGGTTTGCCACTGTCACCGTCCCACCCTGTAGTAAGATGATTTTTATTGTCATTTATCCCAGTTTAACATGCCTGCTTTTACAGCACAGACCGTGAGTGTTTGGAGTATTTTTATCTGTTTGTCATGTGTTTGGGGGATTCTGAAACCCAGACCAGGTGTTCATGAATCCTTCTTTTACTGTAGGAACTCAAGTCTGCTGGTGTTCATCAGCCCAAATTTGCTGCTGAACTACCTGAGAACAGGGGAAAAAATAGATACAACAATGTCTTACCATGTGAGTTACTCTCTTTGGTTTTGCATCTTCTATTGGTCGTGTGTTTAAGTGAAAACCTTGGGTTTGGCTAATCTGGCTCTAACAGTACCCAGAGGTTTCAAGTGTTGTCAGTTTCCAAAGCACTGAATTTGAGCTGTTGCTTTCCCAAAATCACTGTATAAGCAAACCTGAAAGAGCTTTCCCTCAAGGTTGTTTCTTAAGAAAACTCCTCTAAAGAACTTTCCCTTAATTAAATAACTTTCGCTTTCCATTTGTGAGAAACTCGAAGTCCAGGTTGAAAACACAAAAGGATAACAGTTGACCACAGACAGATATATATGCAGAGCTATAAGAAATATAAGACCAGCTTTGCAGATGAACGAAGAGTCTTAAGCACTGCCAAGCTGCCTGTGGGCATCCCAAGGTAGCAGCGTGTAAGATGGAATTGAAAGGTGAACAGTGATGGGTACTTATGGATGCTTTAGAGGAAAAGCATCAGCTGCAATGGCAGCAGGAGACAAATTACTTTTTTTTTATCCAGTAATTAAAACTGTAGTAAATTTTTTGTTGGATTAGAAATATATAAATAGGCAAAACCATACCATGTTTAAAAATAAAATAAACTGTGTTGAGTATTCTGAGTGTTTATCCTGGCCACTCATTTTTCTGAAGGCTTTCATTATATAAATACCACTAGTTATGATTCCTGAAGTTCTGTTCTTATTCTTAAAACGCACATTGTTCCAAAACACCTCTTATTTAGAAACCATGCATTAGATAAACAGTATTTTGGTGAAAGGTTCCAGTTCTAAAATTCATAATTGTCTTCTCATTTTTTCTTTCTGCAGATGATATTTCGCGTGTTAAACTTTCAAATGAAAGCTCTGGAACTGGTGATTATATTAATGCAAACTATATACCTGTAAGTTGCTTCGTTAGCTGAAATGAAATATAATGTGTATTTTTCTGATGTAGGCTTAACAGCTCTTAATGATGTTTAAAATCAGCTTTTATGTCTCACTGATGCCCGTTTGTGTGTGTATATACATTGATTTTGTTTTTTTCTTCTTAGGGCTATAACTCAAAGAAGGCATTTATTGCTGCACAGGGTCCTTTACCCAATACTATAGACGACTTCTGGGAAATGATTTGGGAAAAGAATATCTACTCTATTGTTATGTTGACAAAATGTATGGAACAAGCTCGGGTATGTTTTTATCAAAACTGAACTGTCTCTTGAAGGCAGCTGGATCCCTTCTAATTTTGTAGCAGTTTGGAGACTGACCACTTTCTTTTAACAACCATCCTCTTGGTGGAAGACTATTTTCTAAATCAAATAGGCACAACTTTTTTTTTTTTTGGCTTTTTCCCATTTTCATATCTGCTGACTATTGGAATAGATTGCCTCAGGAGAGTTGTGGAATTGCTATCTTTAAGGGTGGGTTCTTCTCTCTAAAGAATGATTTTGGTAGAGCTTCTTTTGCCCTGGAATAGCCCTTGAGAAGGGTGACATGCTTTCTAGCCCTGCTTCAGGTGGTGTGTTATTTAAAACTAAGAGTCAGTTGCTTCGTTGCCATGTGTAACTTTGTAACTCTGCTCTTAGACAAAATGTGAGCAGTACTGGCCAGACAAGCAATCCAAGACCTACGGTGACATTATGGTGACAATGGTCTCAGAAATTGTCCTTCCAGAATGGACAATAAGGGACTTCACTGTAGAAAAGGTAAGTACTGCCTTGGTTGTTAGTTGTTAGTATATAAAATAACCTTGTGCATATGCAGATACTTGTAATATCTGCTGGACTGAACAATTAGCCCCATCAGCAAATACAACGCAGCAGATATGAGCTCAGAGTAAAGTCAAAGGAAAAGAAAATTATTTCAAGGTATTCCCTACTGTAGTGGAAGGAAGAGGGAAACTGGAATATCATTGATCCAAATCCCTGCACGTCTTGTAACAGGCATCTTTATTGAAGCTGAGCTTGGCCCAGTATATATGGCAGGAAGCCCCTACTGTTGCTCCTCTGAAGCCGGTTTTCATTGTCTTGTGGGTTTGTTGTTTGTTTTGTTTTGGTTTGTTTTTTAATGTGTATTCCTGTAGTCCAACACACCAGAGAGCCACACAGTGCGGCAGTTCCATTTCACCTCCTGGCCGGATCACGGAGTGCCAGAGACAACAGACCTTCTCATCGACTTCAGACACCTTGTTCATCAGTACAACAGTCAAAATCCAGTTGACTCTCCTACTCTGGTGCACTGCAGGTAGGAAGAACGTGTTTCTGTTAGACATGCTTTTATCTTGTGGTTTTTTTATGATCGATTTTTTTTTTTTTTCCAATGGGATTAAAAACAAAATAAGTTTCTTTGCTTAAAGGCATGGGCAGAATTAAACCCTTTGCCTTGTGCTTCAGAAACTAGCAATGCTATGTACGTAGCAAAGTAAGTGATACAAAATTTCATTAGAATCTCTCCTAGCCTGGAAAACTTAGCTGAAAAAGTTGTCCTTTCCAGTGCTTTTCGATATAATCTTGTGCAAGTGCAAGGCTGAGAAGCCCAGAAGCATATCCCTCCTTCCTCTTGGTGGTAGTAAGAGCCACCCCTCTGGGCTGCCAAGGCTTTTATTACCATGCCACTGAAATAATAGGAGGCATCGTACCGGTTTCACTGGCTTTTCATCAGACCAGCAGGGAGCAGGTGGTTGGTAGAAAGCAGTAAATGGCCTCCCTGTGTCATTGCAGTGCTGGTGTCGGGAGGACGGGGACATTCATCGCCATTGACCGCCTGATTCAGCAGATGGAAATGGAGAACACTGTGGATGTGTACGGAGTGGTGTACGACCTCCGCATGCACCGGCCTTTAATGGTGCAAACTGAGGTGAGGCTGTCTTGGACCCAGCAGCACATTTTTCAAGTGTGCCTAATAATCCAGGAAGCATGGACTCAAGATGTAGCTCAGAACTACACTAAGATAAGATATTAAGGAGTTAAAATTGTTCTTTGTTTAGCTTCCCTCCTTCCTGCTCCATTTCTTCCCACAGAAATAGTTGCAGCCAGGGCCCACCATACATCCAAGCAAGAGTACTTTGTAGGACTGGCACTTGCAGCTGGAAAGAACCAAATCCCAAAGTCTTTTTTGCAGCTTGTTTTACCCATGTGGGTTTTATCCTTTAACTGTGAGCCAGAATTGACTTGAGTCAGGTGGTCTCGATGTGCATCTTTTCTTTTGTGTTCCACAGGAACACAAGTGTTCCTGCTGAAATTATCTCTTTGATCCAAAAAGGTGTGTGGACTAACTCAAGCTGATTTGAAAAAGGCTGTAAAATCTCCATTGTGAAAGTCTTTTAGGAGGGCATTAGGCATGACAGTAAACTCGATCCTAGTTTTATATGGGGATGTTGGTCAGATGACATCATGACGTCCCTTCCAGCTCTATTTTCTATGAACTACACACACAAGTTCTAAAACATACTCTGTGATAACATTCAGTGCAGTGCCAAAACCTACATTCAGAAGCAGAATGACTTTGAAAATCAGATGTTTTCTAGAAATGCATTACCTTCTCTTTTTCTCCTATCAGGACCAGTACGTCTTCCTAAACCAGTGTGTTATGGATATTATTAGATCCCAGAGGGAGAAGAAAACTGATCTTATTTACCAAAACATGACAGCAATGGCAATCTATGAAAATTTCACACCTGGGCCAGGCTTTGGGAAGGCCAATGGCTACCACACATAGTCCACCAGGAATGCAGTTTCTCCAGGAGATGTTACCTGCCCATAGGAAAGGGAGGTGTTCTACTCATGTTTTCTGGGACTGTGTGCAGTGTCTCATGTATGGCTTCTGCAGTTCTGTCTGCATTCAAAGAAGTGATCTGCAGGAGGAAAAACACAATGGTGGCAGGAGCCGCAGGTCGATGTTAAAAAGAAAAACCAACACAACCCAAGCAAAACTATTTGAAGTTAACAGAGGAATCTTGCTTTTTTTCTTGGGAATTTAACAGTACTGATAGGTGAAATAGCATTTGCAGTATGAACAGTGAAGTAGAATTTAAATATTAAAATAATAACACAAGCTTTTTATTACAATTTTATATGATTTCATTTACAGACACCAGGCTTGTGAGCTGTTTTAATATATTTAATTATAAGTTTCAGGAACATATTTTATCTACTGTATCTGGTTACTTAGTTAATAGATATGTGCCTCTGTGATCTATTTTTTCTGTGTTCCTTTTTATTTAAAAAAAGGAGTACAAAGGGCTCCTTCAAATGGACATTTATACTTGGAAATTGTGCCTTTTCTAGTTGCTACTCTAGAAAAAAAAACAGCAGAGATTCTATTTTTGTATGAAACTCTTAATGAGAACACAGATTTTTAAATAAGGCTTATGTCAAACTTAACTGTAGTTGCACTGTTGGCAGGGCTCTCCAGAAGTTTGGAGTTGAGTTTTGTTTTTGCATTTCACCACAAATATCCCCTGCCTTAATGTTTTGGTGCCTCTGCCAGAGGAAAAGGAGTGTGGTCTGTCACTCTGAGCTTTAACTGTAGAAAAAAACCAGAGAAAGTGAATCTGTGAATGTGTGTGCAAGGGGGTGTGTGTGGGTGTGTATGAAGGACAGAATAGCTCCTCCCTGTTCCTGGCTGATATTTCTGTTTTTATACAATTTATAATGATTTATTTAAAGGTGCAATATATGATTTACTGAATAATGCTCACTCTATTCTAATAGAGTTTTTCTCAGGTTGGTGTCTTTTTATCATTGTTGTTGTTTTTCCTCAAATATATAAATCTGTGAAAATGTTCAAACTAAGGTTCCAAGTGTTCAAGCACTCCCAAATAATTGACTGGCTTTACTGTTTCTACCAAAACACATTGTACAAAATTCTGCTGTAAAGACAAATTTCTCGGTTGTTTTAGCCATTCAAAACTGAGACATGTCTTACCTGCCTGCATCTCATTGATCCAATGTAATTGTTTTATAATTACTTGCAATGTACTGCTGCTGTTGTCTTAACTGGTCCTTTTAGAAACAGAGCAAGCAAGCAGAAACCCTCCAGTTGTTGATTTCACAAGTCAAGGATCAGATTGGATTTATTTTGCTGGTACATAACTGTTAGACTTAGGAAGGCATTACCAATGAAGGACTTAAGTAGCTTGGGGTGGGGGGAGGGTGTGTTTTTTGGTCTTTGGATCATTGCACTGGTTGCATTGCAGATGAATATGAAGTTCATGAATAATGCTATAGAATAGCTATAGAGCGGTGAAAAATCTTATGAAGGTTTAATAACCAGAGTCCCTGGAATTCTGCTGCTTTTTTGTTGTTTTGGGGGTTTTTTCTTCGTTTTAGTAGACTTGTCAGAAAAAGCTGCAGATGCTAAGAGTGTATGTGGCTTTACAGTGGAACCTGACAACCTCACAGGATCCAGTGTCAGCTGAAGGAAAATGTAGGAATTCCTGATGCACAGCTGTAACTTTATGAATATCCTGAGGAATTCTTTACAACCTGGTGTGAAACTGTGGTGTGCTGTGTGAGCAAAACTGGAGAACAGGCCACAGTGCAGTTCAGCTTTTGGTTGGTTGTTTTTGGAGTTTTGTTTATTTTGGTTAAATTTATTTTATATATATATATTTTTTTTTAGCAGCCACTTGAATATGTTTTTTCTCTCTTTCTCTGAAATACTCAAAAAAAAAAAAAGCCAACAAAACAAAAAAACTGCCATGAGGTTAATGATCCTGCCAGCTCCATCCAAACTGGCTGTCCACAAAGTGGGCCCATATTCTTCCTAAGCTGCTGTCAGTTGACAAACAAAGATAAACCACTTGGACCAAACAGAACCATTCCAAAGGAACTGGGAGGTAGGAAAGTCTGCCCCTTACAGTCATGTTTTTGGTTTTTTTGGTTTTTTTAAGTCTCTTACTCTTTTAGTTACAGCACATCTGTGCAGAGCACAGAGCCAGTATTCATTATTTCAGGTCTCCCAAGAACTTGCTGCCTTAGGGTGGCAAATGCTGTCTTGCTTCTGAAGGCCCTTGTTTTGTATAGCACAGAGGGAGAGGGAGATGAGTCTTCCATGCTAGATGATGTTGATTTCATAATATTGCAGCAGAACATCAGAAAACTAGCTAGAACAGTAACTGGTTTTGCTTGACCACTGCCCCGATCCTCTTAGAGAAAACAGTCAGATCTGTCCCATTAGTTTGGTGTTGGAAGCAGACATCAGATTCTCGCTTGTGGCATCATCTAATGAGTATCCATTTTAAATAAAACTGTATGCATGTGTTTTCCCTAAACTGACTCATTGTGAGAAGAGACTGAAGTTTGAAGTAAATGACCTGTTGATCCCGTGTTGATAGGTGAAAAAAGTTGATAAGGCTTAAAATGTTGTAAAGATAAAGTCGGGCGTAGTGTCGATGTGAATAAGTAGGATCTGCCTTATAGGACTTCTCTGCAGGAAGAGAAGGAGCACAGGCAATGCTCCACTACCTTGTGGATCTGTCTTGGTCAAGATGACTTGAATTCCTGAAATTATTTTCTCCCTGCCCTCTGATGTTCTTTGTGTTATAATTGCTGAGATCTGTCTCTTCGGTCAATGTCTTCTGTTGCTGTTGATTATCTAAAGCTGTCCACTGAAAGTTCCACTGTGTGACAATTATATCTCCTACATTTCTGTTCTATTTTTTTTCCCATTTGGGGCCTGCTTAAGAAGGGAAAAGTTCATGTGTTTCAAATAAGTGACTGTTGAATATCATGAAATGATGTACAAATTTTGTTGTTTTCATATTTGTTGTACAGGAAATTTCTGCACATTATAATGTTTTTCATGGTTTGATTTGTTTCTAAAGATATAAAATAACAATTAAAAAGCATCATCCTAGAGCACTTTGTCTTATTTTTTCTTTATTGGGGTTTTCTTTTTAGTTCCTTTCAATAAAAATAATTTCCTAAAGTTTCATTTAGGAGGACTTTATAATAGATAAGGAAGGTGGGCTCCCATCCTCTGGGGTGGCCCTTGAGTCATTTGTGTGTTACAGTCACTGGAGCTCCCTGCAAGGCTGTAATCTGTCATTCAGACTTGCCTGGTAGGACCTGAATCTGATGTTACTGTGTCCTGCCACTTGGTAGATTCTCAAAATGAAGAGCTTGATACCAGGTAGAGGAACAGGACCATCATCCAAGGTCCATCAAAAGATTTACATTGACTGAAATAGCCTTGAGAGAGGACCAATGTTTCTAGGACTCATTTACTTTCAGAGGAACAAGAGTGAGGATTTTTCAATCCCTTTAAGATGTTCTGTTGTTGGGAGGTGATAGAAGGGAATGCAGAAATATCTGTTTTATTAATGTTACAGCTGGCTGCTTGATTACAGATTAGCTGTCTGTAGATGCATATAACATTATCTCAGGTAAGTCCTTTTCTCCCAACATTTTTAGGTTCCATTCCTGGCTGCCATCTGAATCACTCCCAAGGAGGATCACATGCCTGGAGGGTGATACTGGCATTCAGCAGCTCTCCAGTTCATCATGGGGTGCTGACACTTAACTGTAAAATCTTGTGATCCCCCATGGTAACTTCTGTGTTTTCTGAAGTGACTGGGTGGTGAGATAGGAAGAGCAGTGTGATTGTCTCATCATCATTTAGTGGGGGCATGTGCCAGCCACATGATGTTGTCTGAGTGCTCTCAGTGAGATTCATGTGGCAGAAGAGAAGCTGTGACAATGAACCTGTAGGACCTGCAGCAGGTGACCACCACTGCCAGGGGTAATCAGCCTCCGGGAGACTTCTGGGAAGTGAAATTCCTCGCTTTTTTTTTTCCCCCCTGTAATTCCATAAATTTGAGATATTAGAACTTCAGTAAAGCAAACTGTTCCAGTTGTCATTTGGAGTGTTACTCTGTTTGGGTGGGTAGAGCTGAACCCATATATCTGAAAATCACGTTCTGTACTTGGTCTTGTCATGCATTAGTTCTTATGCCTTTGACATTAAAGAGGTGGAGGTCAGAGAGGAGAGGACATAATGTTTCTGTCCTGTTCTTCACTTGATAAATGGGATATGTTGATGGTGCCCTTGCATGCCCTTCCTGACTGGGAGTTATCAGGCAGCAAATGGAGTTTGGAGATGAAAGATGTGGATGTTTTTGTGGAAGAAGGTCAGAAATGGGAGCTTGGAAGGGAAGGACACCTGAAAACTTTGCACACTGTGCTTTTCTGAAGCAAAAAGAAAATGCCTAGGTCTTAACAGCTCCTGGTTGTTCTGAGTAAAAACTAATTAAAAAATGCAGATGCAATCACTTTGGTCTGGGGCCAGAATGAGAGGCAAGTGAAGATCAGTAGTTAACTTGCTTCTGAGGTAGGCAGGTACAGTGTTTTCCCGCTTCCCATACCCACCTAAGAAGTTACTGTACTTCTTTTTTTCAGTTACTCTGGCACTGCTGCAGAGAGTTCCTTTCAGCTCTTCACAGAAGACCTCGGGGTGGTGAAACCTCTGGCTGCAAACTGTTCCATTTCAGTACTTTGCAGAAGTGTTTAAGGAGTTGGTACCAAACAGTGCCTCCCTCCAATCTTGTACTTTGTTCCATTCTCTCTACCCTTGGACTTGGCAAGCCCTTTGCCCATGCCAACCTCCTGCCTGCGAGGGAGGAGGAGGCAAATGAAGCAGAAAACCTGAGTCTGAAGTACCAGGACAAGCTGCTTCCTGCCTACATTGCTGGCTGAAGGGAAGGAGCTGTTAGAACATCTCACATGGGGGAGAAGCTGAGAGCCCTTCTCAGACTGTTTCTTAGATCTGAAGAAAAAGATTAGTGATCCAGCCCTGTTCTTCTTTGTCCCTGGTACTTAGCAGAGCCCCATTTATTAATTCAAGTTGCTTTCCCTGGGGTTATTTCATTATATATTAATAGACATAATTTCCTGACAGCAAGAAGAAAAGCTAGCAAATTATCCCCTCTTGCTGAGAAAAGATAGTCTAGTTTGATCTCAAGTGAGTTATTTTAATTTGCATTTTACCTCCAGCTTTCCAAGTAAGCATGAAAAAAACAGATTCCTTGGAACAATGTTCTGAGTGTAGTGCTAATGTCTCATGGACATTAATGGTGCTGACAAGAAGTTTGCTAGAGACATGAGAGCTGTGTGCTCAGTGTACTGGGGTAAGAGCTCTCTTCAGACACTGCCACGTCTCTGCCCTTGTTTCACTACAGGGCAGGATGGACAGGAAGACATGTATCCTCTGGAAGAGATTTCTGGACTTGTTTTAATTTTTTATCTGGCAGTTTTTTGATGTGGTGTTTTTAGAGTTGGGAATATTCTATCAGAAGGAAAACAGACTTTGTGATAAAGACTGATCTAATGTCAGCTCTGATTAAGGTATGTATCTACCTAAAAGGTGATTGCTGTCACTCCAGAAAGAAAATACATCCTGTTCATTTCTGTTTTAAGCCTCCAGATGGCACAGGATACCACTGTTCTTTCCAGGGAAAGCTTTCCCTGCCAGGCTGCTCCTTTTTCACTTCCTTCCCAGGTTCTGATCATCTCCCTCCACCCCATGTGCTCTTTCCCCTTCCTTCTCCCTACACTGTAGGTGCAAAGCCTGTCTCCTCCAGTCCTGCCTAACGCTCCCTCCAGCCCTCGCCCATGTCAGGCGTCAAGTCCAGGCCACTGTGCCTATGGATGGCTGGCTGCCTCCTCCACAGGGATATGTAGAGTGTTGTTCATCTGATCAGATGACTTTTTTTCAGAAAGTCTTAAGCTCAGCAATAGCTGGTAACACCAAATAATCCTTTGCTTCCTTGGGAAGTGTTCTTACTCTTCAGTGTGTTGATACCTAGGCATTTTCTGATGGTGCATGTAGTCCAAGGTGTAAGGGCTCTGGCTGGGACCAGCCTGGTGCTAGTTATTCAGCTTTCCCGGCTGTGTACTCATTTCCCACCCTATCGGTCTGCTCCACAGCTGTTCCCAGCAATAATGGATTTATAGGATTGCTGAACACAGTGCAGATACATCAGTAAGACAGCAAACAGTGATGTGCTTGCTCATACTGCTTAATATGAGTAACAGTTAAAAGTCTGTTTCAGTCAATGGATCTGTTTATGTGTGCGTGTGTAACACTGTGATTTTTCCTTGCCTTTTTCTGCACAGGTCCTTAGGGACGTTTTAAATGCAGCTTTTAAAGCATCCGGCAACATCTGCTGAGTTACTTTGGTTTCTTCCATCTCCCACTTGAAATACAGCAAGATTTCAATGCAAAGCTCTAGTTATAGCTGCATTTTTTACAAGAAGGCAGTAGCGGAGATGGGTGTGTAAGAGAGCTCTAAATCTGCTGGAAAATGTGTCTGCAACTGCCCTGCTGCTTATAAACCCTTCAGCCTTTGAGCAAGGAATAAATCAAAACTAGAAATAACACTTCACATCAGAACTTCCCATGCTTGTGTATCAGCACCCGTCCTGTGGACGATCAACTCTGAGAAGGGTTTGGCTGGGCTGAACAGCTCTCAGCTGCTGCCTCCTGGTCCGAGTGATGCTCCCAGTGCTGATGGTGACAGGCCAGGTTGACACGAGCTGAAGGAGAGCTGAGCTCTGGAAGCCAGTTACCAAAATACTGAGAAAAATTTCTGAACAATAAGGATCAGTCAAACCTTTAAAATCATTGTAATTTAGTTATAAGCCAGGTCTAAAGCTATTGAATTGGATTTTTCTCTGCATGATGATCTCTATAATGTGACTGAGATGCCAGCAAATATATTTCATAGTGTTTGCTGCAATCAATATTTTCGTGTGTCAAGCTCACTGGCAGCACATTGGTACCAGTCATGTTATTTCTGTTAAGACACTTGATGTCGCTGCTTGGTATTTTGAAAATGAGTTTTTTAGGGGTTTAGAAAGTGGGTATTTTAAAAATTAGGTTTTTAGAGGTTTAGAAAGTGCTCCCTTTAAAAAATGCCACTAAAGAGAGGTTTGAACAGTTCCACATGAAAAAAAAATATCTTTCTTGGGAATTTCCTTCCCTTTCGACATTTTTAAAAGCAATTTAAAGTAGAGATGAACCTGGCTATCTCAATCAGGATTTATAAATGTATTCAATTTTTGTTTCCTGAAATGCGTTTTGTAGTCCAGGGGACTGAAATACTGAGAAATCCAAAGAAAGCACTGATCCCTATCACATGTGGAACATGACTTTCTCTCTGCTCACCTATTCTTGCAAGTCAGACAAGAGAGGGAATGTAGGCATACCCAAACCAAACAGCTTGCACAGGGCCTTTGCAAACCAAGCTTAGAGGGGTTTTTTGAGCAGTATTAAGCACACAGTTAGAAATGGGTGGGACAGAGAATATGGAATCTGAATATATATATTCATGTCAATCAGTAATATCCCTTTAAACTTTCTGTAGATGATATTCTGAGTTATGTAGAACTGAAGACATATTACCCTAATCCAAACAGCTCTGCTATATGTAGATTTCAGTATTATATGTGTTGACCTATTTCAAGACATGCATTTTTTCCATGGTATTCTCCTACCTGATTAATAGATTTGAGTTAGGGCCTTATTCTAAGGAGCTGTGGAAAGTAGATGCTCTTTCCTGAAGAGCATTGCGCTGATCCATCCATCACATGTATTTGGGTATCCACTTTCTATTTCAGTGGAAGTTACTTTTTTTTATTATTATTTTTTTTTCCCTCTCCAGCAACGTTATTCTATTGCAATGAAATTTTACAAGTCAGTCTTCGGAAGGCAAAATGTTATTACCAAACCAGAGCCTTAGGGCTCTCTCAAAGTCACTCGCTTTAAATGATATTAGAAGTTAGTGGAAGTACGAACTATGGTCAGTTGGTTCCGGATGAAACATCATTGTAGTTGCAATTTATTACATGAAGTGATCAATATGCTGTAAGTGCTTTTACAAGGTAGAGCCAGAATCTCTGTGAAAACACAACCAGCAGTCTGCAGAGACTGCTCTCTCTGCACTCAGGCAGAACACAACGCTGCTACTTTTCCTGGGTTTGGGCTTTCACTCAGAGAACATTTCAGCTTTCAAGGACTTTGCTCTTTAGTTTATTTTAGAAAAATCAGGATGGCTGTGGTGGACTCAGGTGGCTGCTTCCTGGGCTGAGGACAGAGTTGCTGAGGAGGGAAGGACCATCTCCTGATTAGAGTTTGCAATCAGTGCTGTGGCCAGAAGCAGGAGATGGACTCAACCAGCAGGTGCATGAGGCACAAGGCAGCAGAGTGATGACCATGGTCACCCTAATAAGCAGCATTTGCGATTGTCTACCATTTTTTGGACTACTTAAATACAAAATTTTCAGGAGACATTTGAAAGCGGTTTTGCAAACTGCTCAGAAGTAGTTTCTTTCAGAAAAATGGGTGGAGTAGGAATAAAATCAGAGGGCTTTGTGGGCGATTCAATGTTGGTATCATTAACAAAGACAAACAATCATCTATGAAATGCCATGAAAAGGATTGGCAAAATGAATGACGTCTTTGCTAGCAGCTGCGTTGTGGGGGTGAATTGCTTTCCCAAGGCTGGGGGAAGCAGAAGGCACTCTTGCTGTGCTGAGGGGCTGTGGTGGGGAAAACCTGTGTTAAGTTGCAGATGTACCCTGCAAATATTTGCAGAAGTGAAGCTGTGGTGCTTCTTCTTTCACACAACAAAGAAAGGAAAAAAATAATATTTTCTGCATAGTTAAATAATTCCATTGCAAAAAATATAACATCTCAATAACATGTAACTATACCAGAAACCACGAGGCAAAGAGCAGGGAGAGATTAGTGTGGAGCCTCTCATCAGCCTCCATAGAGAAGGCATCATGCTCCAAGCTGGCAGTGGCCTTTTAACTTTGCTGATGTGTAAGGAAAATTCGTACATGCTAATAGTCAAATTATGATTTCCCATGATTGAAAGGCAGGAGCTGCTAAGCATAACAAAGTGAGCTTTCCCTGCTCAGTAGGACATCTGCCAGCGCTGTGATCAAATTATGGCTTTCCTTGGCCCACAGTCAGGAGCAAACTGCATATCCTTGATCAAAAGCGCAGTCTGCTGGGGTGGAGATGGTTTAATTATTAGTGACAAATCTGACAAAAGTCCTTTGAAGTGACAGTCTCAGGATGGCTTAGTATTCACATATGGGGGAATGAATTGAGTAATTACAGCAAGAAATAACCTCAACAATGAAACTGAAACATAAGGTGGGGGTTGAAGCTGCACAGAGCCACAGGCACCAGGTGTGAGGGTGGCCAGGCACAGGGGACTTGCTGGTGCCGAAGACTGTGGGTGGGGGAAGAAATGTTTGGGGTACATCACTTGTCCTAGAACATGTCTGGCTTTTTTTGGTCTGGTTCTTGCTATGCAAAAGCAGGTGAGGGACCAGCCCAAGAAGTTGCAGTGGAGTGGTGCCTTGCCAGCCTTGCAAAGGCTCTATTTCCCTGTTGGGGGCCAGTCCTCAGAAGCAGCCCAGGGCCCTTTGTGCCAAGCAGAGCCCCAGCACAGGAAACAAGAGATTCAATAGGGCTGTAATGGATGGAAAAGCCCGGAATAACTCTTTCGGATAAATGAAATGCCAACTTCTCCTAAGTAACTTCACTGCAAAGGCAGAAAGCAAATGGAAAACACAATGGTTTATGAGGGTCTTGCTACACCTGGGCAAATACCCCTGCCCTGGAAGCTGACTTTTAATTGCAAGGAAAGGGTCTGTGAGCAGCCTGAGTGTGCCTGCTCTCTCTAATCTGCCCTGCTCCTCTGGTAAACCAAAACCAGGCAGGCATCCTGAATGTGGCCACAGGCCTCCTGTTTCGGGTGTGGGGAGGACTCATTTCAAAAGGAGGAAGTCACGGCACCCAGATGGATTCCCCTTGGCAGCAGATGAAAGCTGTGTGGTTTGAGAACAAAGAGCTTGATTTTTGCATGTAGGAAATGAAGAGATCAGCTGAGTAATGCTATACAAGCTGGAGGGGAAGCCTTAAAAGTTAAAAAAAGCACATTACACTTGATGCATTTGCTGGTGATGCTGACTGAGGCATTCTGTGCTAACTGAAGTTGCAATGCAATGCAGATGAGGGTGCTGGGCAAGGACAGTGGTAGTAACAGCAGATTCATACCTCTTCTACACTGCAGGACATCACTGTCACTAAAAAGAGGAGAAAGGTGCTTTGGGTTTTTTTTAACACAAATCTATCTGTTGCTGCTTGGAAATGCGGGCTGGAATAAAATGCAAGCAAGGGTATCCGGTACTTGAATTGCAGAAACCAGTACATACTTTTCCTCAGTTTGGCTGGACTTGCATGCTGTGGAACTGACTTGGAAGAACCAGGGCTGGTATCAAGTGTACATGGCTTCATAGCTCCCATGCATGATCCTGTTGAGAACACACATGAGTTAAACTAAGATTCCTATTGGCACTGGCAGTTGAAAACAGCTTTTAAGATCCTGGCTCTCAGAAAAAGCTACTGTATGTATACTGTACTGTATTCTGTTCTGTATGTAATACCTTATTCCATGGGGTTATGCACGTTCCTCACACTGCCTCTCCTCTCCTGGCCCCCTGGCTACCAGCAGGGCTGTTCTTCACAGTGTCACTCACTCCTCACTGCTGGTGTGTATTGTGCCCTCCCTTGCCCTTTCCCGGAGGCAGCACCAGCTTCTGTGACAGGCTGGGCAGTGCCCTGTGGTGGGACCGATGGGGAATGGTCTGGGTCCATCACAGGGCAGCCCTTGGGCCCTCTCCTCACAGTGACCTCCCCACTGCTGCCAGCACCTGGGATGGATCTTCTCCTAGCACCCCCTCCACCATTGGGTCCAGGCTCTTCATCCAACCTGGCCACCACATCCAATGTACTCCACTTCCTGCATTGCTGGGGACACGACTGGCACGGCTCCTGTGTAACCAGGTACCCAGCCCTTGTGGCACCCTGCAGGTAGGTCTGCCTTCTTCAGACATTTCCTTCCAAACAGAATCAAAGTGAAAATGGTGCTGAGAGAAACAGCAATTCCCATCCCAGGCGAGGGTTCCCTCAGGGCCCTCTGAGATTGGCATCGCCCTGGGCAGGTGGGAGGGGATGCTGAGGCAGCTCCTTGGGGTTCTCTACCACTGGGGGGGCTGAGGGGAGTTTGTTTTCAAACCTCACATTAGAGTTTCTGGTGCACACCTTGGTGGCCACACCAGACTTTTTGGGGGTACACTGGGCTCCCCCCAGCCCACAGCACCTGCTCAAGGGGCAGGAAGGTTGTTAGGGAGCCTAGAGGGGAGACGACATTTCTGTGCATCAGCCGCTGGCTCTGACACAGCGCTCCTACCTCTTCCCAAGGTCTGAACCAAACCAGTCTGTAAACATGCAGGATTTGGGGTTCTCTGGTAGAAGCCAGCAGTGTCCAGAGCTGGGCCAGGTTGTAGATTCACACCCTTGAGAGCTGATGGTGATGGAGGGCTTGAGTTGATGAATCATGCTGGTTGGTCCTTGTGCAAGTGGAAGGGGAAAGACGGTGAGGGTGGAGGGATTAATGAATAATTAAACTCTGAGACGGAGGAACATACATAATGCATGATAAATTAGTCCAAGTGCAGCAGAGGAAGCACGAGTAAAGTTTGTTTCAACAAGCATAAAATGGGATGTGACAAGGTATTTACGCTAGAACAGCTGTTTGCTAAAATTTTTCATTTATTTATACAAATTTCCTCCCCCTCACAGTTAGGGGTCTGCCTAGAGTGGGAGAGAAATCAGCAACTGAGATGGAAAATAAGTTTGGTTCCTGTTAGGTCCCAGTCCAGCATGCTCTCTGCCTGGGAGACCTCCTTCCCTGCTTAGTGCTTTCCTTTCTGATAATCTAATGCAATATTTCCCTCCTGGTTGTTTGGGCTGCAATTTAACTGCAGCTAAGGCGGGTAGGGTAATGCTCTTAATTCCATGGAAACAGTGAGGCCCATGTTGACTCACTCTAGCCTTTTCTGATCCCAGATTCCCTAAATGTTTTCTTCCTTCCAAACTGTCTTTGCTGTTACAACATAAATTATTTATAAGATGTTACATTTCTTACAGATGGTAATGAGGCTGCCAATCAGAGGGCACTGACTCTATACTGCAGTGTCAAACTGATTTAAGGAGCGGGAGGTGTGTGTAAATAAACCCCCAGTCCCTTCCTTTTTTTTAAACAAACCTGGCAAGTCTGTTCAAATTTACTTTTCCCGTAAATAACATTAAAGGCCAAAAGCTGCATTATTAGACTTGCAGAGTTGCTTCATCTGAATCAAAGTGAGTTCTGAACAATATGACTTGTTTCTTTCCCCCACTGTGAATCACTTATTGGTGATTACGGTGTCACAGGACACCATACACAGAAGATGTTTATTACAGATAGCTGGTAGAGGTACTCAGACACACAGAAACCACAGCTTTGACAGAGCTTTTGCTCATCATAGGCTGTATATGGAAAAGGACTGTGTGAAGCAATATGGAGCTGAGCACTGAAACACCAGGTCTTTGATCTTGTCTCTCCTTCTGTGTTCTGCTCACTCCAAAGCAGCCTTCTGCCTGAAAGCAAGGGCCATTGGATGCTGTGCCTGCTGACCTGCCTGCTCCAAGAGAAGGTATCTCACTTCTCACAAGTGTGGACAGCACACAGGGAAATAATCTGTTACTCTCTGCAGCCTGCTTTATTTCTTGCACTTGGATTTCTCCATGTTTCTGGAGTTCACAGAACAGAACCCTCAAGCAGGGACTGCTTAGACTTGAGGTGGATGAAAAACCACCTGAGTTCTTCTGATTGTTTTACTACTTTTTCTTATACATGGACTTTCACCATTCCTTGCTAGAAAACGTAAACTTATGGAAAGTCACACCATCTTCCTGTCATTTGTGTGCAAAGTAAGCGTGAAGAGTTGAATATAAAATAGCTTTCTCCCAAAAATCTGTATGTTCTCTTTAAACACTGAGGTCATCTATTTATTAAAAATATAAATGTTAAGAAGCATGCAAATACTGAGCCCATAAAACATACAGTTATGACTGCATAACCTCCTCACTGAGGACACACAGATGCAACTGCATATCCAGGTGCTGGAAGAGATGGAGAAGGGGGAAGCAGCTTTTGATCTTGTGTTACAGAGAAGCCCAATGCAGTTTTAACAGCCTTAGCTGTGTAACTACAAAGATATGCTTCAGTTCCTTGAAGTGTCATAGGCTTCCTGCATGCTGCTGGGCTATCCTAGTAGTTAGGAGGTGAGGTAGCAAGAACACCCTACTTCACAAAGCCATCCTAAGGATAAATGTGCCCAAGAGAATAAAAATGGGCTATGGACAGGCAAAGCACAAGAAAGCTATGGAAAGTCCTCGGTGAGCTGGGTTTTTTTGTCTGGTAGGGTTTTACCCCTTCAGCTGTTGGAATGACTCACTGATTTGCACGGCCACTCTTGTTTATGGATTCTGAAAAGCTTTGAGCACGGGACTGTGATGATGATATGCCCTGTCAGCCATCTCTAATTCAGCTAGATTTCTTTTCTTTGTCTCCCTTTTCCCTCTGAGTGCCTTAATCTAGATGGGCCTTACCACTTTAAAACTAAAGTGGGACACAGGGATGTGAGAGAGAGAAAAGGAAAATATCTGAACTACCTGCCCTGTTCCAAATTAATTAGAGCCAAACCCACCTCAAATACGTGTAGAAAGCAGCTTAGAAAACACTCTCTGTTACTGCATTTAAATCCTGAGCCTAAAGCTTATGATGAATGATAAACCAAACCCTGCACCAGCATCTCTCTGTGCAGTTTGACCTCACTCCAAACCCACTGAAGGAGAAAATGTAGGTGTTCACCAGGTTTCTAGCACGACGTGCACAACTTGCAGGCTAAATCAACCCAATGCTTGCCAGTGGGATGGGATACCAGCAGAGCTGCTTATCTGAGTGATTTTTGTTCTCAGCTGTATGAAAATTGAGAAGTTCCTGGTGGCAGGCTGCTCTGGTAACTTGCTTGGCATCCCCCTCTATTGCACGCCACTAGTGTGGGCCCTGGCCTGCTGCTGGTTTTGTGCTCCCCTACTCCCAAAGGTGTGGGGGCTCCTCACTTGCTGCCATGTTTCCCTTAGTTTCCTTAAGACGGTTGCTTCTAGTAAGTATATGTTCAGCTTGGCTGCCTCTGCAACCAAGACACTGTTTTCCTAAGCTACTACTTGACAAGACCCTATTTGAGGGAGCCCTCAGCATGTAATTGCCCTCAGACTGGCATTTGTTCCCTGCCCAGAATTGCCATTGAAAGGGGAGTATGAAAGGGGAATACCATTCCTTCAAATGGAACCCTGTGTTTTCCAAAGATAGCGAAAGATCCCCAGCCAGAAGAAAAACCTATGTGAATAAGCATGGGTCTATGCTAATTTACATCAAAGGAAAATCCAGATCATAAGTGCTTGCACATGTAGCTTTTTAAGATCAGAGTGCAAAGTCTAGGATGCTGAATTGTTAGGCTGTGCCTCTGTGCTGCCTGATTTTAGCTACTGTGCTCCTGAGGAGCCTTTTTTCTAGCTCCTCCTTTGTAACCCAGCCTTCAGAGCTCTGGGGGTGCCATCTCTGGCTTGTGGTCCTCCAAAGAGCTGTAGATCAGCATGAAAAGAGAGCAGAGGTCTCACATAAATAAGTGAAAATATATCCATGTTGAACCAGGAGATTAAAGGCAACGGCACATGAAAGTAAAAAGTGGTTATTGTTAGTGGCAGTCTTGCTGACCCTCTTCTAATATCTAATCTATTCTAATTTCTAATCTTCATATTCTAATCTTTTTTTCCTTACCATTTGCTTTGTCATTGAGAATCCCCTCCCACTTCAAGGTGCAGCGTAGCTTTTTGCAAAGTCTTAGCCTTTCAAGGGGTTGTATGAACTAAGACAACTTTGTCCTCTAATACATGTAGGTGAGGTTATGTAATGTTACTGGTGAAGATTGGATGGGATTTGCTCTTCATTTGTGTCAGGAGACTGAAAGAAATGTTGCTGGAAACGTGGACTTTGGCCTTGGCTGGCTTCAGATTGGGTGGCAAGTCAGCTTTGCAGATGAAGCACCTTCTGTGCAAAACTTCTGTGGAAACCAGAAGTTACCTCAGAGAAGTTAGGGGAGGTAAATTACAGCAAGGGAGTAAAACAATGTGCAGAGAACACCCGTGCTATTTCTCTATTTAGATTTTGTGGCAAAATGGGTCATCTGCTGCCAAAATACATGTTCTCAAACTGGTGACACGTAGGCCTGGTCTTCCTCAGGTGAAGACCTCCAAAGGCCTTTCATGACCTGCTAACATGCATAACTGCAACAAATGCCTTGTCATCTTTAGGCTTTACTGTTGGTTAGCTAACACATAGTAAGACTGACTTCTTCTGGTTTTCCTTGAAAAGGCAAACCCTAAGGCTCCCCGATGTCAGCCAGCTCCGACTGCCAATTCTGTGAAGTCTTGTTGCACACTGGGATATTTTGCTGCTGCCGTAGGACTGGCAGGGTGAAATCAAGGGCTCCTACAAATGGCAGTGAAGCCCAGGACAAACACGTGGGTCTGAGGACAGGATGACTTCCCGCAGCCACTGCAGCATGTCAGCTCTGGAAGATAAAATAGGGGTAAAGTTTTCACAGCCTCCACAATGTCCACCATGGACAACACCTCTGTCTTCAGGTGAATGCTACGTTCTGTGAGCAGTAATTTCCACTGCCCCATAAAAAGCTAGGTCTGGTGTGGTATCCCCCTTAGCAGTGTGAATCCACAGCTCTGGATGTTGCTGTATTGCTTCCCAGCACATGAGGCACCTGCTTGACTCATTTCTTTACCCTTGTCATTGTTCAGAATTAGCTGTGCACCCATGTTAGCCAGACAAGCCAAGTGTGAGTTGTTTTTCATGCAGGATGACTGCATACAGCAGTGCAGGGAGGGGGAAGCCAGATTTTTGGAGAGCAGACCCTTGGTATGGGACAAAATGCTCGCCTGCACTCTGATGCTGATTTTCTCCTTTATTGGCTGCTCCTGAGCCTGCAGCCGGAGGAACGGTCTCCTGTGGAACGGCAGCTTTAGACAATTTTATTGGCTGATGAATCTGATCTTGTCTGGCCACCTTCCAGAAACACTGACTTGCCCGAGATGAGAGTGAGAGGAAGGTTGCTCTGCCTGGGGCTGTAAAGCAATTGTTTTGAGACCAACGTAACACCCATGCCTTGCTGCACGGTAAGTATATAATGATAGGTCCATATACCCACATGTATATGCGTGAAGTGCTTTATAATATAATTGCTGACACAATTAAATGTGCAGCTCCTGTGGACTGTGTCTCGTTTGCTGCTTAATCATGTGAAAATGTACTTGGTAAATTGCTTGCCGTCACAAAATGCTCGATTAACTGTTGCAATGATCTAAGTTGAAACACTGTATTTGTGTCCTACTCTGGTCATTTCCTGTGCTGCAACACACTGATTTAAGCTTTTTGGCATGAGAGAATAAGATGCAGCTGCAAGATGTTGATATTAAAATGTTTTCTTCAGTTTTATTATTTTGCTAGTGGAAACTCAAAATACCAGAGCTGCTTGCTAATATTTGCTCAAGTCTTCTAAAAATTGCTGATTATTCTTGCCCTTTCTTTTTTTAAGGGCAACTTCTGTGAAGTTTGATGCTATGGATCGTTTTGCAAGTTGTGTTTTGCAACAGAGCAAAAATAGGGCAGAGCTAAGGAAGGGAATGTTTTTAATGTAGCCCCCAAAGTGTGTGGAGCTCAAAGTGGCAGGATACTGCATTGCACCTACATCAATTGCAAACAGCTCTCCAGATGAACATTTCTGATGAGTCTCCAAAACTATTGCTACCTAAGGAATTGATGATTGACCAGCATCACTGGAACAGAATGAAGGAATGCAGCTTTTTAGACTGCAGCAGTCCTATAATATACAAAGATGCAGCTAATCCTGAAAGTACATCATACCTGCTGCTTCAGAAATGATACTAAATATTCCGAGTTTTACTCTAATAACCTGGAGTGCCCCTAATACTGAGAGTGGAGTTTGAAACTGTGTCTTTTTAACAGCTTTGGGAAACAACCTTTTATCACTGTATTTGTTCAAAATACCTCTCTCTAATGTTTCATCATTCTTTTTTTTTAGGAGAGATGGTGCAGGAAGTGGGGTTAGAGTGTTTTCTGCAAACAGATCCCTGCTAAACATAGTGCAGGGACAAAATAACTTCCCGAGGGCTAAGACAAAGTATTAAATTAAAGCTGAGTAAAGCTATAAACAGTCCTCTAAGATTTCCTGAGCTAGAACTTTCCATACTCTCGGGCTGTGTGTAGCACAACTGTGTTGATGGCAGTAATGTTTTTCTGCATTCTTCTTCCTGAGGGCCATTGGGGAACCTGAGCGGCTTCATGATTTGCCTTGACTGGAATAGCTTTGCAGTACCATGTCGGCCTTTGATGCAATGGGTTCCTCAAGGAGACAGAAGTAGATGGTATGGTGCTGGCTGTAGCCTCTTAAAATCACCTGCACCACAGCTGCCTTTCCAAGCAGTGTTGAAGTTATGTTTTGAGAACTCTGGGAAGAGGATGCTGTAGGAGGGCCAAGTTTTGCAGGTGGAGGAGAGACATGAACACTGAATTGCAGCTGTAGCTGTAAGGAAGAGTCTCCCCATTATGTTCAAGTGGGGGAGAGGGGAGGCCTTGGTGCAATTCCATCTGTATTTCAGCTGCAGAAGGAAATAATTTATTGAACTGGCTCCCACTTCAAATGGAATGACAGTACATGAAGTTGTGTGGCTCTGTTATCACCCATGGTTATGAAAGTGAACTAGGACCTTATATCAATGAGAAATTATGCATAAAATGTGGTTTAATGTGACTTTGGTGCAACTGTGTCAGGTAGCATTGTCCAACTTTGATGCTGTGTCTTCTAAACATTTGTTCTGTTGGCCCTGTAAATAGTCTAAACTATTTTTTTGCTTGTTTCTGTGTTTCTACACTGTTCCTGTTCCTATTCTTGCTGGCTGAGGCTTCTAAGGGAGCCATGGGAAGCTGATATTCATACTCATTGGATTTGAAATATCCCTTCTAGAAATCACAGGCATTGCCATTCAATGGAAGATGAGGGAGGAATGGAGAAAAGTGGAAAAAGGAGGCAACTAAAAATATCATAAAGCTTGTGATCTTTTTTAATGATTATATTTGGCAATTCTGTAGAAATGAATCCAAGAGAAAACTATGATTCTCTGACTTTTAAAAAAGCATTTATCTGGAAATGTTTCGGTTTTCAACTAAGATCTGAGTGAAGAAAGTGGAGATACACTGATTTGTATTTTGACAGTTTAAAATAGCTTTTGTGCAATGCTTTTACAGTGTGTTCATTTAGAATGTGGACTTGCAAATTACGGGAATATTTTAAAGCACTTGGAATTCAGAATGACACGTAAACTGCACTGACTTTATCTTTCTTGGGTTTGTTGGTTAATTTGCCTCTGAATTTGTATTTCTGTACATGTATATAAACATAATCCCATTAACATATATAATAGTAGGAAGTTGGTAGGCAATGTGTTTACATATATATCAGCATATTACTGAGCCATAATATGAAATATTTGCTGTCAATATTCATGTATAAACCTGATGTGCTGTGGATTCATGCTACTAGTAATAAGGCAAGAAACTGTTTATGCTCTGTGATACAGATACCCAGATCAACAATGGGAATGAAAACTGGAATTGTTCTTCCATTTTAATTACAGCCTGACAAATGGTGCATTCATTTTTCATTGTTAATAAGTGGCCCATATGGCATCCTTTGATCACATGCTCTACAGCTTCTGCAATAGTAAGGCACTTACTTTCAGGGAATACAGAACGTAACATTTGATCCGGCCTTTCTGAGCAGAATATTCTCTTGAGCAAGAAAATGGACACTACCAGGAGAAGGTACCTTAGGTAGCTCAGAGTTTTCCAGTCTGAAGGCTTGGTGCATGGTGCACCCACCTCAGAAGCAGAGCCAGCAGCTTCTTCACATTCCAAATGAAAGAACCGGAAGGGTTTTTCCCCACCAGCAAATTTCATTCTTTCACAGAATATGTGAGAATGGTTTTTCCATGGTGCACAATCGAGATTCCAGGATGCCTGGCATGCAGGGACAGAAAAAACTAACCAGATAGAAGGGCTTTATTTAGAAAGTAAAGCAAAGCAAACTTAGAATTTCTTTGTGTGTGAGAAATATGCATCACAAAAAACTCCACCAACCTCACACACACACACACCTTGGAATAAAGGCAACCTATTTGCTTTTAGTCATGGTATTTATCATACCTTTTAGAAACAAAACTGAAATCCGTAGCCAGGACACCAGCTGGAGGCATTCAGGAATATCTCCATGGAAATACCATCTTGGAAAGCAAAGCTTGCTGAAGTTTGCTCATTATTATCTGCAGAGCATTGCAGTCTGGGAGAAAACAGGAGCTAGGTGACAACTAGTCTCCTGTTTTCTGCACCCACATTCACAACAGATGGATGGGTGATAGGATCTCTTCAGAGCAGCTCATTACAGTGTAGCTCTTGCAGCCACTTTGATCTAGGTGCGTAGTCAGTGTTTGGGACCTTTCTGGGGTGTTCCTACCAGAAAAGGACAATGATTATGCACAGCTCAAACCTTTAATGTAAACTTTAATGCTTATAGAGCATGTGTGTATGTTCACTTCTATTTCCACAAACACAAGAGGTTTCCTCTCTCACAGTTTTCATGTGATCCTTCAAGGGGCAAGGAGATACAGGAAGAAAGCAGGAAGAAGGAGAGAGGGGAAGCTTATTGATCTTGCTTTGGGAAAGTTTCATCAGTAAGACAGCAACATGTGGCCACCCGTCACTGCTGCAACACTGTCAGCACCCCCAGAGTAGTTACAGCTTCTGCTCTGGCAGCAACAAATGGCAAAACCCATTACCACATATAAGCAAAGATTTGTGTCCCCTTAACCTTTTGCAAATGATGGGCACAATATGATAGCTTAAACGCCAAGGCAGATGGTGCATTTCTGCACCATGCATCATTTTGTATGCATGATGAAATGTGGCTGGCTAAGTGTGTCCAGATGGGCATTGCTCCTTTGAAGAAGAAACCATTAAAATGTGGCAATCTGTGGGAATCTAGGCTAAAATAGGCTCTCGCATAGAGAGCTAGAATAAGGCAGAAAGTTGCAAAAGTTGTTCTCCACACAGGTAACTGAAGGGGGAGGATCCTTTCAAGTTTGTGTAATCAATTAATTTACTGTTTCATGGAACTCAAATATAAGACATTGTGAAAACAAGGAGTGATGTGAACTTTCAGCCAATACTCTGGTGCTAATATATAAAATGTTTCCCCAACATACCTTATTTCTCTTGTTTTTTTAGGAAGGTTTTTTTGAGAAAAATGCTCTTTGTGATGTTAGAGGCCTGTAATTTTCAGGCTAGACTACAAAGGGATTATATACTTACTATTTTGGTTTCCCTTTAGAGAGTTCTGCAATGTTTCATATCCAGATGACCAGTACAGGTTTTATGTAATATGTAATTTGCCGCATGGAATATATGCTGGTCACTACCTCTGTTCTTAGAGGAGATGGCAGCTAACAAAAACTACATCTGACAGGCTGTTTCTTACTGTGTGGAATGATCTGTCATCTCCTCAGGTTCTTGTAAATTGCTGTAGCTCAAGATTAGGGTAAAATGTTTAAAGTTATCAAAAGCAGCTTTAAAACCTCTGACTTTCTAACATTAAAAGTGGTTTAGGGGCTTATAAGTTGATTCCTATAATCACCTTTGAAATGTTTTTCTAGTCCATCTTCCTTAAATGAATAGAAATGTCTTTATTTAATACAAGTAGAAAGGGCCTAACTTTGGCCACAAATAATTGCTGATCATGAACTTGCTGAAAGGTTATCTGAGAGGAGTAAAATTTGGAAGTGACTTGCTAAAATGATAAGATTGTCAGAGACAGTAATAGGTAAATGCCTCAACCTTTGTAATATAAATGATTACACTTGAAACTAAGCATGGATGGACAATGCACTTGTCTCAGCATAAGAACAGTGAGCACTTACCCTGCGCAGAGCCAGGGGTTGGACTCCACAGTCTTTGTGTGCCCCTTCAAACTCAGGGTATTCTATGATTTTGTGACTTAATTATTTTCCAGAATCCATGACACAGGAAACAGGAATTTCCTCAAGCATTCTATCACAGCAAATTAGGTTTTTATATTAAACATTCCTGCTTGGCCTGCAAACCAAACCTCATTCCTCTTGTCCTTGTTTAACATGGTGGACATCACAGTTTAATATTAAAAAAAAGGAAATATTAAGTCAACTTCTTTACCCCCCTTTTATCAGGCAAGGCTCTGGCTGGGTGAAAGGACAAAGATATGATACATGAAAACACGAGTGGTTTGTGTTCAGGTTTATGTCACATGTTGGCTCCGATATGTGGGCAGCACACTTTCCATCAGAGTGTCACAAAAATGCTGTGAAGACCCTATATGGGCAGTGACTTCTACATGAAAATAAAGGTAACGCACTTGACTCAGTCAAGCCTGTGATATATTTAGATACCCACTGCAGCAACTTGCACCAACGCAAGCTCTGAGTTGCAGGTAATTCACGTGGCTGTGTCTCAGCAGTCAGTCCCTGCTTCATACCGCAGTTAAGTTGCACTGGCTTCCAGTTATTGCATCTATATCTGGCATTTACATGGTCCCAGGAAAAGTCTTGTCTGTGTGAAGTTTTGATAAAAGACGGTTAGATTTCTGAAAAGTAAAAGGGAAGTAACTTTGAGTAATCTGGGAAATGTCTTTCTATCCAGGCTTTATTAATGATCATTTCCTCCTGTGGTTATTTGCATACACTTACGGACCCCAGCAGAGCTATTTTCCTTGCTCTGGTTTTGCCTCATAAAATTCCATAGAGCTGTCATTCATGCTTACCAGGGGTAAAATGGTGTGATGTAATCTAACTATAGGCAAGGTGGCTTAATTAACACTTACAGTCTGTCTTTAATAGGAGGGTTTAGGATACGGAATTTTGTTTTCTAGTAACTTCCAATTTTTCTTTTACATCTTTCCTCTACCACTGTAGCAGTGGAAAAAAAGCTCATGTGCTTTCATGTGACCATGCAGCTCCACAGAGGGACAGGGAATGGTTTGTTCAAGAAAAGTCAGTGTATTTAGGGCAGGACTCAGTAAATTAACTGGGAGCCTTTTTTCTAAAGGCTGATTTATGCCAATAGGGAGATCCTCATACAGTGTGGAGCAGCACTGTGCTGATCTCAACAGAGCTACTTTGTTTGGTGGGGATTAAAAATCTAGTCCCAAGTGTGTGTGATTCTCTCATGCTGTTGCAATTATCACCCCTGTGCCTGGGGAAGGTTGTGCCTCTGTCTCCTCCTCTTCTCTCTTTATGGCCTAGCAACCCTACAACGCAGTATTGGTTTTTGGAAGGTCATCCTTGCTCACGTGGCAAGCTGTGTTTGTGCCTTGGTGTTGCTACTTATGCAAGCTTAGAAGCCATGAGAGAGGTAGCAGAGAGAGCACAGCAGCACTGGCTTTGCTTCACTGCCTCCAGTGGGACCCCAGGACCTGGTTTGCCCAGCTCAGCTCATGCTGCCATTTCAGTGCTCACTCAGTTTGTCTACACATAGCAACAATGTGCTTTCCTCCCCGGAGCGAGGCCCACTGAGTTGGTAGGAGTCACCCTGAGATGTGCTTCCCTGCTGGCAGTGGCTCATTGTGCTGTATTGAACTGGTTTGCTTCTTACATATGGCAGCAGGAAAAGCCTGTCCCCATGCTGTTGCTCCTGCTCAGTTTATAATCTTAAAAGACATGGTCTGCTTGACTAGCATTCCTTCTGTGTTTGTAGGTTAGACAGAACTCCCTGCGGGTCAGCTTTATGTCTTCAGCTGTAAATGTAGGTCAGCTGGCTGCTGCGCAGAATGTTCCTTTATCCTTAAAAGCGCAGATCCTCACACGCAACTTCACAGTACATTGCGTTTGCTTGTCTTGTAAGAAAGCTCATTTTGCCAGCGTAGCCAGTGATGCAGCTGCTCCTGTGACATCAGCAGTCCTGCCAGCATGGAAGCAAAGTATTTTTCAGTCTAGGTGTAGCAGATGTGCAATGAGAGCAATTTCTGCTGTTTCTGCCAGTTTTCTTTAGTAATGAGGGATTGATTTCAGGCCTGTTAAAGGAATTATCGTAGGGTGTGATAGTTGGTGCCCATAAATTAATGCAAGTCCTTCAGTTCTTCTGTGCCCAGTGTCAGTCTCTTCTGATGCTAAACCTAAGATTTGTTTATTCCTACTTCCTAGAGAGTCCATCAGAGGTTTGAAGCCTAGATGCAAAAGAGATTCTCCCAAGCTTGCAAGGAGCCAGTTGGGTTCAGTTACTCTGCTGTTTTCTTCGTAGCACACATTTGGTTTACATATCCCTGCCTGCAGGCTCTAATCTTAGATGTGACACTTAATATGCTTTGAATTTTTTTAGCCCAGTTTCCTAGGAAGTTGAGGCTTATGCAATCCTTATGCAAAAGCAAAAGGCCCAAAAGGTTTCCCCAAAAAGACAGCAGAGACCAGGCAATGTGTTCATGAATTGGAAAATTTATTTGCAATATGTTGCGTACAGGAGAAGGTAGGTGGTGCAGAGCTTCTGCTGGTCATGGCTGCAGGGAGCCTCCAGCTGCTTGTAAAACCATGGCAGGGCATGGACTGGGGCTCCTAATGACCTCCAGAGGTCCCTTCCAACCTCAACCATTCTGTGATTCTGTTGTCCATGAAGCATTAACCCTACAACAAAATTCAGCAGAGAGTTACAACTCTCAAAGGCAAACAAGTTATGACAGGTGCCTGCACTGAGAGGAAGGCTGTGGCACAGATGGGGCAGTTCTGTGGCTTGATTGGCATGAATATACTTGAGTCACCATATGTTGACAATCCTCCAGAGCCACTGGTGGTTGGTGGACATAGAAAGGAGCAAGGAGGAGAGATACATAGAAATACAGGACCCATTAGGTGGTCTGTGGGGAGATAAGAAGATGGTGCATCAATGCACAGGATGTTTCTAGACTTGATTACTTCTTCTGGCAGGACACCTTGTCTGCATCTAGAGAGAAAGAGATGTGGATGTGGCTGTGGTAGTTAACCAAAAAAAACAAGTGTGGTCCCTTTTATGTATCTTACATTTGTTTTCAAACAATGCAAATTTGTGGAGACACCATCAGTGTGGCCAGCAAAACAAACACAGCCTGTTTGTAATATAGAAATCCCTCTATTCAAATATAAAATAGTTTGACAAATATCTTAGGACACAATTGTTGTTTTAACAAGTGCAAACTTCTCAAAAAATAAAACTATATTTCCCCCAATACTGGAATTTCTTAAAAACTGACACTTGATATATTACTGTTTTATTGAAATTTATTTATTTGGCTACCATAAAGAGTAAAACAAATTCAGGAAAAACTAAGAAAAGTGGTTTTTTTTTTAAATTAAATTACTTGCATTTTTTTGAGAAAATATCACTGTATGTATAGTAGATTATTGAAATTATATGACATGAAACCAAATCCCATTAAAAATTGCTTGGTTCCATTGCTTCAAGAGCAGAATGTTACTTTATCCTGCTCATGAATCTTCTGTTCACTGCTCTTTTTTTTAACCTCTGCCTCCTCCTCCTTGAGCACAAAAAAGAAATGCAAAACTCCATGTAGGAAACTGAAATATCAAAATTCTACTGCAAAAATGGCTGCTAAATTGATGCCAATTTAATAAGCAACTTGCAAGGCCACTTAAGTTAAAAGAAAAGAAACTCTAAAGGGAGTCCTTAAGATCAACCTGACCCATTAGTGCTGAGGCAAGCTGTTCTTCCTGGAGGACACCCTCAAAATAAGACCAATAGCTAAACCTTTGAAAAAAACAACCTCAGACTTAGATGCAGAGTTTTACCTGGCACCATTTGGTGGCGTGCTGCCAAAGCCAGTTGAGTTCATCACCCAGCCCCATGGGCAGGTATTGATGACATTCTCTGGTCACTTACAAGGACAAGTGCCACTTAAGCTTCATCCAACTGTAAGTGAATACATGGTGCTCACAGAGAAGTTAGTTACCATTTTTCTGCAGCAGAGAATCAGGCCATTTGGAACTTCAACCAATTTTCTTTCAGAAAGAAAATTTCTTTCACAAATGAGAATAAAATAGGGTTTCATAATGGAAATGATGTAGCATTAAATATGGATTGTCCCTTGCCTCCCCATAAGAAACAAAGGACATTTTTTATTTGACAATATATGTAAAATCCCGGGTTTTTTTTCCCCATTTTCTTAACCTTAAATAGCAAATCTGCAAGAGTAACTCCACGTGTCTTAGCAGTCATTTCCGTCTGGTAATGGAAGCATTGCTGCCCAAGAAAATGACAGGAAAAGTCTGATGAAGAACCAATGCTGAGAATATATAACCAGTCTGGAAGTGTGACAGGCTGCCCAGGCTGCAGAGGAAGGCAGAGACAAGCCCGTCCAGCTTGGCCCTGAGTCCCCCATCAAAAATTACTGGCAAGAGTACATTGCAGCTCTCTTCTTTGATGTTCCTTGTTCTGCCAGCCAGGGATTTGCTTATCCTCTGCCCCTCTGTGGTGCAGGAGGATGTAGTTTTCCAAGATCATCAGCTTCCTCTGGAAAAAGCATTTCTGTTCTGGCCATGGCTAGATGCAGAGAAAGATTTATCTCAGCTGACAGAACTCCAGAACTGGAGGCATGTTTTTGTGTCTTCAGGGAGAGTCCCATGTACTGACTGTGGCCCAGCATGTGTCAGCTGGACTACATCCCCAAAATCTCTGGGAGAGAGAAGGAAATAGTACCCCTCTGAAGAGAGGATGATTGGTTTTGCTTGCACAAGGATCAGTCAGGTGCAACACAAGAGTTGTGCAGTATATGTTCAGATCCTTATGAGTAATAAGATGTCAAGGGGTTCTTTCATTGAAAGGGTCTGCAGAAAAATATTCCTCTAAAAATGCTTGGCTGGAAACACATCTGCTATTATAGTCTACTAAATAGATGTGAATAAGACTTTTGTCAGGAGTTTTGATGGGACTAGGCAGATTCATAGCAGCAATCAAAGTGTGACCTAACCAAATTTTCTCTTTTTTTACTCCTCCAGTAACTACCTGAGGTTGATTGGCTTTCGTTACAGGATTCTATTTGGGCAGCAGTGGGGATGGGCAGGGAGCAGATGTTCAGTGAACAGCAGAATCAAGGAGGAAAAGGCTTTTTCCAGTGACTGCTATAACATCTTGAATGGTGATGGGGAAGGTACCTGAGCTTTCATTGTTACCGCAAATGCATATATATGGCAGGAATCGGGAGGGGGAAGGATCTGCCTGCTTTGCTGTCAGTTGAGGGTCGAGCTGCCAGCAGCCAATGCTGACAGTGGCTGTTTTAAATCAGACTCTGTCAAGGTTTTGAAGGTGGAGGGAATGTGATTTTAGAGCCAGGGCAGTGACCTGGAAGGAAGTAGCAAAAGCGCTGCTGACACTGGCAGCAGATGACATGTGGGTCACAGGCAGCACAAAACAGAAGATGGTTGCTGGGCCAGGGCTGTATGGCTCAGCTGGAAGTGGGCACAGGAAGCAAAGTGTGTGTTTCTATGGTGCCACATCTCTGTGCTATGGTATAAGAGGAGGAGGGTGTTCTCCTCAGGCATTTGTGCCATCTGAGCTGAAGCACAGGGAGGCAAGGCAGGTGCAGCTGATTTTTGGAGTCCTCTCACCAAAGATTACAGTTTGGGAGGGAGGTGTCTGTTTTGCCTTCCACCACTGTGCTAGGAGGAGTTCCTTTCCTAGGCCACCTGACTGCAGCCCATGGATATCGGCACCATGAGAGGACGCAGTTGTAGGGACACCCAAACTGCTTTCCCATGGCTTTTTCTGGGTACCAGGAGCAGCACAACTGCCTTAGCTTCTCCCAGAATCTGGGCTAAGTTAGCCTGCCTTGCAACAAGACTGTGTTAGGTAGGGAGCAGTATCTGGACGCTGTGCTGCTGGTTGCACTTGATTTACTCCACCCGTCTCTGCCCAGCTCTGCATCCTGCTGTAGGGACAGCACTACAGAGGCTCTGCTGTCTGGCAGTCAGAACTGGGGTTGGAAGATAAGCAGATAAAAATAATCTTTACATGAAAGAGGGTAATCAATCACTGAAACGACTTATCAGTGCTTGTTAGGGACCCTTTATCACTTACAATTGCTAAATAAAGATGATGTATGTTTTTTTAAAATATAAAATTCATATGTATGAGTGAGTTCAGTGATATTGTCTAAACAAGAAGCCAGACTATGACCGATGATCTTTTCTGGCCTTATAAAAATGACTCTATACATAATTTATAGAGTTCTAATGAATATTAGAAGTACAGTATTAATTTTGTCTTTAAATATGTATACTCATATCTGGATCCTTCTTCTGACACACAAGTAGATTTAATAAGAAGTTGATTCTTCATAGCTAATGACCTTCATTTATTCTGGCATAAAACAACTAATATTATTTCATAATATCCCTGTAGAATTAAGAACGGAAAGCTAAAGGGAAGTCGCAGAGTCCAGAACTCTGAGGACCCAATGTGAAAAAAATTCTGTCCTTAATATTAGCAGAGTTGAGCATGACCAAGAGTAAATTGCAGTAAGATAAGGATTTATGTAAATTAGGGGACTTTGAATATGAAGCAAAATTCACTGAACAGTCTGGAGTATCTTCCTGGGAAAGTGTTTCACGATGTTTCAGGCCCATTAGGTCTCTTTCCACTCAGCTGCTCCCTGCTCCCAGTTGTGGCAGTCAGTGAAAAGAGTTATTTGTAAAGATGGTAGGCTGTATTTTGCTAGGATGTCTCTGAGTGTAGGTTCCTAGTGATTCTGAGGAGGTATCTTGCCAGGACTGCTCAGAGTAGTTGGTTCTGGGGTTTCTGGCCTTTTGGTGTGCCCAGCTGCTGCTTTCCACCTGCCTCAGCGGATGTGGGATTGGAACCAGGCTCCACTTTGGAGGAGACTGTCACAAGAAGGGAGGCTGCCTGCAGTGCCACCACACCCTGCAAAAGGAGCAGGAGGGCCAAAGGCATCAAATTTTGAGACTGCTCAAGTTGCCAAAAGTCAGGAACACAATTCTGCATGGCCTTGGCTCTGCTGTATTTGCAGTCAAGGAAGTTTATGAACACCTTATTCGCGATTAAATGTGTTGTCTTATTAGTAGCTGCCTCACATTGTATACCAAAGTAAAATACCTTTATCTGGAGCTCTGTAAATTAAATCAATACTTTACATTAGACTTTTTTCCAGTGGTTGTGAATTCCTTGGAGATGCTTCGCTTTATTAACAAGAAGAGTGTGTGCTCTGCCAGACACTGAGAAGAAATAGGTTATGATTTCCGGAGGGTAGGATTTCAAAAGCCTTTGCAGCTGCTAAGGTACAGTTTAAACCTTTTCTGCTTGGGCCTTGCAAGTGCTGTGCTTGCCAGGTTGGCTTCTGGCCTAAGAATGTCAGACATCAGCTCTCGCACATGAATCTTTTCCCTTGTGGTTTCCTGATGTGTTGACAGAGGGAACACACCACTCTGTCCTCTGATATTGGTACCAGCAAAGGTCTAAATATGCAAATTCAGGGGTATTGTAAGCTTTTTGCAAAAACTCTTATAAACTCACTGAACTGAATTTTGAAGTGCTATAAGCATGAATTATTCTACTTAAATGATTTCCAGTTACTTCAGGATTTAAGCCAGGCATAGATAAAGCCAGCAATGTAGTGAAGTAAATTCAGATAAATGAAGTTCAGTTATTTTTAATTTGGGCAACAGAGCCATTTTTTTCTATCAAACAAAATACAATCCTCTCTTCAGTTGTTTCTGGGCATGCTTAGAAGAACTAATATTTTTGCAGCTTGGTTTTTAGCTTCTTTTCACCTCATATTCCCTCTGCTTAGAAGAAAAATGTACCCCTAGCCATGACTTTTAAACTTGCAACCCTCTTCTTTGGCCTCACACTAGAAATGTTTTTACTGGATAAAATTTATCAGTGTCATAGTTTACAAACTCCATTTTAGTAGACTACAGTCTCAACCCTGGCATGACAGTATGTGCTCCATGGCCCTGTGCAGAGCCTATGGAGGGAATGCAAGGACAGCTGGTTCCAATGCATAGTAATCCTGAGATTGCAACCAAAATATTGGCTACTCACAAAAGAGGGGATTCTACCGAGGAGGTTTTATTACTGATTGTTCTTGCTGTTTACCCAGGATTGAAAAGCTGGCTCTGAGGTAAGGTCCTAGAGTAGGTAGGATGGGAAGAGGGAAAAACCCTACCATGAATCCCTTTGGGCAGTCCTCATGTCTTCTGAGATTACTGTTTTAGAGACTGAATTTTGCTGTAAGTCAACACTGGGGTAAGAATTAATTTTTTTATCTATTTTCTCAGTGTGTTACAGGAAAAGCCAGCTTCATCTCCTTTATGTGATTGTTTCTAGGGTAGTGAAGAAGCCTTTGGCATAAGAAGGATGATTTTCCAATTAAATACAAAGTCAGATCATACACCCATGTGTTTCTCAGCTGTCTGTTGGTCTGTACAGCAAGGTGCCAGGCAGTGTTGTCCAGTGCCTTGCTAGTAAAAAAGTCAATCAAACTAGTTTCTGTGTGCTCCCTTTCTGAGGAGCTGCTTTAAACGCCTTCACTTAAACAAGGTCTTCTTGTGGAAATTGAAGTGTGATGAATCTCTGTATAAAATCCTGGATACAACTGTATCTTTCAGTGTGGTTTGTTGCAGACCAAATTAAATCACTGGAGGAAGTCCAGCTCTCTGATAGTAATATTTTAAAGATCATTGATTTTACACTTGAATATAAGAAACACGACATTCTCAAAATGTTTGGCATTAACAGAAACGTGTTACCATTGAAGTCAATCATAAAATTATCTTCATTTCAATGGAAACAAATATAAAATGCCATGCCAGAAAAGCCTTCCAGGCAAGTTTTTAACTCTGCAGAGGTTATTTTACCTTGTTAGACTAGCTAAGTAAGTTTTTGTCTAACTTTAGTTAGACTTCTCGTTGGTAGGAATCCCCCAATAGTCAGTGAGAGTGAGCATTTACAGAGAGCAAATCATTGTAGCCACTAGTGGTGCCCTTCTGAAAACAGGATTAACTACACTGTGAAGGTCTGGGTCTCTGTGTACTGACTGGGATTTTTATGCTATTGACTACCTGACTGCAGTTACCTGTAGTTCACTCCAAATGTTTATTCTTTACCATGTATGCTTAAGTGCTTATGAAAAGGGTTCAACTTAGTCAGTCCGTCATTGTCAAAATGTATGTATGCATGTATAGTTGCAGCCCATACCAGAGGTGAAATTAATTTAAAAGAACTCAGATTACGATTACCCATTCTTTAAAAGAGTTCATCTTGGTCAGTTTGATCATGGCCAATTTCCTAGGCAACGAATGCAAGTAATACTGTCATTTCTGTTTACCTTTCCCTTGCACATTGCCTTTGCTATTCAGATATTTTTCTCTTCACTGGTTTTATTTATTTGCTTTCTCCTCTGTATTCCCAGGAAGCTGTAAGCTCTTACAGGGCAGTGCTGGCTTAAAGCTGAAATCACATCTCAGATATGTTCGTCTCAAAGACCTGTGCTGTATGTTGTTACTCTCCTTAGTGCTAGCAGAAGTCACACACATCAGGTCTTGCATGTTGTTTTGAAAATACTGGAGCAGATTTAGTCTTTTAAGACATATTGTTCTTCCGTAATTTCTTGGACAACTTCCATCTCTGAAAATTGTGCTAATTTCTGTGCATTTAAACATTTGCTGTGGAGAGCAGCAGAAAGAAGCAATTTCCTGTAGTTATTTTGTCATTTCCATTCTACTAAGGGCTATAAGTGGGTCAATCTCGTTCAGCAAAAAAAGCCAATTGACAAGCAAAACACTTTGAAAATTTGTGTTGATTTTACAAATAATTCGGAGAAGAGGAAAAAAAGTTTTATTACAATATACCCCAAGTCTTCTTGACCAGTATATCCTTTCTTATCAGGCATTATTCACTTTAAGTTACTTATAGACCTGAGTAACTTTCTCTAGTCAGAGACATGGTTTTTAGTCTTCTTTTGTTTTTTATTCATCTGCTCTGCCTGGAAAACCCATTATGCTTTCTTGAAAGCTAAGGTTATATCTGTGTGATACAGTGTTGGGATGCATAAAGTTAGGAATATTGTTCTGCACAGGGTACCCTGAGTGCCAGAGGAGTCATATAGCCCTGGAGAATGATTCCAGTGTGTCCTGTTTTCCAGCTGGGCTGGCAGAAAAGCTGGCATATGTTGTACTGCAAGACAACCATCTTCTGGCTAAAACGCAGGTCCCTTCCTCAGTACTGCTGTAGCCCTGGTGAAATGGCCAACATGACTCCGAAAGGCTCAAGCTTTGTACTGGAATGACTTCCACAAACAGGAAGCCAACGCTCAAAGACGCACACTGATGCCCACACACCCGTTGCTAATTTGGGCACAGTAAACATCATCCTGACACATCTACTGTCTTTCCCTGCCACTCTTTCTGAAGGATGAGGACTGCAGTGCAGGTTTTATGGTTGGTGTTTCTAACAGGCGAATCAAATGCTTCAAGCCTGCAGAAAAACTGCTCACATCCCTTTCTCAGTACTAAAATTTCTACATAGTCCTGACTGAAAATAAAAAATTACATCAAGGTATAGTTCTGGAAATATATCTGGAGGAAGGCTCCAAGGGGAAGATTCTATTAAGTTATTTTTATTCTTGTAATTAGATACCTTAGGAGGGAAGAAAATCTCTCTGCGGGAGAGTAAAGTGCTTACAAGTTAATGAAATGGAATCAATATCAAGAATGTTAAGTGACTACATTGTGTTCTCCATTAATTTGCTTTGCACTCATTTATCTTGAAACTCTTAAAAGAGCTGGCGATCGAAAAGACATATCTTGAAAGCATAAGGATTTATTCTTGAAAAGTGTCTGTTGTTAACAGTCCCATGTGACAATCAGCTAATTGTATTGTTGGTAGCACTGGGGTCTTATTTATCTCTTTTTTTGTAATTCCAAGGTTTAGTTACTTTAGCTTCTATTTGTACTAGTCAATCTCTTTGGAGCTGGAATAATATTGCCTCCCTAAAAAGCTCCTTCAGGAAGAAAAGGGCTATAGGGAAAATGAGAGTGATCTGTATTCTGGAGAGACATTTATCTCAGTCCTAAGGCTGGCACAGAGCTTACAAATCTCCTAAAGCCTCCCTTTAAGCCTTCCCAGCAGGGTCCTGACTCTGAATGCTTTCAGGTGTGGGCTCCTTGTGCAGGGCTGTGTTTTACTGCATAAGGCATTTCTAGATGATGTGCCTAGAAGAGGAATCAGAAGAACTGATGTACAAAAGTAGCACCTTCCCCATTTGTTATGTTTTTTAATCTCACCCCCAAAATCTTCTAGAAGTCTGGTGGGATATCTCACAGAATCACAGAATATGCTGAGTTGGAAGGGACCTGCAAGAATCACCGAGTCCAACTCTTAGCCCTACACAGGACCATCCCCAAGAGTCACACCATGTGCCTGAGAGTATCATTCAGATGCTTCTTGAACTCTGTCAGTCTTGGTGCAGTGACCACTTCCCTGGGGAGAGTGTTCTAGTGCCCAACCACCCTCTGGGTGAAGAACCTTTTCCTAATATCCAACCTAAACCTCCCCTGACACAACGTCAGGTCATGGCCTCGGGTCCTGTCACTGGTTCTGCCCCTCCTCTTCCCCTCACAAGGAAGTTGTAACCGCAATGAGGACTCCCCTCAGTCTCCACTTCTTCAGGCTGAACAGACCAACTGACCTCAGCTACTTCCCACACAGCTTCCCCTCAAGGCCCTTCACCATCTTTGTTGCCCTCCTTTGGATGCTATCTAATATCTTAATATCTTTCTTACATTGCAGTGCCAAAAAACTGCACACAATATTCAAGGTGAGGCTGCCCCAGTGCAGGGCAGAGCAGGACAATCCCCTCCTTCAACTGGCTGGCAATGCTTTGCCTGATGCCCCCCAGGACACAGTTGGCCCTCCTGGCTGCCAGGGCACTGCTGACTCGTATTCAACTTGCTGTTGACCAGGACCCGCAGGTCCCTTTCCCGGCACTGCTCTCCAGCATCTCATTCCCCAGTCTGTGCATACATCCAGGGTTGCCTCATCCCAGATGCAGAATCTGGCTTTTCCCCTTGTTGAACTTCATATGGTTGGTGATTGCCCAGTCCCCTAACTTGTTGAGGTCCCTCTGCAGGGCCTCCCTGCCTTTGAAAGAGTCAACAGCTCCTCCCAGTTTTGTGTCATGTGCAAACTTGCTTAGTATCCCTTCCAGTCCTGTGTCTAAGTCATTTATGAAGATTTGAAGAGCACAGGGCCTAAGATGGAGCCCTGTGGAACCCCACTAGTGACAGGTCGTCAATTTGATGTTACCCCATTCACTATCACCTTCTGTGCTCGACCCATGAGCCAATTGCTCACCCACCACATGATGTGTTTATCCAGCTGGGGGCTGGACATTTTGTCCAGAAGGATCCTGTGAGAGACAATATCAAAAGCTTTACTGAAATCCAAAAAAATTATATCAACTGTTTTCCCTTGATCAGTCAGGTGGGTTACCTTATAAAACAAAAGCAGGACTTTCCTCTCATGAAGCAGTGCTGGCTGTGACCAATGACTCCATTATCTTGCAGGTGTTTTTCAATACCTCCCAGAATAATCTTTTCCATAATTTTACAAGGCACTGAAGTGAGACTGACAGGCCAGTTTCTGTGGTCCTCCTTCTTGCTCTTCTTGAAAATTGGGACAACATTCACCATCTTCCAGTCAGCTCTGGGGTTGTGGGATGACATCAGCCAGCTCTTCGAGGATTCCTGGATGAACCCCATCAGGCCCCACAGATTTGTAGGGATTCAGCTTGAGCAGCAGATCCCACACAATTTCAAGGTCGACTGGGAGTTCATCATTCTCACAGTCAAAATCCTCCAGCTCAGGGCACTGAGACCCAGAGAGACAGCCAAGATCTCTATAAAGAAGGTGGCTTAAAGTAAGCTGTGATAGTGACCATGGCAAGCTGATGCCCAAGAGAAATGTCTAGTAAAAATAAGAAAGGCACATATTTTACAGGTAAAAGGCAGCATCTTAAACAGAAAGCATTGTTCTCTTTTATATCCAGCACCTGAGCAGCCCCAACACTGACTGTATATTGGACTCAGCCTGCAGCTGGGAGCCAAGGGAGTTTTATTTTCTTTCTCTTCCACCCTGCTAAGTGAGCACTGAGCTCTGGGTGAGCAATAGCCCCCAGACTGACTTCCTAGTAAAGATGGCCTCTGGTGCACTGTAGGCTTCAGAGAGCAAAGCTTTGTCCAGGCTTTGTGCTAGGCATTTCTGGAGTGTTTCTGGTGGCTTGTCTCCTGTGTCTTTTTATTCTGTTTCTCTGCAGAGCTTTACTAGACTCTACAGGATCCAAAAAAGGATTTGCTTTTTTCCCCTCCTCTTGGGATGAGGAGACAGGCCAGCAGTCTGCAGGCAGTTTTCCTTAACATTTATTGAAACCTTTCAGCTTCAACAGCTGCACATGTGCCAGTATTGAACCAGAAGTGCCAAACTAATTTTTTACAGGTGCATAAATTAGATGCCTGAGGGTTTGCACATGTGCCCAATTTATTGCAACTGGCAATGTAACATATTAGCTTGAGCCATAGGCCCTTGTTCCATGCAAGAAGGTGAGGTAAAATAAATCAATGCAAAGCACTGATGCTCCTAAGATGGATTTATTCCAGCTAGCTGGAGATCAAGTAGTGCTAAAGCAGACTTCATGTACTACAGGGCAGTACAAGCCTGTCCAAGACCTGAATATGTAAGTACTGAGCAATTATTTCAAAGATTTTACTATGTGAAGGGTTATAGCTCCTGGGAAGAGGCATTTGTACTCTTAAAGTCCCAGTACAATGTCATACCTTTCATAATTTTTCTTCCCTAGAATGAAGGGTGTAACAGAACTCAGGGATATTTTCCCATTTCAGTGGTGTTTTGGAGTGGTTTAGTTATGCACTGTCACTGGTAGCCCATTAACCAAGACGGTTGCATGCACTGAGTTTCATCAAGATTTAATGACAAATGCCATGGGCTAATCACTATCTTGTTTCTGCTAATTGCTAACAACTATGTTTTCCACCATTACCCACTTGTGCACACCATTCAGACTCCCAGAGACGTGTGCATCCCCCTTGCTCACCCAAGGTGGCTTCCCCCACCGGTGGCACCTCCTCACTTCTTTTCATCTCACAAGGCTGATTTCCTTCCATGCCCCTACTCCTGCACTTTGGTCCTGCGCCCTCCTGTGGGTGTCTGTGCAAGGTGGAGGCAGCAGTGGGAAATAGGGGCTTGCTGCTCTGGGAGGTGTTGCCTGGGTGTTTGTGCTGGGCTGATTAACACAAAGCAGCTCCATGGTGTCTAGTGCAGACAGAGAACAGAAAGGAAGCACTTCCCAGAGCACAGTTTGACCCAGAAGATGTGGAAGTGTGCGCAAGGGAATTTGAAGAGACTGTGGTCAGTGTGAGTCTTCAGCCAGAGGGGCATCAGCCAGATGACTGAGGCTGGCATTGCTTTTAAAATAGTTTAGTCCTGAGGTGCTTACATTAGCATTCCTTTCTTCCTTTCTCCCTGAATGGTGTCAAAAGAAAGGAGACTTTTATTTAGCTTTAAAAACGGGATAGATCCTGAATATGGGAAAGGTTTTTGTGTGGAGGTCTTTTTTTTCCCAGTAGAAAATTCAAAGAGGATTTTCTGTGTTGGAAAATTGCAAATCATTGACTGAACAATGACAAAGGGAAAACAAGGTGAAGATACATAACACTGGGTTGCCAAGAAACTTTCTGGCTTGCTGATTCTGTAAGTATCCCATTAGAAAGTAGCTCTGAAACAAGCTGTGGTTCTTTTTATATTCTTGACTTACGGGGCAATTTAAACTATTCTGCAATCCACGATGTTGCTATGAATTAATGTGTTAGTTTTTTTGTGCTAGAGAGAACTAGTGAAATTGTCTTTCTCTTTTATTTTTTAATGTGGATGTCTTAGATGATTCTCCAGTTCTTGTAAGTTTCAGAAGTTGGTGTGTTACTCTTCACTGAAATGAGCAATGTTAAGGCATAACCCACCTCAGAATGTGGTGCTCTCTAATCTCAGCTTCACTTCAATGAGACTGAAACACATGTTGAACCACTTTGCTAAATTGCAGTATTTATCGTTTAGACATGCAACATCAGTTCTGATATTTTACAGTAGTAAAAATCTCAGAATATCTGGTCAGCCTGAATAACTCGTATCAATTACTAGCTGCTTTGTTCACTTGTGGAATCAGTTCGTGTAATTCATTAAGTATCTTTAAACGTTATGCACGAAATTTGCTGCATTTTACCTTTTGTCCTAAGAATTAGGGCTGTATTTTGGGCTCTGACTCCTGTAGAATCATTGTCAGCTGAAGGGAAACAGAGTAGGAAATAGCTGAAAAGACAAATTCTCTTTGTCATAACATAGCAAAGCGTAATTTCTTGGTAAAAGATAACACCATTTGTTCTAGCAGCTCATCGGCAGTAGCAATTTACCTTCTACCCTAGAATATCTGATTTTGACCTCTTAGATCTATTTTATACTATTGTAGCTTTAAGATCCTTAAGAGCATTTTGATTTAGGCACAAATGCAGCAATGTGATTGAATACAGATTGATTTTAATCAGGATGAAGCCTCTACTTAAAGCTAATTATGTACCTAAATATGCTGCTGGAGATGACTTTTCTACTGATTTATGCAAGCAGAAAATTGAGTCCAAAAATACATATGAAATAAGACAGGTATCTATTTCTTTTGAGATACCATATCCTATCTCCTCCTTTTTTTCCCATATCTCTGTACTAAAAGGCTGTCTTTTTCTGGATTTTAAAAGACTTGATAATGGTGTTTTCTGCAGCTATGCTGATGTCCCCAGATTTATGCCAATAAATCTAATCCATATGCTTTCCATCTTTCCTTAGCAGTCTCATTAGACCTACAGTAGCTGTTAAAGCAGTTTTGCTGCTAAAACTTCTCTTAAGCTTTTTTTTTTCCCCTCTTTTCTGGAAAGATTGATGTCTGCAGAGACTATTAAGCTTTAAGTCTTTGGGTTCCTTCAGCCTCATAATTAGTGATGGTGGGACACTTGCTGCTGTCACAGAGCATCTGCAGGATGTAACAGTCCTGCCTGAGCTCAGTGAACTCTCTCCTCACTCCTTTGTGAGCGCAGCCACCTCCTTTACTTCAAAGATGTGGAGTAACAAGGGCAGGCCAAAGCTTCCAGGATTTCACAGCACACTCTAATATTGGAACACTTCACCTGTTTTCTGCTGCTCCGGTGTTTTCCAAAGCTCAGGGCCTGACCCAGTGTGGGCAGTCTAGGACATCTGATTAGGTGTGGCTAACTGGTACCATCTAAAATTAGATGGTACTTCCAGCCTGTTCCTGCCTAACACCCTTGTTCCTAAGATCCCCACCCTGTGGTCACCACTGCTGTCAGAAAGAAGAGGCCCTCTTGCTGGTACTTGCAGTAGAGCACCTGAACAAAGCCCAGGGAACAGTTTTTCTGTTCATTTCCAGGCATGGTGCTTTGCTGAGGATTTATCTGACTTTTTTGACTCCAAGCTAGGAAATAGCATCTTACTGTTATTATACAAGACGGGAAGTCTTTCTTCACGCCAGGTCAACTTACAGTCCCTCACAATCTACAATTAGGGAGAAAACAAAGATGACCTGTGTCCAGAAGTCCAGTCACCGGATTGTTGTAGTCAAGACAATTCATCTACCCCTTACCTTGAAGTTTATTGAAAACACACTGCTTTTCCTGATGAACCATGATAGTCAGTGGCAAATAATAACCCAAAAGGCATAAATCCACAATAGGCACTCTGGCAGACTGCTTGATATGCCATGGTGGGTGTGGTCATAATTCTATCCTAAGTCCTGGTGCTTTGTTGCCATGCCCTTGAGCTACTCTTTAATATTTGTGCAAAGAGGGCCTAAAACACGAACATGCCTAAAATATGAGCACACCAGAATATGTGTTGATAGCCAAGTGATGTGCACCAGTGGTACACACTTCACTGGGCCCTGTGTGAGTGTGGGGCAGCTCAGTTTGGCTTTATCTGATCCCACTTTTTGCCTTCCCAAGGCTGACACGTCCCTGCAAGTGGGGTAGAGAGGCATGTTGCACCCTGGGCAGCCTGTGCAATGTGCACAGGAGAGAGGCTGCAACCCCTTTAGCACAGTTACACTTGGGGGCAGAAGCGTGTTTCCTTCCTGCACAGGTATGCCAGACAGCAGACAGGGGATCCCTTCTGAGTCATGTGCAAAAAGAAAGCATAACCTGGTTTTGAGAGTGGAGATACCAAAGTGCAGGACAAGAGGCTCTGAAGTTGAAGTGTGGTGGGCTGGTAGGGTGACCCCCAGCTCTTTCTCTGGAGCACTGACCCATAGCTGTGCAGCTCCTGGTGAACCAGCTTCCAGGGGTATGAAGCAGGATGCAGACTATGGCAAAGGTTGCTAGTAAGAGAGCTGTAAAAAGAAAACGTGCAGAGTCCTTGAGGACAGTAGAGAGCAATTTTTAAAGAGGTCAAATGTGAGTCATAATGTTTTGCCTTGGAAACCTTCTATTCTCAGGAGCTGCTTTCATTCTGTGTCTTTAGAGAAACAACCCAGCGCGTTGGGGCCTCAGTTTGGGTCAGGCTGTCTCAGTATCATGAGTGAAGAGTAATCATAAGATCCTGTCTCTTTAAAGTAGAACAGCCAGAAAATATTCTTGCTGAGCATTCTTGTTATCACAGAGGTTTACAATTTATGTGGTATTTGTCTTTTAACCCTGAAAAAATGGGTGACAGCAAACTGTGTTCAGATGTGCAGAGAAGCTCTAAGACACTGAAAGAACCCAATACTCAGAAAAAGCTCTCTGTGCATTCCAATATATAAATTTATCTAAATAAAAAAAGTCCAGGCTTACGCCCAGAATATGTATTTGGGAATGCATAGGAGGGGGATAATACTCTAGTTTGAAAGGGAAGTAGGGAAGTTTTGAGGGGCAATGTTTTCTCCAGTATCCAAACCAAGAGCCACAGCAAGAGGACAATTCCCAGATCTGGTCCTATCTGTTTAGCAAGAACTCATCTGCTTAGGACCCAACCATTAATTGATGCTGACTGAAGCACTTTATTTATGCAGTGGTGAAAACAGACATACAACTTTACCCTTTGGGACTAGACATTTGTCTAGGAAGCACATGGAGATGTGGACTCCTCTGCTCCAGAGCCATAGGGCGAGAACAGAAATGCAGAGAATTGTTTCCTTTATTTTCAATTTTGTGGCAATGTACTTAGCAGCTCAACACTGAGGCAAAGAGGTTAGCCTTTGGCTGCTGCGGAGAAGAAATGAATGGATCTGATAGCACAGCAATTCTTTGGTCCTCTTTTCTTTTTAAGCTATGCATGATGCATGGGCTACATTAGTATCCCTGCAACAGGAAGGACATGGATCATTAATGCACCAGTCCAGAGGAGACTTTGAGTGAATTCTTTATGCTTTCATTACAAATCACATTGTTCACCTTGCATACTGCCAACCTTGCCTGTAGCTCTTGTCTGTGCAGCACTCTCCATTTACAATAAGTAAATTCTTCAGGCTCCAATGTCACGTTAGATACACCTCCTCTACAAGGAAACCCTACCTCTTCAGGAAAATGTGTGCTGATTAAAGCTGTCAGCATCCAGAAAGAGTTACACAGAGGAGCTTAACTTGGCACGTTAGAGCAGGTCACACTAATGTAATTGCTAGTGCTGACCCTCTGCCTTTGGGCGTGGAGCACAGTGTCTATGTCACCACTGCAGTATTGGAGAGGATGCCCTTCTCCTGGCTTACCTTTTGTTCAGGTCAGACAACAGTGTGTTGTGTGCCAAACTTGAAGAGCATCTGAGACTTTAAACCATTTGTTTCACTTGCTGCGTGTTCTCTTTGCAAAACAGTAGCTGCACAGGACACAAAGAACTGTTACTCAAGATGCCTGATTTGACAGAAAAAAGTTATAGATTAATAAATAGGCCAGGGACAGGCAGGATAAAAATACCAAAAAGTACCAGATGGATCATTGGTGGAGCACAGTGTGATCAAGGTACATTTATTCATGACAGACTATGCACACAGGAAAATCAGATGTTTCTACTTGTCTGAGTGGCAGTAAATTTGCACAGTATTACTGAAGTCTGGGGTTGTACATGCACAAGTGCTGAAGATCAGACCTCTTTGCTAAGTGTGCTCTCTTTCTCAGCTAAGCTCCAGCCTATTCAATGAGTTAATACCCCACTAGCAAAGCCTGTCTGTCTTCCCAGCACATTCCCCTGCAAGTGAATAAAGAGGTGTTTTTCCCCTGCAATTGAGAGAACCTCCCTGTGTGCCCCTGTCTCTTGTGAGACGGGGGGGTTGCATGGGAGTGGGAGCCGAGCCCTCTAAGGTACTGCCACAGTGAAATGAAAGTGTTGTGTGCTGGAGTTAACTCACAGCTGCATTTAAAACTTGCCCTCAAGAAAAGATGAGGTCACTTTCACTAAAAATAAAATATTTTAATATAAACTTCCACCTTCATCTTTACTGCTTTTATAGGGAGGATCCAGCTGTTCAAGTGTGACTTTCTTCCCCTCTGTTAGCAATTTCAGGAAATCAAAATATGTGTTGGGAGAAGTGAAAGCTTACAGATTTGTGACCATCTGCGACTCATCTCCTGCCCAGTCTCCAGAGAGATCATGCTTTTCAGGGCCCTATGTACAGGCAGCCATATTTGAGTAGCATTTCTTGTAGGCTCACCATTTCTTAAGAACTAGCTTCCAAATGTCTCACATAACTCCAACACATAGGTAAAAACAGCTGCAGAAAAACTAAGATTGACTTGGTCTATTTTTGTCCCAGAAGGTGTCACTGAAGAGCCAGGAAAGGTGCGAGTTTAGTAGTAGTCTTAACTGGGGTCTCAACTGCAGCCTCGAGAGGTGGAGCCTGGAGAAGGTTAGAAGCAATTTGGAGTCAGAGATTCCTGTAGCTACTGGGGAATGAAGATTTGGAGAATTTTGCACCAGAGAATGAATACCCTGAAACTTGCAATGCTGTGTTATTCCTCAGCTAAGTCATGTGGTCTGTAGCAAAACTAAGTGATTCTTGGGAGGTGGTGGAAAGGGGTTCATGAGTTTGGAGGTGCTTTTTTTTATAATGTACCTTTAAGGGAATGCACTTATCTTCTTGCTCTTTGCTTCACAGCTGTTGTGTCAACATTACATTGTAAAGCACAACTGTCATGCTTTTTTGTATAGTCTAGGTCTTTAGGCCTTTTCTTAAGGATAGAAGGAAAAGCTGAGATTTTCTGTCCAACCACTTTGCTATGATTTATTACAGATTACTGATAGATACAGAACTAGCACAGATTTAGCAGCGATGTAAGAGGCCTCAAGGAGCTTCCAATGTGAATTCAACAAAAACCAACTAGTTATACACATCAGGCTGGTGTCCTTCTCTCCATTTGGAAAAGGTAGTTTGATTTACTGTTGTAAGCCTTTCCTCTGATGTTGGGAATTTTATGAGACTTGATCTGATACATAAAGCAGGGACATTTCAGATACCCACCTCCATGATGGGCACTGGGAAGAAATTCCTCATTAATGTAGCCGGAGTAGAAAACTCTTTCAACAGGATATTAAATACTCTGCTCTTAGCCAGTCTCTTAACTACTGGAGACCAGGCTGTGATTTGATGCAGGGGTAAGATTATCCTATACCAGCCTACTGCGGGTTGTTGGTTCCTTCCCCAGAAACATCTGCTACTGTCTGAGGCAGGATAATGGACTAGATTATTGCATCCATGTTCCCATTCCTGGACTTTAAAGAAAATAATTGGAAGCTCTTAAAAAAAAAAGAGTGGTTTAGATGATAAGTCAAGCTATATAGCTGGCACATTTTTAGCCAGTTCTCTGCTCTTTGGGGTATTGATATTGCACATCCTTTCCTCCAGTTTCCAATAGCATGCCCTCAGCTGAGTTGGTTTATCTTGCCTATAGTTTAATACAGCACAGCTTGTTGACATATTGTAACTCTCTGAGGTAAAGAACAAAGGAGGGAGACTAAATTTTCCCTGACAGAGCTATGTCAAGTTCACTGCTCCGATGAACTTCCAAGGTTTGAAGGAATATAAAAAAATTTCCCAAATTCTCTAAAAAGTGTGTCTTCCTTTTCATAAAAGCCACTCAAAGTTTCACTTAAGTGAAAATTCAAATGTTTTTCCTAACCTTCTTAGCACCAGTTGAACCATACAGGCTGCGGGAACTTTTAATGGCAGAAATACCATAAACTCATAGGAAAGTGTAAGAAAATCCGTTACTTTGTTTCAATAAAAAGAAAATAGGATGGAAAGCCTCATATTTTTAATGACATAATGGAGTCTACACAGTGGCATTCTGCTAAAAAGTTAGGTGTTCACATTGAGGCAGTCCAGCAAAGGAGACTTGCAGGTCTTAGTGCTGGAATTTTGCCATTTAATCTTTTCTCTGGCAGATTAGCACAGAGATAACACAACCTCTGTGCATTGTTATCCACAGAAATAAAACCTATAAGAGTTTGTTCAGCCGTACTCTCCACTTTATTTTTCCATTTTTTATTTCAGCTGCTAATCTGCTAAGGATTTCAGCCTTTGGCTCAGGGTTATCAGAATGGCATTGTGAGTGGATAACATCTGTTTCAGCTTTCATCCATCTAGAACACAAGCATTAATCACTAGAAATGGAGTGTGAAATGGAAAGAAAAGTTAAATGCACATTTGATTCTGAATGCTCTGAGAGAAAATGTCTTTCAGGATCTGACCAGAGGGAGAGCTTTCCTGCACTATCGCTGGAGTTGCCAGTGCATGCTGCATGAAAAGCTGGTCATATTATCTGATAGAAATTCTGCTTCTTTCAGTTTGTTTTAAAGACACAATAAAATCCTGTCCTGTCTCTTCTAAAAGAAATAGTAAAAACAACTAACCCCAAAAGAGTGCATCTGTTTAGCTGAATTTGGTTGTGGTTATCAGAGTGTGGAGATAAATAAAGTTTCTCTTTCCAGGCTTTCTGTGCCCCAGTTCATACCTTTAGCCCTGAGCTGCTTCAGCCTCATGCTGCAAATGGGACGCTTTACTGGGGTGATGAGGAATAGGTAGAGAGGACTAGGAACAATCTTGGACCATGACACAGTGAGCTGACTTCATAGGCCTTTTCTGTCCAAAGTTTCTAGATTTTCGCAGCTGTGGTAAGGAATCGTGATGATTTTTTTACTTGTCTGGCACGTGTCATGGTAGCTGGATTCTTAATTTTTAAGTGACTTTAAGAACAATCACCAGTCCTGCCTGCATGGGAGCAATTAGGCATGAGATACTGAGAGACTGCTTAATTTTCTCTCCAAATTCACTTGCAGGTAGAATATTTAAATCTTTTTAGTGAACTTCATCTATCTCTAGTTTGCCCTTCCACCACACTTTCTCCTATTGTCTGGTAAATATTTGCCTTCTTAGCTAGCATTATGAGTTTCCAAAAGCAGCACTGTTGGAAGGAATGCATAATCAGTAAATCAGTGTTTATGTGATGGCAGTCAAACAGCTACTGCAAAGAGCTGTCCTGTTTCTTCTAGGAGGTTTTTTTAATCTTTACTACTCTAAGCATATTTTCGCAGCATTAACACCCACACTTTGGGTGGTTAGTTGGACTTGTGGCTAACTGTGTGTACTTCTTGAGCAGTTGCACGGGGTATTTTTACAGCACAATGGGCTGGATTTGCTCCATTTTTTGAGGATTTATGTGCAGGTACCCTTTCTGCATTGGAGAACGTGTTGGTTGTTCTGGTGGCTCTGGCAAGCTGGAGATGGAAGATGTCTGTATTCAGACCTAGCTCATGGTATGTGTTTTGTATGTATGCCCTTCTGCAGAGGTGATTTCCAACTTTGCTTCTCACATCACTAGATGCTCAAAAAGCTGGCAGGAGTTAATTTCTGAACTCCTCAGAGAAGGCTTCTCACAGAATTCCTCCAAAACCATGGAATATAATTCATCCACAGCAGTCAATGCTACCTCCTTCTGTCAATTTAAAATTCTGTTTCATCAACAGACAATTGACTGAGATTGTCAAGGCAGAATTTCTGTGCAGTGCAATGAATTCAGCAGATGACCTGCCCCTGTTTCCTTTATCATTCTTCCCCCTTGTCATACTTTGAGACAAACTGCTGTCAGCATTTTAAGAAGAAGTCCCTGAGGAAAGCCACTGTAGATTATTTAAAACACCCCAACAAATCTTGCCCACCCGTCAGGTCAGTGCTATTGCTCTGGAAGGACTCTGAAAGAGTCTTGATCCCAGAGCCTAAAAATAGTGCCTTTCTGGAAACAAGAGAGAAACCTGTTAACAAGAGTATTATTTCTCTAGCATTTCAAAATTGAGCCCATATCTAAGCTTTTCCTGAAAAATCACTTCATTTGATGCCCCCCATACCCCAAATTCCTTGCAGTTTAAAAGTAGGTAGACCTTAAATACATTCATTTTTATGCATAGCAGCAGCCAAGCTCTGTATTCTTCAAGCTCGGTATTCCGGGAAGTGTTTCTGCAAGCCCTTTGATTTCCTTGTGTGCTTGTTAAGAGGTGAAGTAGTTAATGTTTACAGGCATTACAGTTACAATACTTGTCTGCTGAGTTGGCATCTGTTCAAGTGAAGGCAAATATGCAACAGAGATCAGTCTGTCTTCAAACTCGGCTTATCAGCATGGGATAGTTATAATAGAAAGGGGAAGGGAGAGACTTCAAGCCTCTGTAATTAAACCAGCAGTAGTTCCCAGAAGGACACTTGGTGTCTAAAATCAAGGCCTATCTTTTTTACCATATATTGCAGCATATTCTTTAAGCTATTCTCACAAGATCCAGTCTTTACCTAAAATCAGAATGTCCACCCTGGTCTAACTTGAACCATCTCATTAGACCAGTATAACCAGGAAAAAAACAACTGCATAGACAAGCTCACAGGTATCTATTCATATTCACTTTGTGTTTAGAAAGATCCTTTCCTATTTAACCAGAACAGAATTTAATTTTACAAGTGACCTGTGAGTCTGCCAAGGAACTGCCAGACATCAAATCCTTTATGTTTTCTGGAGCTGATGCCATTTACCTGTGCTTTGAGTAAGAACTGAGAGTCTGCCAGCTCCCCAGATAGTGTTCTCCTGCCTTTCTGTCCCCATCCTCGCTCTACCAAGAAAGCTTTTCTTTCTGTTAGAAAAAAAACAAACTAGAGACGAGAGGGGAAGAGAAATTATTGCCAGTCCTTGACCTTATGCTTTTAGAGTTACATTATTTAGGGTGTATCTTACTGGTTTCCTACAAAAAAAGGCATAGAAAGACATTTATTAGGTGGTTTTTTTCTGCACAGGCAACAACCTAAACACAGAATAGAGGCACCATCTCTGACTGATTTGTCTCTTCTATAAAGGTAACTTTTCTTCTTTAAAGGTCTTTTTAGTTTTAAAATATCTTCCATTCTGTAAACTGGTACTTTTAGAAATTTCTTGGGTCTTTTGAAGGGAAAATCTAATGAATCCACAGTAAAGCAACAGAGAAGAATGAGTCAGTGATCGTGTTTTTCTGTACAAGTTCTAAAGTGCAATGCTGGACTGAAATGAAATATTGTTATTTATATCAGAATAGGAGTAATTGCAGTTCTAGACATGGTAGGTAAGACGTACTGACGTCAGGAGTATAAAATGTAAGTAAACAAAGTCTGTGGGAAAGATTCCATTTTGCAGATGAAGAATTGTGAAGGAGTAAAAGGTTTACGAAGAGAAATTCAGTATCAGAGGCCAGAACAAGGACCTGGTCTGATAAGGATGTTATTTTCCTCACCAGACCCTTCTTTCTTTCCTTTGGGCTCTGGTTTTTGTACTAGCTCACAGAACAGACTTCTTGAAACTACTTAGTATTCATCACAGATGATAGCCTTGCAATTTTGTGAAAAGTAACATCTGTTCAGGGAGAAACTGTGTGTACATGTATAAGCAGGTTTCCAAGACATGTATTTCAGAGAAGAAGAGAAAACAATTTTGCTCAAATATCCCTAAAATTTACCTGCCTACTCAACATAATCCAGTGACCCAACCTCAGAGCAATCTTCTCGGGTAAAGAAAAGAACACATAATGATGTCCAGACCCCCAGCTGACAGCAAATGGTATTGCTCCATTACAGATATACTCCATTATGGTTTTGCTGCTTGATAAAAAGAATTTCCTGTCACTGGCAAGTGGCATTTTTCAAAACCAATCTATATGCTGGACTTCTCTCTGGCTTTAACCAGCAGAGCCTTGTATCCATGTCACTGCTGAAACAGGTACTCTATGAGCTTTCTGAGTCCAGAACTACTGAGTTTCATCTGGTTTCACTGGAGAGTTTGACAGAGCTGTGAGGAGCACAAAGTTTTGCTGCAGAAGCCCAAGCTGTCTGAGATACTTGGCACAACTGATGAAAATAGGTTGAATTTTAAGGTTTTAGTATGACCCCACACCCAGGAAGCTTCACTTGGATTCTGCTCTGCTTGAAAAACCTCTTTTCCCAAAGGTTAGTTAGGGTACTTTTGAAAAGCACTATAAAATTAGCTCAAATGCAATTATTTGTCTACCCCTGAGGCCAGTTAAAGAGAATATTTTATTCTACTCTTTATTCTACTCTCTCTTTTGTAGCCAATGGGAAGCAGGACAAGGATTAATTGCATGTCACAGAGTCTCTTGTTCTGGGTAGCAAGAGATCATGGATGGTCTTGAACTCTGGTTTAATTCCTATATACTTAATTAACATTACTCCTCTAACTGTAAAAATATAAATAATAACACTTTAAACTAATACATTTAATATATTTGTGTATTTACGACAATATCTCGGTCAATGTAACCAAAGGTAGCATTTGTTGTTCAAACCTATGGTATGTTTTTCATTGATTGCTTTTTTAAAAGACATCTGTTCTTAGAAGCTGATCTTATGTTTAATCCCTGTATCTTTATCATGAGAGTTCAAAGTGAATGGCTGCTGCATTTAAACGTAGTTCATCTTCAAAATAGGAGCATGAAACCACCATATGACAGTATCTGATTGAAGAAAGGAGCCTTTGGCCTCATTGCAAGGCTTGTACCCAGTGGAGGCCTGGGTGGAATACGGGGCTATGGTGCTCCAGCTGTGGAATCTGCTTCCAGCGGTGTCCCGTGTGGGTTAGCTGCTCCACTTGTTGCACAGCTGTTTTCCCCTTGGTGTGAAGAAGGGACAAGTAGCCTGACCCTCATGGTCAGGTAGTAACTGAGGGATTGTAGAATAGAAGGGCTAAGCAATATGCTCCAGGCCTTGTGTAAACCTAAGGAGTTATTACCAGTTGGTAGACAAGGTGAAATGTTATCCTAAAACCCATGTCTTTGCATTCGCTGGTATTTTTTTTTTAACTTTTTTACAGTCAGCAACCTGCTCGTATCTCAGATATCACTCTCTTTTTTTGTCAGACAGATCAGCAATGTGGTTTTGAGGTAAATCTCTAGATTGTCTTTATTTACTGCTCCTTGATTCATAGCCAGAGCAGTTTCAGAGCGCATGCACCTGGACCCCTTTCAGTGAATCAGCATGGGAAGATGTACTCTAGGAGCATGCCTAATTTGCTGTAGCTGTTGATGGATGCTGACTTGATGGGACTAGACTAAAGCTAGTGCAAAGGCAGCTCTCTGAAATGCAAATAGTGTGGATGTTGCATCCTAGCTATCAATTTCTTTGCCTGACAGATGTGCTCCAGATTGCTAATGTAACAATAGAATGAGAAAGTCACACACCACAGCAGGCCTGATTTCACTCTATGAAGGCATCAGGAGACATAGTAATTGGCAGTGGAACAATAAAGTTCATCAGGGCTAAAAATAACTTTATTTGCAAAATGATGGAGCAAATATCTATAGTTTTCTGTGGCCACCGCCGGGTCACCCATGTGGACATTGTACTTCCCAAGTTATCCCACTATTTGAAGACCCCAACAGTAGCTAAATCCAGCCATCCTCTGTGAGACTGTCTTGTGTTTGGACTTCAATAACACAGATCTAATCAGTGACTCTGGGATCAAATCAGGTCCTTTGTGGCATAAGAGGGATGGAGAATTTGCTCTGGAACAAACTTTTGTCTGTTGTCCTTTTGGGTTGTTAGTCAGAGCATGGTGTTTGATAGTGTTAGATCTGTTCTGGGGAAACAGATTTTTCTTTCAGGCTTCAGTCTTTTGTGTTTTGCTTCTATAACTGTAATTTGTGACAGGAACACTGGACAGGTCTCCCTGTCTGAAGCAAAAGGAGGACAAAAATACTGGTATCCTTCTGTGCAGACAAACCAATAAGGCAGCTGCCCTTCAGCAGTAGCAAAAAATATTATTGCATTTTCTCTTCCTGATCTCCTTCAAGCTCCTGTGGGAGTTCATGGGAGGCATCAGCAATAACAAAGAAACCTTAAAATGAATTGCAACAGCCAAGGAGACTTTTTTGCTTGATCACAAAGGGAGATAGATGATAGATTTCAGAGAGAAGAGCAAGAAAGAAGCTGTGAGAGGTTCCATAATTTATTAGAGATGAGCTGGATGCAAGGGTGAGTCATGAGTCAGGCAAAATAAAAAGGGTTAAGTATGAGAACAAACATATCCTGTAATTTTTGGAAGCAGCTGCAAGCTTGGGAATATGATACAGTGTTATGACAAAGCTACTAATAGAGCTGATTTGTGACTCTCTGGCCTGATGTCCAGATCAATAAGATACACTGGGTGTCAGGAAAAAGATTCAGTCATCTGTAAGTCAAAATGCCCCTCTCTGGAGAGAACAGTGTAGGGAACAAATTGGAATTAAACTGTGATTTCTGTGTGTCTAGATCCAGATCTATCTATGGACAGAGTATCAGTCAGACAATACATAACTAAATATGTGTGGAGAGATTGGTACCGGCTTATATGAATATGTGTCTACATATATATGAATGTGTGTCTACATTTATGAGTCTGATAGTAAAATCTTTTAAAGAGATACATGTGTTTATATTTCTTCTCACTGTAATATTTCCTGTATGGCAATAGCACTTAGTCCAGACAGATTAAACTTGTCGGCATCTGTTCCAAAGTTTATTTGGGGCAGGAAGAAAAACAAACTAAAAAAACCAAGTTTGACTTCATACAGACATTTCTGATTAGATGTTGAGGAAATCTGTGATCATTCAGAAACACGTCAGCTATCCATACTGATGTTGATGTTCCAGCCACGCAAGAAGTTCATTCACAAATATATTTGTATGGTCAGATCGGATGGGGCTCTGATCAACCTGATCTAGTTGAGGATGTCCCTGCTCATTGCAGGGGGCTGGTATGGATATGTTTACATATACGTGTGTGTTTTTGTTTTATCTTTCAAGGCTTTGTAACAGCTAGCTTGCTTTGCAATTAGCTTGAAATACGACCAAGAACAAGGGCTATTGGAATGCTTTTGAATACCAAATTGGTTTTGTGTCATGTCTTATCAAGGGTTTTGAAATCTAGCCCAGATTTCACTGGACAATTTGTCAGATCCTGGATATCTCGGCTGCTTTCCAGACTGCTGCTAGCTGCAGAAGGAACCTTGTTCACCAGATCAGCTCAGTGTGTTGGGCTATTCTCTGAGACTTGCAGCTAGTTACTGGCCAGGCCTGCAGGAGCAAATCAATGGCAGCCAAACTCTTTGCTCTATTTTTCACACCAAAGCCATAATAGCAGCATTCATCTTAATCTGCTATCTTAGCTTGGAGGAAAATAAAATAGGTTCATGGTGCTTTATGTGAACAGGCTTCAGCTGAACAGTAAGAAATTAAGATCATTTGACTCCTGCTGTGTGTGGAACAGTTTTACCTAATCTAGGACTCCTGAAGGTGAGACCCCTTGAGACTGAAGTTTATTTTAGTGAGGGGGCAGTGTAGGAAAGGTGAGGTCTACCTGAGGAGTCTTGTTTAATATAAGATCCCTAAGATCATAAAAGATCTCTCTGAGATGAGGTGTTGGTAGAAGTAGTTGAAATGACATTGTACTTAGACTCCTGAAAAACACTCCTGGGGTTAAGGTTATAGAAAGCAGTGTACCATCCAAGCATAGGACAGATCATATAGAGAAAATAATCCAGGTAAGAGCATTTGTGATCTTTTATCTTATTACTGACAGGTCTTTAAAGCTGCCTTCAAAGTCTCTGCTACTGGAGACTCTAGTCTTGAACTAGATAGTTCAAGACCTCTTTTGCAGGACCATCAGAGCTGTGAGTGGCTCATGAGACCATTGGAGTCTTAGCCTACTGGGTGAAATTGCTGGCCAGATAACCTCTTTGCTGTAACCCAAGCCCAAATGAGGACACGTGAAAATCTTCTGACCACAGTGTGTGGGTAAAGAAAGACTTTCAGATTATTTACTTATTCTGCCTTCTGCAGTGCTGCTCCTAGCAGGGAGCATGGCACTGTCATGGCCAACATCCATCACTCCTCACAGAAACGTCTCCTAAACTGAACTCAAGGCAGTCCATAGGGACAATTGCAGATAGAAAAGAACACAGCAGAAAAGGAGATGGAATACAGAGCAGCAGCATCCAAACAAGATCTTAGAATTATGTTATCTCCCCATTTCAGCAGCAGACTGACAAGAAAAAGGATGGAAGCTGGCCTCTGATAATGCAGAGTGAATATATTAGCCGGGAGAAAAGTTCTTGCTGGCGAGACATTCAGGAAAAATTACCTCTTCTAACAGAGACCAACGAAACCCCAAACAACAAAAAAACCCCAGTCAGAAACATCATCTCAGCAGGGAACACTCTAGCAGACTGGAGCTACCACAGTAAACAGAAGCACAGTTTGCAATATCAAAACACAGTGGCATCCTGCTCCTTTTGATGCTTGCCCACTGCCAGCTGCAAAGTCTTCATGCTGCTGCTTTTATGCTCTGCAATGTGACATCAAGCTCTTTACAAAGCAGACACTCCCTGTATCTGTTACTCACCGTGCAGCCTCCTGTGCAGAGACCCAGTTTTCAGCAGTCATCAGTCACTGAAAATTTTCCTCTACCTTTTGCCACAAGAGGACTCCAGTCTCCAGTGGCTCCCAGGGAGATGTTTGTGGTTTTTTTCGAACTTCCTCAGAGACCCATTCCAGCAAACTAGCAATTAAGAACCTGGTTTAGCAGCAGCTCTGTTTTTCAAAATGTGAAATGAACAAACACGTTTAGTGTGGACTTACTTTTTCAAAGCTCTAAACAGACAGACTACTGTTTGTTAACAAGAAGCTCCTTCTCTGTCCAGCTATGGCATTAAATATTTTTGCTAAGGAACCTTGCACTGGAAAATGCTTATGGGTAAAAGTGATCTTTTTCTTATCATTAATTGTATACAGCTGTGTTGAAGCTTGTGGCTAATGATAAAGACCCATGTTTAATAATGTCTTTTTTAACTCATTTTTTTAAAAGCTTCCTGCTTCTTGTCTCACTGCGTGCCGTGAGCTTAAGGGCAAGTATCTTACAATGCTAACAGCCATTCATGTGATGTCTGATTAATGTGGTTATGGCTGCAGAGACATTGTAGTAATTATAATGATAGGAATATGATTGTTCCTCCCAATTTCCATTTTACTATAGGCCAATAAATATGTCTTATGGCTTTTATAGTATTTAATAATCTTTCTAGTCATAAACGGGAGCTTATAGAACTATTGCGGATATGTTGGGAGATATAGGAAGGCATAAAATGCGAGTCTTCTGGACTCCGCAAAATAAGCATGTATTTACAATTCACATAAGTAGGGGCTGATCTCTGTTGGGGGAAAGAGGAGCTTAGCAGCTAGCAAAAGGTGAAGGATTTGAAAAGGAGGATGCAGGGGAAAGCGCTGCAACCATGTCCTCGGCAGGCTGCTGATATAAGAGAATTGAGTGATCTATCTGTTGCTGCAGCTCACCTCCCTGTCTGCCTTTACCACAATTTTTAAACAGCACTGATACTGTGTTGTAGCACATCTCCAAGGGTTGTCATAAAAAGACATTAGATACTGCTTTTCACTGTCCTGACTATGAACTCTTGGACTTGCCTCATTGGATTGTAAGGACTGGAGTAACACAACTAAAACACTCAGACTTCACTCCCCCAGCACTAGAATGACAGCTAATTGTGTTTTACTGTTTTTGTTACCCTTGCTTATGATAGAGTTCACACCAGTTTACAAGCCCTCTTAGGACAGAGTTATATTGCTGTGGTGGAAAAGTAAGTGTTGCGAACACTGGCCAGTGCCCAAAGAAAATATCACAGCTGCAGACCCTCTAAAAGGAAGGTTGGTTTCTTGCAAAAGAGAACTAAAGCCAGAAGAATTCTCAGCTCTAACTGTCTGGTACATCCATCAGAGAGCTTCTGTCAAAGGGAGATGTGATATCTTGTGGACACTGATGAATTAGCTTTAAGCTGGGGAGCTCAGGTGGTCTTAGGACAGAAGATGGTGCACACAGCAAGGCTCACCCCAAGTGCAGGGCTGGGTCATGAGCTCTGTACTCCACATCTACCCGCTCAGGGGTTTATGGGCAGCACAGGTATATTTGCATGAGCAGCACATAATGTGCAGACAGCACATAACCAGCAGAACCCCAGCAGATGTCTCTTCTGAATGGCTGTTAACAGAACAGACACTAGAGGGCTATGGAAAATAGTCTTTAAAAATATTAGTGTTTGCATGGTTCAGTTTCCAGGGAGAATGAGTCCAGGTCCTGTCTTTGACACACGCAGAGGGAAGTGATGGATGTTACTCTTCTTGTCTAACCCAGACTCAGAGGACCCATCTGATGCAAGGTCTGAAGACACATCAAATTCAATTTCAGGGCTCCCTGGACCACTTCAGAAATGCCATGGCTGCATGATGCAAAGCATCAGTATGATGTAAATTTTTCACTGATGGTCCAGTTTACTTACAAAATATTGACAGTTTAACTGGCAAGCATTTTGTCCTGTGTATCCACTTCACCAATGTCACATGCACTATCCTAGAGCACATAAGAAAACATAAAGTATTATTCTTTATCACGGTCTGTAACTGTTTTAACAGGAATATTTTCAGATGCTCAGTTTTTAAACAAATGAGCTCTGTGTGGCAATGTGGCAGTCAACAGATGAAGTACTAGTAATCATGGAATGATTAGAAAGTAGTAAGATAAGAAATTGATAAAAAATAATTTAGTGGAAAACTTTGGACAAAACATTTTTAAGAGGGTTTTAAAAGTGTTTAAAACAGGAATCCTTGGGAAGTGAACTCTGAGTCCCACTGTGATTCGTGTAGGGGTGCTAGAAACCATAGATCTCTGTACCAAACTAGCCAAGGAGCCACTTCAGTTGCCATGGTGGGACAAAGCCAATCTGGATGCAGAGAGTCCGACCAATGTCGTCTATAGTTTAATGAAAAAGTCATTTTTACCAGACAAGGTGCTGGCAAACAACCTGGCTGCATTTGAGTGAGCCAACTCGAAAGGCAGAAGGGTGAAGGGAGCAGAGGACACAAAAAGGACCCCGCTGTGGCCTCCAGGACAGGAGGCAGCAGGGATGGAGCAGACAGGACAGGAGGCAGCAGGGAGAGGGAGAAGGCAGTATGAGGCAGGGTAAGCTGCTTCAGTCTCTAATATGGTGGCTTTGCCTGGCAGTGCCCTGAGCCAGGGTGATGAGAAGCCTTGGCTCATGATCATTCTGGCATCTCCTTGCAGCACCCTGCCCCACTGCACAGTACAGGCTTGCCCTTAGGGTAAAATTTTGGTGAGGATTAAGTCAAAATCCCAACCAACTTGAAGGCAGCTGGAATCATGACAAGTCTCTACACCTTGCAGATGATGGCAGAAATCACTACAAATGCAGGTAAATTTAAAATTACCTTCTCTGTGCAAATGATTCAGCAGCTTATTTAAGGGGTGGAGAAGGGCTATGGTGATTCTTGAATAGCAGAGACAGTTTAGGCTGTGTGAGCTGTTCATAGTTTATGGTCTGTTTATAGTCCTGCTTTGTACTAAAACTTCTAGGAAAGACTAAAAATAGATGGTGACTTTTCCCTCCACTACCATGCTCTACTCCTAGCTAGGTGTAGTGCATACTGCTCTGTGCCCCACCAAGCTCAACAGGAGAAAATCAACTACCTCTACAGGCATTGGGTGCATGGATATCAGTGATGCAGGGTGAAGCACTGTAGTCCGTGGATGGGCTGTAGTTCGCTGGAGGCAGTGAGTGAGAGAAATTGTGCCCTGGTCCGAGTTGAGCTTCCAGCTTAGGATGAATTCAGGATTTTTCATTAGGATCTGGTAGATCTTTTCAATTAATGAGTTGCTGCTCTGTAGCACTGGAAGCTGGCTTCCTGGGTATTATGAGGAACATCAGATCTTGGTTTAGAGGCTGTACACACTAAAGAGAAAAAGGATCTGGCTTTTTCTTGAAGGGTGGGGTAACAGCACTTCAGGCACATGGTTTAATGCTTCTGGTTTCAGAAGCATGAGTCTGAGCTTCATGCTGTATTTTGCACTAAAAGTTCAGCTGTACATGGGTGATTCAGACTTTAGTGATGAACGTCAGACTCATGCTGGTCACATTATCCCCTCATGTGATTTTGGTTTCAGAAAGTTTGGGTGCCTTTAACTCTGCTACTCCTTTTACCATGGCAATGGAGGAGGTATAAAGTCCTGCTTGACTTCCTTTTCTTGATCCAGCGCTGAACCGTGCGACCCGCAGAGTGGAGGCGAGAGGAAGCAGCAGTAAAATCCGTGTGGCTGGGTCGTTTTCTGCCGTGATGTTTTATCAGATACTGTACTGCCTGTAAAGTCATGCCTCCCCCGAGGGACAGGCAGGCTACGGCCAGGGATGCGATGATTGGACTGTCCTCCTCGTCTGGAGGAGCTTAGGGGTCCGTGCTTGCCATGGGATTGATTTTTTCGCTCTGGATGCACAGGCGAAGCTGGGAGCGTGTCCAGCTGCGTGTCAGGGCTGCATATTGCATGGGCGCCTTTGAGCCACGGCGTCGGCGGAGGCGTGTGGCTGGATGCTGAGACAAAGTGCTCCTGCAGCTGGAAAGCTTTCGGCGTGGTGATTCTCCCAGGTTGGCTTTTCTCCATTACCTTGCGCGTGGCGTCAGTAAACCCCAGGGATGGCTTGCTACTTGCTGGCCAGGGGGTCTCCGATTCTTGTTTAGGGGGTTGGTGCTTTTGCCTTATTTACTCTGCCTTGGCTTCAGCCTCTTCCCGCGTCGAGGAGAAGAAAGGAACGAACTGGGGGGGGGGGAAACAACGACCCGAAGGGAGCCGAGCTCCGGCCAGGGCGCTCCCCGGGGGCGCTCCCGCGGGGAGCCGAGCACCGCGCCCGCTCCGCGCCGCCTTGATCCCGCCCGGATTTTGCACGTTTCCTTCCCCCTTTTTTTTTTTCTTCCTCTCCTCCCTTTTTATTTTTTTTTCCTCCCTCTATTTCTCTCCTCTATTCCCCCTTCTCTTCCCTCCCTCCCTCCCTAGCGTGGTTGGATCAGTCTTTTGGTATTTCCTGCCGCCGCCTCCCCCGAGCAGCTGTCCGGCCGCGGCCCGGCGCGTTCCCTGCCGCCGGGGGAGCGGCTCCGCGGGGCCCACGCGTGTCCCCCGCGCCCCGTCCCACGCGTGTCCCGGCGGCGGCGATGCGGCGGCGGCGGCGGGGAGCGGCGTGCTGAGCGCGGCACGGCGCGGGGGCTCGGCCGCCCCGCACAGGTAAGGCGCGCCGCGCTGCCCCCTGCCCCAAGAAGCCACTTCCCCGCCCCCCCTCCCTTCAATAACCCCCCAAAAGCCATCCTCCCCAAAATACTCTATCAAAGCAAATATTCCCCCCCCCGATTACCCAGATGAATCCAATTCTCTCCCCCCCATGACAAAATTGAAAGGCATTTGCACATCTGCTGCTTTCCTCGTCTCTCCCGCAAAGCCAGGCTGCCTATTTTTAAGGATAACGTGGTACCCCAGAGCGGCGTGATTTCAGTGAGGGACTGAGCGCTGGCAGCTCCGAGGGGGTAACCCTGCTGCCTCTGCCCGTGCTTTGTGCCCAGGTTGTGTGCCGCCGTTTTTGTGTGTGTCTTTTGGGGTTTGGCGATGGGAGCTGTGGGGTGCTCTCCCACTTCTCCCTCGGCCCCCGACATCTCTGCATGGCCGGACTGGGGGTCCAGCGTGTGGCCGGTGTGGCATGTGGGATGGCATGCTCTCAAGGAGACATGATTTCTTTAGACATATGGGCATATCTGGTAGGTGGAACCCATTTTTAATGTATTTCTTCCAGGATGGCGGGGAATAAGTAGGGAGACTGCACTGTTCCTAATTGGCTACATTTGACTGAGGATGGCAATTACCTTTCCTATAGGCACTTGTACAGATACCATACTGAAGACCATATGCATTGCTATCTAAAAACCAGATAGACCTGAGTTTGGAAATGCTTTTAGCTTGCACTAAGTGAAGTGAGGCAGCTTGTCTGGAGAAATAAATATATAAGCACATACAACTGCCTGCTGGATCAGAAACCATGTTTTTCAAGTGTTATGCAAACCTAAAGTGTTGTAGTGTGAAACAATTGTTTAACATAAGTGAGGAGGAAAGTTCTTTAAGCTATGTAGTCACCTCCTCACTTCATCTAGCTGCAGCAGTATCTTTGTTGTCAAAATATTCCTTCCCCCTCTTTGCACTGATGTACAAGATAACAACAGTATTCAGCAAGGTCTGTACAGCAGGGAACAGCCGCTGCATTGGATGGGTCCCCAGCTGCCACCTTCCTTCTTGGCAGCAAGTTACCAAAGAGGTGTGAGTAGGGAGGGAGAGAGAGAAGCCTCAAGTCACCTCTGCTGTGGCTTCCCCTCTGTTGGTGGTGAAGTTTTCTTGCCAAAAGAGGAGAATGGCTGTTCTCAGCTGGGCAGTTCATAGTGGGATGGTGGGTGACCCTGGGAGTGTGCAGGGCAAAAAGGGTGACGGCTGAGCTGGGCCAAAAGGGTGTGGGGGCAGCAGGGGAGCCGATTCAGCACCGGGGTTACTTTGTGCCGCTGTTGATCAAAGGAGTGACAGCAGTTCTCTGATTCAAGGCGAGTAATGCAGACCATAGTCCTGCCTGCCACCTGTTTTGGTTTGAAGTGGACAATGTGAACCAAAGAAATGATTTAATCATGGTGCTACATGAATGTAACTGAAAGGCGGATTTACTGCTGTAATCTTTTCATGGTACTTAATTTAATTTCCATGTGCTTTATTGCAACACTGATTCATCAGGTGAGTGGGAGGAAGGCTTGTACAGTACAGGTGGTTCAGTTTTCTTTGTTGGGTTAGATATTTAGCAAGGTGCTTTCTTGGCTACAGCATTGGAAAAATGGCTCTGTATTTGATACAGTGCTGTGGTTTAGAATTTGGGATATCTCTACGGAAAGGCCGTTCCTGTAATCTGTAATGTGCGGTGTTTGAAATCAGTGTGCTGTGTTCAGAGCAAAACTGAGACTCAATTGATTAATATTATGTTCATAGATCATAAAAATTTTAGTTAAGCTAATCTGAAGTGGTTTAGACTCACTTTGCATCCAAGAGAGCTGTTATCAGATGGAGGCAACTGTGAGATTTCCAGTGTTGCCAATGGTGAAGGTCTTTTAGGGCTCAACCTGGGGCTTAAGAGGCAAAAATGAGACTGCCCTGAAGTGTCAGCAAGGCCCTGCTGCTTCTGAGCCGAGGAGCACAGACTTCCCTCTGCAAATGCCCAGATTTGTGCTATTCGATCTCTTGTTTTATTTGGGGGAAAAGCTGCATTTAGTGTTTTTTCGCCTGACCTCCCTGCCTTTGAAGCATTAATAGCACAGTGTTTTCTCAGCCAGAAATGCTGCTCCTCACGCCTCCACTCCTCAACATGAGATGTCTCTGGCAGCACGTTGTAGGTGTTTGTGCATGCCTGCTGTGGTTACTAAGGTAAAGGAAACACAAGAAGCAGCTCAGGAAATGGGAACAATCCAAATGCCAAATACACGTGGGTTTGGGCAGGAATGACAGTGACCTGCCATGCCAGCCTGTCTCAGTGTAGGTCTGGGCTTGCTTACTGCTCATGCAGGCTCTTGACTGTCACTGCTGGTGTTTGTGCTGTGCTTTCTGAGCACCAGGTGTCTTGAGACTGAGCAAACTCCTCCCGGGTGCTGCTGCGTGTGGAGCGCTCAGCCTTCCTTATGGAGCAGTGTGGTTGTGGTGCATTTAATTGTACAGGGCTGTGTCTAAATCACAGGTTCTGCCTTCATCCCAGCCCCTCCCCACCACTGTGGCTCTTTCTGGTCATGCAATGAGGGAAGAAGGAGACAACTGTCCTGAAAAATACACTTTTGATAAGTAGCTGCTGAGCCTCTGTGTGGGTCTAAGGAGCAGTGTACAACCTGCCCAGGTTTTCACATTTCTGAATTTTTTGAGTACTCTGTCTCTACTGAAGGTGTAGGGGGGTTGTTGTTGCATCAGGCTCTAGGTACTGTATATGCATCTGTGTAATCCAAAAAGATCAAGGGACTAGAGGGGACAATTCCGCAAAACTGGAAGCAGCTAACAGCAGGCTAGTAAGAATTACCTGTAAATGGCTTCTGCCCATCACAAAATGAGAGTGATGTGAAAAGGGGATTTTTTTTGGGGGGGGGTTAGAATAGTCCAACTGCATGTGTGGTGGTGTTTTTTAATTTCTTTCAACCTGCATAAGAACCATGGGCATATCCCTTGTTCTTTAGTCTCAGTTTTCTGTACTATTTGTAGAGCTACAGTTGAAATTGTGCCATTTTTTTCTTCACGCTTCTTTTGGATTGAAGGATTTACAGTTGTATAAATCAAACTCTGAATTGAAAAGGCTCCATTCTCCTCCTTGTTTAATAAACAGCCAGGTGTATACCTATGCTTTCCTTTTGCAGTATGTCACTGAGGTCAGTGCCATGCACCAATATCAATTACCTTACCCTGCTAGCAGTCTTCTTGGTAGTAGTTTTTGTATGTGTTTTGCTAAACTCCAAGCCAAGCTTCAGCTTACTGGGAATTGACTGTAGGGCTGTATCAATTTGAGTATTTTGGCAAACCAGTTACCGTTTGTATGATTGTTGTATCAGTAAAATTAACCAGCTAAAGGCAAAAAAAGAAATAAGCACATCCTTAATCAACTGGGATGTGTGCAGCTGTCTTTGTGGGGGAAAAAAACCTCAACATGGAGTCTGCCTGCTTCATCCTATCTAATCTGTCAGTGAATCAATCAATGTGAAATTGAACCCCCAAGGAATAATGCAATAGCTATTTTGTGTGTATTCTCAAACTGGAATGCTACTGTAGTAGAGTCCTGAAGGGTATGCTGTCTAAATTGATCAGCAGAGGCCAAGATAAAAGCAGACTTACTGCTTATCCGTCAGATGTGGCAGAGAGGCATCGAGGGATGAAATGTCTCGTTGTATGTTGAATGGAAACCTTAAATGTGAACTTAGTCCTTCTGCATCCCAACACTTCAAGAACAAAAGCAGTGTCCTGCTAGCTCTCCTTCAGTTTTTCTCATGCCAAAAACATGAGATTGCTCTAAAAGACATTTTAATTTTCATGCTATTGCAGTTTGTTCCAGATAACTGTTCTCGTGTCATTGCTCCTTCCCACCTTCAGTGCTGCAGAGACAGCTTGGCTTTTGTTACCTGTGTTGTTTGATGCCAGTTAAGAGTGCTAAGCCTATGCTAGCACTGCACTATTCAGTTGGTTTTTTTGCTCTTTTCTCAGATTATAATGATGGGAAATTGTCTCCTCACAGCAAAAAATTGCCACATCCCAGTGAGGGGAGGAAGGGAATTCTGCTGCATGGAGTGGTGTGTGTAACTATTGCTCGCTGTGGATAATCTTGGCAGAATGAGAAGAACTGTTTAAGTTTCTTGTTTTGTTGTTGTTTTAATATTTTTGCACTTCTTCTTTTTGGTATGATTTTCAGCATCAGGAGAAAATCACTTTTATAGAGTAGTAGGAGGTGACCAAGGCTTTTAGACACTTTGTCAAACATTGCACAGTTCACTCGGGGAGCTGCTGCTGGCTTATCTGTAAAATCCCTGAAATCTGAACGTGACATTGCCACTGGATTTAGTACTCGGTCAGGGGGGTTATTCTGGCAAGCTCCTGGCACAGATGCAAATAGATGAGATTTCCATTTTATAAGATGAATCTTTGTGTCTTTTCTTGCTGTGTTGCCTTGGAAAACAACCTCACGCAGTGCTCCGAGCCTGACAGTTGCTGATGCAGTGAATAATTATTTTCCCCTTACCTTACTAAGGAAAGAAATATGGATTTGCAGATCATTTCATGATCTTTTCTTTCATATGTGTGTCAAAGACAGTTCAGTCTAAGCAATTTTTAATTTTTTTGGTAAATCTGTAAATCCTCACTTGAACTTTGAAGGCTTTCTATGAACACTGAATGCACCATACAAATTATAGCACTAGTGGATAAGGCAGTAATTTAAGCTGCCTTCCATGGAACCTTGTTATAGTCAATCTAGACCAGGACACAGGTTAGGCATGAAATATGCAGTTTTTGTATTTTTCAGTTTTGTTTAAAATAGATTTTCTTTTTTCCATTTTAACATCTGGCCCATCCATTTAACATTTGGCCCATCCTCCTTGTCTTGCTTTCTTTCTCTGCCTTAGTAACCTTCCTGATTTCATAAGAATCTATATAAATGGATTTTTTAATTTTGTTTCAATTCAGGATCAGTGGATGCAAAACAAGGCTCAATTTTTTTTTATTTTTTATTTGACTGGTGTGCCACCCAGGCTTTGATGCCTGTAATGAAACTGCTGTTACCACTTTAATTTCTCTCTGGACTCCAGGTCATGGGAGGCATATTGGCATACCTGCACTCGCTTATTCATACATCTGTGCATTGCAGTAGACTTGGGAATCTCCAGTTTTGGACAGGGCTGGAGGCTGTGTAAACCAAGCTCAGACTGTCAGGCATCTAACCTAATTCTTTCCAAGCTGGTGTTCAAGTTCTGGCTTGTGGAATCCCTCAGCGTAGGTGCTGAAAGCTTTCTTTTCCAAGAGGGTGAGATGTGCTGAGAAGCTGGGAGAATCCTGTAGCTGTGAGTGTATCTGAGAAGTGTAGTGTAGGGTCTCTTGTTTCTGAGTACCTTGAGAAGGTGCGTGGCCAAGATGCGTTAACATCAGCTTTCAGTGCCTTTTTCATCTTCTCTTATGCCTGCCTGAATTACATGTTTTTTGTTGTCAAGGTCTCTTATGATAAGTTCACACAATGCCTAGTGCTGTGTGGTCTGGCTTCTGCTGGGCTGTTCTGTAATATAAATAAAAATAATCCCATTGTGGAAGCAAGATCCTGAATAACTCGTCTAAATGAGCTAAGAGAGTGGGTGCAACAGTGCAGTTTTATTCTCTTCTTTGAACAGGTGCATCCCCATGAGGAAATAAAAGGTAGGTAGGTAGGGACCAAGTGAGAAACACTGAGCAGCAACAGACTGTGACTCAGAAGCAATTTAGCCATAATAATCCCCACAGTGCTAAAGATTCCTTTTCCCAGAAATGCACAATGTGCTGTTCTTTGCCATAAAGCTGTCGTCAGCTGACATCATTGTATTAACATAAAACTTGCTGTTATCCACAAGATGCACAGTTAGCGGAGTTCCCGTGCCAGCTGCTAATTATTACTGTGTTTTCCCAGTTGTTGAAAACCAATGTATTAAAGATATTTCCTGCTTAATATTTTGTTCCTGATGGCTGGTATGCTTACATTGTGTTAAAAATAATGCTTCTAGTACGTCTAGTATCAGTTCAAGTATTACCGAGCCAACATTTGATTTATTTATGAGAACAGAATGACCATTTACCAAAAGCCTCTCTTGGTAATAACAAATACCTGTTGTAGATGCTTTGTCTTTTTGTCTTTCTTTCTTTCTTTTCCATTTTTTTTCTTCAGAGTAGCAGTGTAGAAATGTATTGCTTTTATTTTCTGTTTATCCTGACCCTCTCGAAATCTGTGTGTTTTCCCATTGACTTCATGGCCAGCCAAATGCTTTTTATCCTGTGTGTCTCTTGGAGAAATCAAATTAACAATGCACCACTAGCCAGGGAGAGCTTTTGCTGAAAGCACACAAAGGCAATAATTTACCTTGTTATTTTATAAAATGCAGATTTTTCCCCTCATATTAAAAAAGGAAACTTTGTTGAGGTGAATGAAAGTGAACAGAGAATGGGTGCTCAAGTCATGTCTCCACAGTGTGAGAGGGACATCGTGATACCATTAATGAGATTCTCCTGTTTTCCCTTGGAGATGTGGTGTTGAATTTAGAGATAGAATTTGAACAATTTTCAGCTGAATATCTCACTTTTCTGCTCACTGAATAGATACAAACCCTTATTGTTTAATACCTAGCTTCACTTTTAACTGATAGAGTTTCATAGAGGTAAGATAATAGCTTTGAAAAAGTCATTTTTCTAGACACTATTTAATTTACCATAATTATATTAAGTGCTAAATTGAAAGAGGCTTTTCTAGTTAAGACGAGGATAATGAATAGTTGTGCATTATTACCATAGCCACAATGGGGAAAGGAAGAAGTCATTTAAGTTTTGCTCAAGACAGAAAGAAAACCTGCATCAATGTGGTCCTTAATAATTTATTTTCCCATCTCTGTGGCTGACTCCCAGGTTTTGCTAGAAGAGCTTTCTGCCCTTTGTACCTCAGGGATGCAGCAGTTTTTGAAAGGAAACAGCAGGCACTCCAAGTGAAAATGACTGTGGAAATAGAGTGAAGAAGCAGATTGCACCTTCAAGCCAAGCCTGGAGCTACATAAGCAGGGGTACACACAGCAAATGCCATGGCAGGAGTCAGCTCTGGAGGAGCTGCAGTGTCACATGGCTCCCCGGAGGCTCTGCTCCCTCCCTGCTTCGCCCACACTGCAGAGCAAGTCGTAGTTTGCTGCTCTTTTCTGCTTGCAGCAAGTTGCAACAGCTCAGTCCCCAGGCAGGTTGAGTGGGTGCACCCCAGCTCTCTGTGCCTGATGCCAGCAGCCACCTCTCCTGCACTTTCCCGTCCGGAGCTGGGGACAGCTTGTGTAGACAGTTGTTTCCCTCTGGCTCCCTCGTTTGAGTGCCTGAGCAAATCACAAGGTGCGCAGAGTTGTGTATTCCCTTTAAAAACCCACCAGCTCTTTGTTTTGGCCTATCCGGTGCAAATGAGAACAGCATCGTTATGCTGTTTTTAATGTGAGCTGTTATAAGCGCACCCTGCCTCCAAGTGGATAAAAGTGATTCATTTGGGGCAGGATTTTACTGTGTCTTCGGAAGTTGAAGCTGTCAAGGGGAAAACCAAACCATGTTCCCTCGTTTATTCACCTCCGGACCCTGGGGTCCAAAACACCACTTCTGTGTAGTATTTCCTGCACTGGCTTCCCTTGCTGTCCTCCTAGGACTACTGCCAAGTTCATCCACAGGGATTTGTCCCATACAAGCATTTGTCTCGTGGGAATTGCACTTGGGCCCTTCTCTTATCTTTCAAAATCTATCAAGAGTACATGTGATTGTACTTTACACTTGTGATTTGGGCTGGATGTGAACCGCTGGGGAAAGACAGGGTTGATTGTGTGAATTATTTAATCTCTTGAGCATTCCAGACCCCTGTCTAAAAAGCATTAAGCAATATGGGGCTTTTTGCTTGCTTTAATAGAGGGTCTGTGTCAGCCTCACTTGAACTCTCAGAAAGCTGAGTAGTAAAGTTCATGCCATTGTTCCAAATTCATTGAGATGCTATATGGGAGACTTACACCAATGTAAGCAGTGTTTGATTCTAAGTGGATCAGAAATATTCCCGATAAATGTTCTGATTTTTTCCCTTCTCTCCCCTCTTCCCTTACCCAGTAATTTGGTTCTTCTGGATTAAGACAGGTTGAGACAATGCAAGTAGGATAATTTTGTGGTTAGGGCATTTGGCTTTGAAGTCAGGAGATCAGTGTTAGTTCCTGTTTCCATCACAAGTCCCGTATAGCTGTGGGGAGATTGCTTTTACCTCTGTGACTCTGTCTGCACTGGAAGAATAACAAAGTAAGTTTTGGGGTTGGGTTTTATTTATTTTCCTGTGTTGGCCTATGAGGCTCTGTTATGAGAGCAGGGAGAAGATCTGATCTCTTCTTGAGGTTATTCGGCCATGTCTGCCGACCCAGTTCTAGCCAGAGTATACCTGTTTGCTGTCTGGATAAAGCTAGTAGGAAATCTTCAGGCCCCTTTTTTAAAAATTCTTTTTTTTTCCACTACCACTCTTTTGTCATGCTTTTTGCTTTCATTTAACATCAAAATTAAATTGTGAGTTAAATAGTGTAGCTTTTAATAATGTGTAGAAAATGAGCTGAGCTGTGCACATGGATGGTGCCCATAGGAAGCCCTGAATTATCCTGTAGTATTTTTAATGGGCAGTCCTACTGCGCTGTGAGCTGTTGGCTCAGGGAGTCTTAGATGAGCTACCAGATGAGACTCCCAGTACTGTAAATGTCTGTGCCATTTAGCTTTGAGTACCAGAAAATGAAACGGCATATGAAATAATAAAAAGGTTTGTTTTACTGAAGTCAGTAAAACAGTATTTTCTTCAGGCTGGTTTGGAAACAGACCTTATAAGAATTAAGTGGAGAAGAAATGTTTAGGGGCTAGAAATGTTTAACAAGCAACACAAGCTGCCTGTCACAGGCTGCCCTGCTGCTTGCTTACAGCACTCGGGCAGCCTGGAGAGGGACTGTGCAACACTTGGCATGGTGATCTCATAGGGTCCTTATCTGGTGAGCAAGTGGGCTCAGGTAGGAAGGCTGGAGTTTGCTTTTTGGACAACTCATCTTTTCTTTGCATCCTGGATTTTAAAGCCAGAAGCATGAGTCCTATTGGGCTCATTTGACTTTGTATCTGCAAGCCACTGGATTTTAGCTAGGGATTCCTACCTCATCTCTAGTAATTTCTGTTTGAATTAGAGCATTTATCTTAGGCAGGCAGTGCATTATAATTTTTGTTGGTGATTCTTTTGTGCTCTTCAGCAATGTGTGCAAAAGGTAGTTTTCTTTACAATAAAAGATAGGTACTCTCTCTCCAATCTGGATTTTTTCTACCTTCATGTTTCCAGCTTTCTGACACCTTTTCCCTCTAAGTGATTTCAGGCTATGATCAGGTGATCCTTAAAGTGTCTTCAATTGGTTAAGTAGGTTGAACATCTTAAATCTCTCATTGCAGTTGATTTAATTCTTGGAGGCAGCCTTACAGTTTTTTGCTGGGTCTTTTCCAGTTTTTCATTATGTATTTCAGGTAAAAATGAAGACTGCATGTGTTATGTCAGCAGTGATCTTGTAGCTGTGACATACAGAAGTAAGGCTGCATTCTGGCTCTTGCTCTTTTTGTTCCTTCCCTCGTTTGTGCTTCCAGGAATTGAGCAAGCCCTATTCACCCATGGTATTGCACTTGACATTCAGACTCTGTTGTTTATCTGTAATTCTTTATAAACCATAGCCGTTTGGGAAAACTAAGGTACGTGTCTGGGCAGAGAGAAAGGGGCGTTTTGGTCTGGTATGGCAACACAAGGTTTTTTATCATAGATTGTATTCTCTGCACTTCAATAATGTGCTGACATTTTGCCAGTAATAAAAAGGTCAAGGAAAACAGTTGCTTCCTACAAATCATGGCATTTGATTGTTCTTCTTATTAAGCGGAGCATGGTTTCCTTGCAACAAAATTTCAGCCATCTCCAGCGCTGTAAAAGATTAATTACCAGCTGGTACAAATGTGTAAAAATGAAAAAGCACCTTTCCCAAGCATTGTTTCTATGCTGCTGGCCCCTGTTCCAGTGATTTGTCCTTTCCTGAAGCAAGGTATAGGGAAGATGCAAGAAAAAAGTTTGCCTTGAATGCTGAATACAGTAGCAGAAAAAAATTATTAGAAGTTAATACTTGAAAAATGAGGCATTAAGTTGACTTGAAATCATCTCTGTAGTCTCAGGTTCACAAAACCTTATATATTCCTAATTTTTAGCAATGGCTTTCCATGTCATCTATTAAGAATGTTCTGTTAAGTCAGTGAAGCACAACATCGTATCCTTTTCCTCTTAGTTTTCCTACAAACTTCCCTATTGATTTTTGTCTCTGAGAGGCCTCAGCTTGAAACTGCAGTGCTGTTTTTCTTGTAACTCCAAATGGTGCTTTGGAGGCAAGGCTGTTGCTTAAATATAACAGTAGTTGTTGGGGAGTGGGTAAGCATCAACAGTGGAGTTGGAGGTGCTTTAACACCATCCATGATCAGGAGCTTGGAAGGGCGCTTGGGACCTTGAACGGGGCTACTGTTTGTGGGGGCAGCAGGCACCTGAGGCAGGTTGAGTATTAGTGCTGTGAATTAGGGTAGTTTGTTATTTTGCACACAGAGGCAGCAGAGCTGGTGTACTTTTGTTAAAGGAGCAAAAGTGTCTTGCTAGGCAGTGCTGGCTTGTTTCTCTTGTAGCAGGGCATTTGCTGCTACCCTTCCTTAAAGCATCTCTGTAGATATGTAAGAATGCATGCCTAGAAAGCTGAATTACAACAATTATGTGGCTGTGGTGGATGGAGAAATTGTGTGCTGCAGTTCTAAATGCCAAACCACCCTCAAAATGAATTTGAATGTAAATAGTTTCAAAAAAGAGAGTGTTGAAAGGTCTGTATTGGGGGGGAACAGCATGTTTAGTCTCTGGCAAAGTGAGCCAGTTTTTTAGTGTTTTATGATGTCATTATAGGAAAGTCTAGTGGGTAGAAGCTGCATATTTGGCTACCCAGGAATTCAAAATTACTATTAATTGGTGTTGGAAACAAGCCAGATCCACTTGAAATGGATTTATTTTTTAAAGTTCTGTTTTGCCATTTGAATTACTTCAGCCACTCTTGGGCAACTCAGTGGGTTTTACTTTTTCACGGAGCATTGTATGTGTTGGTCCTGGCAATAGCTGATGCATTGTAAAATGCTGAAATGTGCTGGAGCGAGCCACTGGCTGTGTGGGGGATGAAGAAGCATTCCCAGCTTCCTGCCATCCCAAGGGATATGGGGAATTACATTCATGCCTTCTTTTTTAGCCTTTTATATTTCAATTTTTTAAAAAGTTATCGTTCTTGTGCACCATAACATAGTGTGTTTCTGTACTTGCTTTCTATCAAACAGACACACTGCTCTTTTTCACCCAGCAAATGTGTGCAGGGAACCTAGAGAGACTTATTAAACCCCCCCCCAGGGGTTTGTATTTAGCATGTAAAGTACAAAATCTTGAGCTTTACCTTTAAAGTGTCTTTTTGTTAGAATGACTTACATCTGGAGGTAATTCTTTCCTCTCTGAGTTCATTTCTACTGTAAGAAAGGATGCAGAAGCTTTCCCTTGTGAAAGCATCCGGCACTGCTCTGCTTTGGGTTTGTGTCCTCATCCTCCTGCTCTCTGGAGTATGTCTTTCACAGAATACAGTCATTTCCGCTCTGAAAATCTTTCTTTAGCCAGCGCTGGCTTTAGGGAGGCTGAGAGATAAAGGTGGAAACTATGAATGAGACTGGAGAAATGGTCCTAATTTTACGAAGGTTCAGGCTGAACAGGAAGGGAGCAGGTGGGCAGGATGCTCTGGGGCAAACACATTGTGTAATGTCAGTGCCTGTGTGCATGCAATAGTCATATCTTTCTTACAAGTCTGTTTGATTGATGTTATAGATACCAGTGGTATCTCATCCTGGGAATTTCTGTGGCTTATCTCCACCCTGGCTTGAAACTGGACTTAATGAGCAGCTTCTGGAAAGTGGGGGAAAAAGCATGCCATGCCTGCCACTGTTTTCATTCACAGTTCATTTACTGGGCCTTTTCTTGATATATTCAGTAGTTCTTCATAGACTTTGGAAGAATTGTTAACAAAAGAAATTTGTCAGGTTGCTTTTTTTTCATAAATGTAATTCAAGGAAAAGTCCCCCACTTCTATTCAAAAACTAAGAAACCAGGCAGTTTTGCAGCTATCAGAGGCTGCAGAAAACAAAGAGGGAGCCAAGGAAAGGAAGGCAGGGTTAATGCCATGGCATTTGAAACACTGTTTTGTTTTCATTCAGATATTTTTAACTAATGGTGATTCTTCCTCTATGTGAGTTGATGTGTTGTGTCAGTGCTAGAAGCTGCCAGTGTAGATGTCTGTTCCAGGAAACAGATACCAATTGACATGGAAAACGTTCCAGGGACTACTGGATAAAATAATGTTAAGAAATGCTTCAGCAACCCTCCTTATTAGTAGTAATAAAATACAGATTAAAAATTGCAGTCCCAGTTAAATCAAGGTTTAATTAGAGTTGCAGCAGCCCAGAGCCCTTGCTTTATTTCCTTAGCCGTCTCCCTGCTGCTTCAGACACCCCACTCAGGTAGACACGTTAGTTTCCTCTGTTTGCTGCAGTCCTCCCCAGGGGAGGTGATCTAAATACTTTCAAAGAAAGTGATCAATTGTTTCTTGTTTCCAATCTCTCCTTAGCTTGAAGTGTATTTTTTCTTTTTGATTCTGTATATCCATTTAAGTCTTAAATCCCACTGAAGTTATGCGGTGAGGGGGGGGTGAAGAGGAGAACAAACACAGATGGACGATGGGAAAAAGTAGTAAATCAAGCCCATGAGTTGTACTCATGGCTTGAATATGTTAAAGGCATTATCTTCATACATATTTGAGCTTTCATTGTGATCCAGTTTTCTCTGAGCTATGCACATTTCATGGACTGACAGTGTGATGCAATGGGCCTGTAGAAAGTCAGGGACTTGTCATGTTTGTAGGTGCAAGCAGGACACACCCTTTACTAGGTATTCATGAATTTTCCAGTATGCAAGACAACAGCTGCTTTAGAAGTGTAAAATGATGCAAAATGTGTGTAAAATCAGGGCAGAGAAGCTTCTCTGACTCCCCCAGAGCACGCAGAGCTCAGGTGCCTTGTGCTGAAAACACAACACTTCTTCCATGAAGTTTTATTTGCACACTGGGGAGGCCCAATATGGTATGTATTCAGCACTGTTCTTCTTGGGGCAAGCAAAGATGGGAGCAGTTCTACAGCATCATTTTTCAAAAAGAAATAGCACTAGACAAAAACAAAAAAAAAAAAGTCCCATTCCTTGCAGGATAAATGAAGGCAGCCCCAAGACTACTATAATTTATATGCTTTCCTTTTGCAATGCTGTCACTGGGGAAAATAACAGCATGCCTGCTTGCTGTCCAGAGATCCACTGTGCCAAGGCAAATAATTGAAGCAAGTGGCAAGCAGAGAAGGCACCTAAGGTATTTGATGGATGAATGTCCCTCCCCCAAGGAGAGAGGAATATTTGTGAGAAGCTAGTAATAAACTGTGGTTGAAATGCCCCATTCACTGTATAAAATTCCCAATCAAGTTGCCCAGGAGAGACTTGAACAGCTGGTGTAGGAGCAGAAATCACTATAGATAAATCAGGTTGGCATCTAAATGATTGTGGGCCCTGGACAGGCGGTGTTACCATTTTGTCTTTCATGGATGAAGTCAGGGCAGATTTCATCGTGTGATGACTGATGCTTCCCCCAGCTTCTTCCCTTCCTCTTACAGATGCCTCAGTTCCTCTGAAACAAGATACTTGGCCTGTTTTGCTACTGTTGAGATTCAGTATTGCAGTAGCGTCCCAAAGTCTTTATCCTGTCCAGTCGGGCAGGATGCTGCTCAGACAGGTCCCAAAGAGGTGGTGGTGTAGGCCTGTAGTGAGCTGGAGCACCGATGTGGTTGAGTGTGGCTGCCGAAGAGCTCTCCAGGGGTGAGAGCAGTTGCAGCTCCTGTGAGGGTGGAGACGGGCTCCTGTGCTGTAATTATGAAGGCTGGTGTTTAATTGCTGCTGCCTGCTTCATAGGTGTGCTGTAAATTAAGGAGGTGCTTTACAATAGTGACATTTAATTTCTTCATGTCATCTACTTTCTTTTCAGTTGATCTGGGCTGAGATTTACCAAGGGAGGCTTCCTGAGCTGTGTAAATCCCTTGAAAGTGTGTGGGCACTGGGTTCCTAACTCTCCTCGAGGTGACTTGATGTTCCCTATAAGCCAGGGTAATTGGGCTCTTTCCGCACACCGTTTTATGGAAGCCCACTGTGTCCCACGTATAAAATCCAGGGTCTAGTTGAGCTGATCTGAGGGGAAACTGATCCATCTTCTCTCTCTGTCATAAACCATCATTTGAGAACATCCCCAGAGGCTACTTGATTGCTGGATCTAAGGGAAGGGGAGGGAGTGTGCAGCTGGAGGAAGAGGGGAAAGATCTATGTTTGTGCAGTTCAGTGGAGCATTGAATAGCAGACCTTTAAAAATTGCTGGAGGGAGAATGGGCAAAATAGTGCCCTATTTCAGAGCTGCTAGCTGTTCTTCCAGCATTTTTCAAAATTTAAATGAGATGGAGACCAATTCAAGGCTGGAAAGACAGATTGCATACAACTAGATGTTCAAAATGAAAGTTCCAGTATGCAGATTTAGTCAAAATAGCTGGTGCTTCTCAAAAAGTACCTTGCTCATTCATTTGTTAGGGATAATATTAAGAATCCAGGAAAATAATGTCAGTCTTGGAGATACTAATGATGTTAGAAATTGTGAAGCTCAATTTAAAAATAGAAACTTTAAGGAGTGGGGTTAAGGGGCCTTCTCTACAGTTAAATTTTTAAAATTCTCGCTTATGTTCCCCACACACTTCCAAGCTTTTTTCTCCAGCCAGGGAAGATTGGGTTGGTTTTTTTTCAGGTTTTACTAACAAGCAAAGAAACATTTTTTTTCAAAGCAATCCCCTGAGGTTTAACAGGAAAAACATATTGTGAAATTGATTACAAAGTGGCAAATCATAGCAGCCCTAGGTAAAACAGAAAATAGAGCCAATACCTCTTTAGTATCCTCTCTTGCACTCCCAAAAGCGTTAAAGTTTGTGAATAGTAGCTTTAGTGGCAGAGGAAGGCATTTGTTTGATAGCAGAACAAAATATATTGGACTTAACTCCAAGATAATGCTATGGATGGGTCATAGGCCTCCCCACTGGCATGTGAGCTGTGTGCGTATGTGCAGATAAGAGCAATGGATATAGGTTTGTCCATAGGAAGAGGTCAGTATCAGCACACTTACTTGTAGTCTGGAGGCAAGGTAGCTGTGTGTGCCAGGTGGTCCTCCCGCGCCGCTGCGTCTCCATTCTCAGGAGGCAGGCACAGTAGGTACCTGGGCACAACTGCACCTGGTACTTGGAGCAGGGCACTTGCAGGTGCCTTTTATACAGCGCTGTGCTGTGCTTTCCTTCCCTTAATGTAATTGGCAGACTTTATTTGGGATAACATTCTCACCAATTGCTGTGGTGGTAATTAAAGTCGCTGTTATATATTATGTACTCACTATTATACATTATGTACTCGTTGGAGGAAGAAGGGAAAATAGGTGAGGAAATGCTAGCTTTGAAGTAGAGGAGTGGTTGTGCCAATTATCCTGGATGAGTTGTTCTGTGGCAGTTAATCCATGTGAGTGAAAACAAGTCCTCTGTGATGCTGTGCCAAGGTCAGGAATTTGAGCTCTGTTTGGAGAGTGAAAGTTATAGTCTTGCAGATTAGAGCTCCTTAGAAGAAAACATCTTTATTGAATAAATTGAAACAGGATTTCTCCAACTGTGTCATCTGTATAATCTTCTCCCCTTGACGCCCAGGAAAAGGCCATGGCAAAGTAGAGCTCATATGAATTGTTCTGCAACTCAGGTGTGTAACACAGTGGGTTTGCGAAACTTGTCTCATGGTGGGTTTGCGAAACTTGTCTCATGGTGGGTTTGCCCATGTTCGTGCCTACTCATGTGGGCTGCCAGAGGAGATAAAGCAATGAGTGCTCTTGATTGTGTGGGAGAACAACTACTGCAAAGGTACATTATCTTTTGCCATCCATGATGTCAACAGAGATGAACTGATTTATACCACCTGGAGCTCCTGTTCACTATGCCGCTACATTTTTAGCAGGTGGAAAATGGTCAAATTGAGAAAGGTGAGAGACATTATTTTGTCTGTGCTTTCTCATTTTGCAAGTAGGATTGAGTCAGGACTTGATATGTTGGAGGTTGAGCTACACTTACAATACAGTTCTAGTAGCTGGTAATTTGGGGTAATTTGGTTCGTCCATATGAATCACTCTATTGTGCAGAACAAGGTCATTTTCCTCTGTCTCTGCCTTCTGTTTATTTACCAGACACCATCTTGTAAACATTTAGTTCAATATCTGTGAATTAATTTTCAGTTCACTTCATATTTGGGTTGTATGTGTTTGCCCATGTCCCCCTGCCCACCTCCCTCACCCCCCTTATTAACAGATATATTATATAGGCTATCCAGAAATTGACATTTTATTGTAGTCTCTGAAAAATGATGCTATAAGTTCCATGATAGACTGCAGTTTGTAGGACATGCTAACCAAGGAAATGCCCCTTTATCTTGTTATATTGGCTTTGCTTATATGTAATCACACCCATTTTAATATGTACTAGTGCCATATATTTTATTATCCATAGTAGAGTATAAATACAGTACTTGCTGTTTACAACTTTTATCTTTAATGTAGTAATTCCTTATAGATGGTATTGTTTTCATGCAGGGATTGCTATGTGTTCACTTGCCTGTACAGATGAACATGCAAAGCCTTGGATTTAGAATCTCATTGACTTCATTATGCACTTACATTGGTGTGTTTGAGCGAAGCAGACCCCAGTATATAAAATGGCATCATATAATTTATAAGTGCCTTTTCTGTATAGAAGGCAATTGATGGGCCTTAAAGGTAGTTACCTCTGAGCATTAAAGGCTTGTTCATTGCCAAGAACCAAGTTGGATGGATTGGTCCTTCAAATAGGAAGTGTTGCTGGAGCTCAGCACCATCCGTAGCTCTAGTGCAATGTGAAAGTAAACACTGAGGCCCAGAATTCCTTTTCAAAACAGGATTGCTGTGTTCCAGGCAGTCCCACCAGTGGGTGCCTCTACCAGCCCCAGGGTCACCCACTCTTTGCAGCGTGGGTGCTCTGCCTGCTGGCCTCTTCTCTCCTCCACTTTCCATTGCATTCTCCAGCACAGCATGATGAATTAGTCCTTCCAAATTAATTTGTTGCGGGAAACAGCTCCCAGCAGCTTCTTTCCTTATCGCTGATCCGTCTGTGGAAAGTCACTGCCGTTTGACTCTTTTCTAACCTATCCATAAGTAATTTCTATTTGTCTCTCAGGCTCAGGCCTTTTTTCCTTGCATGTTTGTGATGATACTCCCTTCTGTCATTGAGGCACTGTAAGCTTACTTAGTATGTCCCAAATGCACTGGAAAACCTGAAAGGCTGTATTTGGTCAGTGGTAAAATACCATTGTCGGACAGTAGGATTTTTCCAGTGGGAATACTCCACTCCTCACATATAATTGAAACAAGGCTTTTCCAGAGCGTCTCACTTGCGCAGAGGTCTGCCAGTGCTGGAGAGCTGCGAGTACAGACACACCCTATAACTGCATGAATCAGAATGAATTTAAGGGGGACATAGTCTATTGAAGTTATGCTTTGGAAGGTATGATTGTAGTTAGTCTTTGAGGTTTGGTGGGGTTTTTAACTGTTTGTGAACAGAAAAGCTGCCATTGCTCTGAGAAGTCTCCGTGCATGTTCCTGAGAGGGGATAAGCCTAGGCAGTTTTGGGGATGAGGCTTGAGGCTCCCTTTGTAGTCACACCATGACAAGCACCAGGGCTGTGTGGCATGCACCAAAGCCAACTGGGCAGAAGGGCAGTACAAATCAAATAAAGCCGGTTCTTGAACAGATTGAGCTCTATGCTTTTCTAAATCAGAACATGAATGTCGAATTCCTTATAAATACCAGGCACAGCTGCATTGAGCTAGCATAGCTGCTCTGGTCTGATGAGTGGGAGAGCAGGGTCGAGCTGTTCCTCTGTGAGCCAGAAATATGGAGAAATATGGTGGTTGTGCCTCTCAAAAGCAATTATCTGCATTTCCCCCCAGCCTGAAGCAATGGGTCACCCCCTTCTTAGCCTGGTGAAGAATATGTCTAGTCAGCACTGAGGGAAACTCTGGAATAGTGCAGGAGCGCCAAGCATGCAGACACAATACCGTCATTGGCAAATCAGCATGAATAGCTTTGGAGTGCTGTAATGTGGGCTGCAAATTGCAAGGCTGACTCCTTACACAGACCACAGATCCATCACTTTGAAATGTCAGGCCTTTGTCACCCAAAATAGTCTTTTGTCTTCTTGTTCCATGTGTGATACATGGAATTTTTTCTCTTTTGCTTTGTGTCACACAATGTAATTGGAAAAGGCTCTGTGCAGTTCACACTGAGAAACTCATCTGGGAAGAAAGGCTCCTTCCTAATTGCTCATTGATCAAGGACACAGGCACAGTTGAGTTGTGGTCAAGGCAGGAAACTAAGAGGCGGCTCTTGGGACTCCTGTAGAGTGTTGCGATGCTCTCCCCTACAGTGCTGTGTTTGTAGGGTCCAGGAGAGTCCCAGACCTAAATTTCCCTTTTAATGGCCAGGCTGTTGGATTTGCATTTTCAATTACTGCATTATGGGAGGGGACTCTCTCCCTCCTGCTTACCCGCACGAGTCAGGCATGTATGGATGCTCTGCGAAAACTTGGTATGTGGTGTTAGCAAGAAGGAGCTGTGATCCCCCTAAGTTTCTCAGCTTTGGTGGTTTTCTGAGTCTTGATTAAATGAAGTGTGGTCCATGTGTGAGTTCAAGTCTCATAAAGGAAAGAAAAAGCAAGTCTATTTTTACACACATGCTTGTACCACCAGAATTATAGCACCTACCAAAGTGTAGAACTTAAGTTCTCATCTGGTTTTGAGGTTGAGTACTGTGCTGTGCAATGTGCAGTGGGAGGGGATTCGGGGTGTTTCCAGTAGCATTTTTGTTTTTCAGATAAGGATTGTGCTTTGCAGGTGCAGTCTCCACTTGTGGAGTAACCTCCGCTTCCTGTGCTCTGTTTCATGTTGTGGAGCAGTTTTGGAGTATGCAAACTGGTTTGCCTTCAGATGAATCTAAGTTGTGTTTGTGATAACCAGAAGAGATAGTCCAGAGTGAAACCTGTCCTGCAACTTGATTCCTTAATCTGGATTCATCTGCAGTCTTGATAATTACAGTTCATGAGCTTGGATCTTCATATTTGTGAAAGGCATCAGCCCATCAGCAGTGTGGGAGAAATCAGGTTGGTGTTAAAGTCATTGGCCCATGTACCATGTGGGCCTGGATGAGACACACTGTCTGAGGATCTTTCACAAGTGTGGTGGAAGATTAGTAGAGTTGAAGTATTGTGGGTTATCACATTGCTCCTAAGTTTTGTCCCAGCAGAGTGGAACACACTTTTAATGTGGTCACTGATGTTGCTGAGTTCAGACCAACAAGTGTCAGAGCTCAGTTTTGTTCTCATAAGGTCTTCTGTGCTCCAGGGCAAGCTGGAGAGCTTTTAGCCTTATCAAAACTGGAGTTCAGTATTTGTGCTTTTTCTTGTAGCTACACCTAAACTTGTAGGAGACAATACTCTTGCGATCTTTCAGTGTAACTATTGCTAACAAATATCACAGAGAAAGCACAGAATCCTGAAAATTATCTTGGCAGCAAAGTACATGAAGAGCACACTTTAACTTGTAAATTTAAACTCTAAATATGCTTTTTTTCCTTTTAGATTTGGAATTTTTCCTACATCATTTAATTTCACATAAGAAAGAGTGGGTTGATGAGGGTTTAGTTTTTTGGTTTTGTTCTTATCTCACCATTCTTCTACTCTTCCTGGTTTAGCTTCACGTGCATGAGTTGATTATGTGGAAGGAGGTGTGCAAACCCAACCGCCTCCACCCCACACTTTGCTGGTTTTTTTAAGGTATGAACATAAATGCCTCTTCCTCCTTTACCAGAAGGCAGGGCATGAGTGCTGTGTAACTCTCCGAGTGAGTGGCAGAGGGAAGTGGATGTGTCCCTATTAATGGTAGGCTGTCCAGCACTGAAGAGCACACAAAAGTAGCTTTTCCTGAGCAAGTTTGCAATGCCCTTCTCAGAACTGTCATGCAAGTCCTTTTTTCATTTTTCAGCATTCCTTTCCAGTAAGTTAAGGAAACCCAGCAGCTCTTGTTTCCAGGAGGATAGATGTAAAGGAAAGAGTGTATTTCTGGGAACGTATTAAGTAAAATCTCTGTATCAAGCGTGACTTCAGGGGAAAAAAAGAGGATATTTCCCCCCCGCTACTCCCTGGCTCTAATAATGTAGTGTGCAATTGATTGGCTGTGTCATATGTAAAGCTTGAGAAGTCTACTAAGAGTCTCATTAGGATGATCAGAGTTGAATTTGACCAAGTTAATCATCCCATACCATTTTCTTATGCATCCTAACATAGTGTCAGAGGGTATGCTAGTTAAATTAGGCTCTCATTTTCTGAGACATATTAAAACCCAGAGCTATACCCCTAAGAATTCACATCTGGGAGCCTAGCCCTGATATTTCCCCCCCTGCCCCAACACTGTCACGTCACTGCTGCCTTTCCAATGCTCTGTGTAATTCAGCTGTAGGGTTGGAAAGTCCTCTCCCATGTATTGGTCTGTAGGAGAGGGTCACAATGTTCTGAGGTGTGAGAAAAATTCCCCTACCAGCCCAAAAGAGAAAATTGTAACCAGAGTGTTAGACTTCTGTTTTGAGGGATGAGGATCAGCAGCAAGTGTGCAATTACTGCTTCACTGTGAGAACTAATTCCTTAGCATTTGTATCATGTCTTCTGCTTGATCTGGAATAGGGAATTGTTTTCCATGAGATCCATTTGCTTATACCTTTCTAATACCAGAAAGTTTTAAATATCTAAAAATGCCAGTGTTTGAGCTGGCTCTGAACAACACTTGTAAAACCTTTAGTGGACTCCAAGAGCTCAGTGACTCATCATTCCATCCTTGGGCTCTCCTTTGCAGGGACATCCTCTGCAAGTGCTTCTCTCCATCCACTCCTAAGCTATTGCCCTTTCTGGTTACACAGAAATTGAACAGTCAGGCCCCTGAGACATGGGGAAGGATGTTACTGTCCCATATTTCACAGTACCACAGGTCCTTTGTGTGGCAGTGAGTTGCACAGGTGTTAGTAGAACAGCTTCAGCTGACCTCAATTCCAAGATCATTTTTTTGTGCTGCAGCTCTCTGCTGATAAAGTCCTTACTGGCGTGAAATGTCATAGCGACCAGAGGCAGCTCACAGCTGTCATCCAAAAAGGTTATGTTTTACCAGTAGCTTGAGTTTCTTTCATAATGTTGAGTGAACCTGTTTTAAATTTCACTGGAACACTGACTGATAACCTTAGAGCATCCTGTAGCTGAATCTACATGAGCAGATTTGCAATTAATGAAGTGGGAAGGCTTGTCACTGAACTCCTGAGGGGTAACAATGGAACTCCTCCTCGGCATTCTATGTATTATGCAAATGACATTGCAAGTAATAAAATGCTGTGAGGAAACACTCTGAATCTTTTTTCCTTAATTTAGTCTTCTCTTTTTTCTTTTAAATAGTTTTAATTTTTTATAATTTTGGCAGTTAGCAAGTAGAAGGTTGTTCCTGCTGGGCTGGAACAGGCTGGTGTAGTCTAAGTGGTTTCTTGTTGACTTATCCTTGCACAACTCCCAGGAAAATGTACAGGCTTTACTCCATCTGGCTAAATGCCCTGTCCTCTGTGAGGCACAAACTGAATTAAAAAACAAAGCTGTTTTCTTCAATCTGGCTGTTGCTACTCAGTCAGACACTGTTAAAAACCATTTTAAACATGGATTCCAAAGTTGATTTCATGTCAAATACAAATAGGAGCTAGAAATGATATCTTTGTAGCTAAGGGTTGAAGGTGGTGTTGATTTTTCCCATCTTTGATGCCAGGTTTGGAATATGAACATACCTTGTGTCCCAGGCAGACTCGATTGGTAATAAATACTTTGACATATTATTCAGGTGCCTGCCTGATGGCAGCAGGATTCTTGGAGATCTTGGCTTACTCTTGAGAATTAAAATATAGAAAATCAAAGTCTGAATTTTGCCAGGATAGCAACCCAACAGACAGCTCCAAGGTAGATGTGGGATGGGGCAACCCTAACCTGGTGTCAGGGCTCCCATTCAGGCACTGGCAATAAGGACTGCCTATACTAAGCCTTGGAGATGGAAGAGCTTGGGAAACAAAGTGCTATTTTAGCAGATGTATGGGTTTAAACTAAATAAAGTGAAGCTGTCAACCTTTTCCCCAGTCACACTGAGTGTCCTGAGGTCAATACTGAGTTGGACACAACCTCTGAGAGCCCGGCAGGCCAGAGGTACATTTCCCAATTGACCCAATCCACTTCCCAAGGCTGAGACAAATCTGTTGCAGTGGTAGGGTTTATCCATCAGCTGTCAAGGTGTATACTGGTGTGTCAGCCGGGAAAAGTCCCACATGAAGATATACCATAAAAGTTGAATTCCCTCTCCCCTAAGGTCACAAAATATGAAGCTGTCTACTGTGGAGCTCTGGGGGAAATGATTAATGGGGACCTTGGATATCTGAAAGCTGCACTGCTCAGTCTGTCAGGTGTATGAGCTGAAAGGTCTGACATCCCTACAATTCCAAGCTAGTTGGAAGTGTGAGATAGGATTGCTGGTTTGGTCTCTCTGTCATCTCCGCCCTTCTTTGCAGCTCAATCCGATCTTAAGATGGATCCAAAATACAGGTACAAGCTGGCAAATTTCTGAGCGAACAATGTTCTTCCCTGCATCCTTCTGTCATATCTGCACCAACTCTGTTAAATAAGATGTGCTTTGAGGAGCAGAAATCTTTAAATGCTTTTAGTAGTGACTTAGCTTCTTAATTTCTTTTCCTCCTCACTTATTCACTGAAATAGGCAGTGAGTGGTTGGATCATGGTGTTGCTATGGTGAGTTTTGAGATACACCTTAGATCACAGTTGATAAGTGCCAGCCAGCATATTAATTCCAAACAGTCCATATGCTTCCAGACCAAAATACCTCTCTCTTGCTACTCTTGATTTTGTTGAACACTTAGCCTGCTAGTTCACAGACTGCTGCTCTTACTGTGCTGCTCCAAGAAATGGGAACAGGTTCGATATTTCCTTTTCTCATCAGAACAGATTCTGGTGAAATTAAAGCTGGGTTTCTATTTGTGAAATAGTGGTTGGTGTCTTCCTCAGAGCTCACTTTGGCAACTCTTTAAGATTGGGGGCAAACAGTACACTAGGAGATGGGATGGAAAAGATTGTGTGGAGAAACATGAGGTACCACAAGTGCAGACTTAGTGATTTATAATGCTTATACCCTTGTATACTTTATATACTTATATACTTCATACTGTACTTATACCCTCTTTCAGTCTTCCCATTGCAGCGTTTGCTCACGCTGAAGTGCATGTCTTTGTAAAAGTGGTTTCCCTGAAACTGGGGCCCTCTTCTGTGAACAAGTGTTCGCTGATGTGAGTAAATTACATAGTCAAGCCCCAGCATTTGTGTTGATCTGTTCTCTAGCGGTGGGAAGGCGTTGCGCTGCTCACTATCGACTCCTCTAGCCAATTCAGCAGCAGGATTAATTGGAAGGAAGAATGCTGTCTGATTTTCCTTTGGTAGCAGCTGCAAGAAAAGGTCCCTAGTTATTTACACTGCAGTGCTTGCAGACTGGTGTCACACTGTGGTGTATTCTTGATGTTGAAGAGTAAGGACAGAAAGGGAAGGTTTTAGAAGCATGATAGGAGGAACCAAAAAGTGTTGCTTATTGGACTGTGGGAACATGAGTGTTTGCACCCTGAGAGCCTGAGACCAAGGTAGGACTGGCTTCATCTATGGTATTTTTAAAAAAAGCATTTGGTAACTCCTCAGCAGAAGTGAAACAGCAGGTAAGTGAAGTCACCTGGCTTAAGATCAGCCTCTTCTTGTGTGAAGAAGCCCAACAAGCCCTATTAAGTCTACAAAATGATTCAGCCAGAAATATGTCTGCAGTGGCAGCTCATTCCATCTGCCTTGTTTATGCTGGCCAAAGAGGAGTCCATAGCTCCAAAGCCTTAATAAACCACTTGGGTCTTCTCAGTGAATCGAAAGCCCTGATGAAGTCAGGGGGGCTTGGGCATCACCCATTCCAGGCAAATATTTGAAAGTTAATAATGCATTTTGTAACTTGTCTGTATTACTTGGAGATGTTGTAGGAATGACTGGATTCATAAATTCATGCATAAATGTGGGAGCACATGCTGTAATTGAGAAACACTGCTAAAAATCAGCATTTTCTTTGTTGCTGTTTGGAGGAAGCCTGGCCTGCTTATCTAGCAATGCTGCTCTGCACAAGGTTGGCTGGGTGGTGGTTTTCTGGCCTTTGACTTCACTTGTTCTACAACGGTTAAATGCCTCCTACCTATGAAAATATTTTGCTGTCCTGTGTGGTTTTATACAAGTATAAATGAAAAAGCCAAGTGACAGGGAATGTGGTGTTTAGTTATTTTCTGTGATTTATGCTCTGGTTTATCCAGTGAGGCAGCCTACGTACCCGAGAGAACAGTCTGAGTATCTGTGTGAGCAGAGATTAGATAGCAGTCTGCCACGGCCTGCTGAGCTGGAGGGCTTAATCAGCTATTAGAAGACGATATTAGGAAATATAATTTACAAAGAGACTCCGTCCGGAGAGTTTTGAGTCTTTTGTCATTTATAATGGAATATTCAAGAGGAAGTTTGCAATTTCAATCTGATTCTTTTGGGTTTATTTTTTATTTTTGTGTGCTTGTTTTTCTGACAAGCAATTGCCCCTTGCAACTATTTCCTAGGACTTGCTTATCTAGGCTTCATGTTATCATCCTGGTTGAAAATTATTATTTACTTGTATGGTAATACCTAGAGCGTCTCATCTAGGATCAAAGCTCCGTTGTGGTAGATATTACCCAGACCTAGTTTATTAAAGATGAGTATTCACTGTCCTAGGAATGTATGGGCTTACCACATGCTAGGAAGAAGGGACAGAAAAAAAGTAACCGGAAAACATTCAAATACTATATAGTCAGCAACGATCACACCAGCTGTTTTGTTTTAAAATGGCAAAGGTTAATGCCTGCAAAGAAAAAGAATTATTATGGCTAGAAAATGTTGTTTTCCCCAGTAAAACAGCAATTATCAAAGTATTTTCATTTTTATTGCCTCTGCGAAATATTTGCAGTGCTTTTGCAGCACAGAATGGTTTTTGCTGCTATTTGCAGGACTACAACCAATTTCACCAATCAATGGGCATGAGAGGTTTCTTTAAACAGAAATTAGGAAATCCCGGGTAAGAAGTTTGCATGACAAACATGTCAAATATAAACTCCTTGGAATTAAGGCCTGGCCTGAGCCTCTTGTAAGTCCTTGTGTTGGTCTGGATCCTGCAAGCTTCTGCATCTTCTGACCACTTCTGCAAAACAGTTGGCGTGGCTCGTGTTACTCCTACTTGGCATGTCTGCTACAATTGTGTTACAAGAGGCAGCACCACCGACCTTAAAGGAATTAAGTGGATATTAGTTTTGGATAAATCTGAGTATTTGTCATATGCTGAACTGGTAGCATTAACGGGGCTGGGAACTGGCTAGTTGATGTGCAGCCTTACCAAGAAGAACCGTAGAGTTACTGCAGACAGGATGTTAAAGGTGAGCTGACACTGTAAACGAGGCAAACTGTCTGCTGGGCTGCACTATAAGGAGCATTGCCAGCAGATTGAAAGGGATTGATACCTTCTTCTACCCTTTAGTGCCCTCTCAGTTCAAAGGGGTTGTGGAGCAGCTGAGGGGGCCCAAACCTGCTGCCCCCATTCAGTGTGCGAGAAAAACTGCAGTGAGTTTGAGACACTGTCAGAGTACTGTGAAGGGAAAGCTGAACGTGTCCCAGCAAGCATAAAGTATGGGAATTTCCTCTCCTGTGGGAATGGAGGGTTTAAATGCCATCTTCCTGTTCTTAAATGTACCTTCTCAGCAATCCTGAAGGTACCATTGGGATTTGTCCACCCAAGTCTGGTGGTGTCCTTGAAAAGAAATCAGCTTTTGCATAATCAGTCTCAACAGGAGGGTGCCTAAAGCTTGCGAGGTCAGGTTTGTTTTGTTTGTTGTCTTGTTTGTACCTTTTTCCTTCTTTTTTTTTTTTTTGTTGGAACAGCGGTGTATTTTTCCTGCCAGCAAGACATCTCTTCCACCTTGGATCTGTACAGCCTGCACTTCTGTTTTTCTGCTGGCTCCCACACTTGGCTTTCTGTTGTTGCTGCTGCTGGTGAGTGCAATTTGAGAGATGTGCCAGGCTTAGCATACAGATCCAAATTTAGGTCTCTCTGCCTTTAAACAGAACAGAAGGTCTACAGAAGGCATTTTTTAGTGTGGCTATTCAGAATAGCTAGGAACAGAGGCTTGTTGGCTGTGCATGAGACTGCACAGCATCCTTGGACCCAGCCCCACTGGGCACTTGACTTTTCTTCTTTTATGCCTTCATTACTTGCCATGGTGATGGCCCTAGGTGACAGTGATCCCAGGGAGAACTTGGGAGCAGAAGCCTCTAGCCAGGCTTGATGTGGGACTAGACTTAATTTTACTTCTCAAGGCTCTGCGTCACCGTCAAGACCTCACCCAGGCCTTGCTTAACTTACTTACTAGTTTCCTGATTCATCTCCTCGCTTCTTCATATTTCTAGGGAAATGCTGGTGCTGCCTGGCAGGGAAAGATGTTTCCTGACCAGAAGATGGTATAAAAGGGCAGAGCAGAGATAATTTCCCTAATGCAAACCGGCTTAGTGTATACCTTTGTAAGGACTGTAGCCAGGAGGGCTGTATTAGGTAGCTCTTAGACTGCTTTTAATTGGAGAATGGCTGGGACATTTTAAGAATTGGAGAGCTATTTCTGGCTTGTTTGGATAGAAGGAGGCTGCAAATAAACAGGCTGCTGAGAAACAAGGTGGCATATAACTAATTTCAGGACAAATACTATCTTGTATGTGTGTTAATTATTTTATTTTAAAATTGACTGGCAGTTAACTACTTAGTATCTGAAGTCCTTTATGTCTTTGGGTTTAAGATCTAAACTGTAAGGGAATTCACAGTTCTTTACAACTGGCTAGAAGCACATTTTAAAACGTGTCTGGAAGTGTGCAACTATTTAACTTGGCCTATGTTATTCAGTAGTACAGCAATGGTAAATGTATAACTCCAGGAGTCTATTTGTAGGTGTGTCTGATTACCGTATTTCTTTCTTTGTAGGTTTTTAAGGAGCTAATATTTGAGTAGGCCAAAGCTTTTCAAAGGCATTGCATTATCATCGATTGCTTTATTTAATACTCAAGCCTCCTTCACTTTTCCCTTAAGGGGTTTTGAGCCTGATAGCCTCCTGGATTGTGCAAGAGCTGTGCCAGGTGAGCAGCACCTCGTGCCACAACTGCCAACTGCATGCTGCACCCACCTTCTCCTCCTTCCAAAATAGTCCTGTGGCTCTGGAAATGTAAACACTTGAACCTGCTCCAGGTCTTGGGATGGTTTTTTATGTTGCTTCTTGAATGCAAAAGTTTAGCCAAAAAATAATGAAATAAACTTTGAATCTTGCCTCACGTGCTGTGAATCTGTGGGAGGAAGTTTGTAGTAGGTACTTGAATAATTTCCAACATTGCATGTTAGTCTTGGATGGAATTAAACTGCTGCAAAATGAGCTGCTGCCATGGGAACAAGGTATTAATGATTTCAGTGTACTGAAGTATGCTTAGTCAGGGTTTAGGAGAATAGCCACTCAAAACATTACCTCCTGTGTCTTCATTTCTTGTTTTTGTATCATCATGTTCCTGCTTATGGCCTTAATATCAGTGAGAGGGACATGGGAAAGAGCTAAGCTTGCTTTTAGTACTCCAAGGCCTTTCCGTGCAGTGATGAATGGCAGAAATTACTCCTGAGCTGCCCTTTGTGAAGAATCTCATCCTTCTGTTTGATAACAGTGGCTCTGTGATGCTTCTTCCTGTGCTGAAATGATTGCTGTTGAGGATACAGTTGTGAAATTGGTTTGTCATTATCAGCAATTGCTGTGCTTGAGGGGGGATTTGGAGTAGGTCGGGTAAAGGAACAGAGGACCAGAGCCCTTCCCCTAAACCTCAGGCTCTTTAGTGATGCATCAAGGGTATGGGGCTGTTGCTGTTTTCCAAGCATCTCTCAAAGGTAGTTCTTTGCAGAGGTACCTGGCATAAGATTGCATAAATCTGGACCAAAATATGTCATCTTAATGCCATTAGCTCCATCTGCAGCCTAATTCAACAGCAACCAGAGAACCATCTTTTTTCTAATTTAGGGTCAAATATCTACTTGACTGGCATTTCTATCCTCTGTTCATTAAAATTATAACTATTCTGTAAGACCTCACCCATTCATTAACCAACAAACCAGTGCTGATTTTAATTTCTGTGTCTGGAATTTAATTTTGCACAAAGTTTATAGACACTTCTGTGATTGCCCTTCAGCAGGCTCACTGGTACTTCTGCCATGATACTATTATTAGTAGCAGGGACAATACTAATGTCTTCCTTCTTAAATCTGTCTAGGAATCTATTAATGGGATGGCCTACTTCCAAATTGCAAAAAGGAGAAAAAGCTCATCAGGCAATGTAAATGGTGATAATTTCAGCAAATGCTTTCTGTGTAAGGAGGTTGATGTTTTAAGTGTCTCAGCAAATTGGTAATAATGATCAGCAATTCTCCACGATTCTTCACAAAGGAACAGGTCTTTGAAAGAAGCAAGTAAGTGCAGCCACCTTCTGGACTGAGCTAATGCAGACTTCTCTCATTGTTCTCATTGTAAGTTAACTATTAGACCTACAAATTAAATTTAATGAGCTTTCAGCTTCCAGACCAGCATGGAACCTGTAATGAAGCTGGGGAAATGTGGCCAGCATTTGTGGCAACTGCCCACTGCAGCTTTCAAGTCACACTGGACAAAGCTGTGATTTCATCCTAGTGGAAATGGGATGAACAAAGAGATGAGCAATAATTCTGCAATGTCTGCTGTTCTGTTGTGCTGTTTTACAGGTAGTGACTGCAGAATGAACATCAAGTGGTTCCATAATGCAATGTATGGATAGAATTCAGCTTGGGTGTCTGTGTACATCCTGACTCTGTATTCATAGATGTGAGAAAGAAACCTAAATTGAAAGTAAAAATTAATGCAAGAGCTTCAGTGTAGGTGTCCTTTTACTTTGCTACAGGAGACATCATTAGCATGATCTCTGTGTTGCAGTGACCCCTGAACACCTTCACCTACCCAGCTGCAAGACAATCAAATTTTAAAGCCCTTGATTGAAACCCAGGGACTAGTTTTCATGTCCTGTGTTCTGTTTAACAACAAAACTCAGGTTCCTGATTCAGTCTCCTGAGCCCATATGAGCTTCTTGTACTCGCAGTGTCCTTTCACAGGGTGACTCTGCCTGTGTGAAGAACAGAGGTGCTGTTTAGCTCACTCAGTAGACTCAAGGTCCTGCTTTGGTGAAGACAGCAAGCAATCAGTCACTATCCACACTGATGTGTCATCGTTTTACAGGCCTTTTTTCTCCTAAATCAGGTGTTTTCCAGACTAATGGGTCCCAGACTATTCAGTCATTCCTTATATTGACTTTTGATCATTCTTGCTGCCTTTCCATGAGCATATTCCAGCTCTAATTTACCTTGTCTGAAGTGAGGGGACCAGAGCTTCATGTAGTATTCAGTGTGTGAACTAGCTGTGAATTTATAATGCCATCTTCCCTACTCTGTTCTGTGCTCCTAATGCACTTCACCAATGACCTCCTTTCACTGGGAGCTGAATGCTTAATCCTATTCTATGTTTCCTAATTTTTAAATGATTCTTTTTCTATTCAACAACTTCCCTTCTTATCCTGCAGCTTTTAGCTTTCAAGAGCTTAAGATGAAGATCTAAAGAAGATCACAACTCTTCTTGAAATCCAAATAATGTGAGACAAATCACTTTTATTCATGTAGCTGCTGAGATTGTGGGAACTCCAAGAGGCTGGAAAGGCAGGGCTCACCCTTACAGGAGCTGTACTGACCCTGTAAGGAGCTTATATTTATGTGGGTATCTGTTGTCCTTTATTATAGGCTTCACAAAGTTTCCAGATACAAACATTAGTCACATAGGCCTGTGGTTCCCCAGATCCTTTAAAAATATTTTCTAAATGCTGCATGTTTTTCATTTTTCAGTAACCCAGCTATCTCAACTATGTTCTTACATTTTCAAGGGGACAGCATCTAGTCCTGATTCGTTATTGTTCCTGTTTCCTATTTGTACCAGAAGTTCTCTTCATCATTGAAATTTTGGATAGACCCTGAAAAGGCTATGAGAACCTCCCCAGCTTCTGGTTGTCTTTCTGTTGCAGTTAGATCTATGTAGGTTTTAATGGGTGTGGTTTTTGTTAGTTACTTGAAACAGCTTTTAGGTTATAATATAATATCAAGGTTATAAATAATATCGAGAGACTAGCTATGTATCCTTCCCCTATTTGCACATTTTAACATCACTTCAACTCTCTTTAAAAGGATAAAAAAACCCAGACAAACATATTGCACTTTGAATGCTCTCATTGCTCTGGCAAGGCAAAAGGATCTTCAAATTTGGATAATTACATTTCTGTCTCTTTATACAGATCAGTGGAAAGCAGTTGCTGCTGTAAACGAGAATTACACCCTGTAGTTTTCTTCTGGCAAGACAAAGAATACTTCAATACGGATATGTAGTACTTAAAATGTTCATAAAAGTCACTTCATTGCTCTAAATGAAAGTGGTCACATTTAAACAAAAATTAAGTGCTGCTGTTTCCTCATTCAAGTCAGCTCATCTAGGTATGACTTATTTTTCTCCTGTGTTTACCCAGGTCCATCTGATAGGACTATCCATCTTTTGATCATGATGAGCTTGAACTTCATACAGGCAGGCTCACAGCTCCCATGGGTACTGTGAGGACAGCCTATGTTTTTTCACATTGATTTCTCTGTGCCACTATAATTTATCAGCTTGTTTTCATACCCTGGAGGTATGCAGAAATGCAAATGCTAACCTAGTTCTCTCGGTTTCTAGAAGTAGCTGAAGCCAATGAGTTTTGTATGGAACTACCTACCTTTTCATCTCAACTGTTGTAACATGGGGTCTTCAACCCAAATGCACAGTTAGCAGGCAGGTAAATGATATTTCAGCACACAGGGCACTTTTTTTGCCTCTATTCTTATTTCAAGTTGCAACATTTTGGTCGTGTTTTCTCAAGATCAAGTCGAGTAGTACATACTGGATTGCCAGCAATAGTGGGAAAAACGTACTCTAGGCTTCCTTAACATCTGAGCTGCTTTATCAGTCAGCTCTCCCAGTTTGTTGTTGGGCCTTTGTTATAAAAGTCTCCACTTCTCATGTTTTTGTTATCATGAGAGCTAGAAGCCTATATTTTCTTACATAAAAACTGTTATGACTCATGTTCATGTTTCACATGAGAAAATGTACCAAATCCCTTTAAATTGAAGATGAAAAGGCAAGTATTCACAGCAAGGCAAGTATTCACAACTAAGTAAGTAGCATGTTAGCGACACTTTATTACTTTATGAATGTATTTATTATTATATGATTCCAGTTTCTGAACTTTTCAATAGGAGAAAAAGAAGTTTAGGGTGCTCAGAGCTTGGTGCTAGAGCTGAGATGTCCTTTAGACACTTGTGTAAAAGCTGTTGGCTTTCAGAAGTGAAAACTCTCATAATTGGACTTGGTAAAACCTGTGGCTACTCAGATCCTTGAAAACTGGACTGGTTTTGTTTAGATGTGGAGCCGTAGAGTTAGATGTAGATATCTGACCATCACGTGCTAGATTTAGATTTGCTTTGTCGTCTTTACTGCCCAATTTGCTTTCTCACATTGTTTGTGTTCACCTGTAGCTTGGTCTCACGTCTGCTGAAGCCACTGACAAAACTCCCTTTTATTTTTCTGCGTTGCGTAATTGGCCTGTGCCAGATCCTTACATGATTCTATCTTATCACCTAGGGAAAATTATATAAAAAAGCAGTTCCTGATAACTTTCCTGAAGTCCCCTTTGCTTTTAAAGATCATCACATCATAATAATCAGGCCAACGCCAACATAAGTGTGGCATTAGCTGAGAGGTTATTAGCTTTGATGTTTATTAGTGCAGCAGAGGTTACTAGAGTTCTTTTGTCCTATAGGAACATGCTTTTAAAATTTGTCAGGATGTACTAGGAAGAAAGGTAGGTGTTCTGACTTGGGCATGTGAGCAGAAAGAAAATCAAAGCTAAGTTCAAGTCTCATATTCGATGCAGTGTTATACCTCATAACAGAATATACTGAATATGAGAGCCCCCAACTATGTTTGAGATCCAACTGAAGCCCATCTTCTCAGACTGCAGATGGGAAGACTGCAAAAACATTTATTGAAGGTGAGAAAGTGTCAAGGCTGGAAAAGGTGCCTAATAATAATGATATCCCAGAACTCTTTACATGCCTGAGGCTATTGTTGCTGACAGTTGTGCATCTTGATTCAAGCAAGTGGTCCTGTTCTGCAGATCCCTGGTGTACAGTTTAGGTGGTATAGGCTGCAATAGCATCGCTGAACTGCTGGCCTAGAAAGGTGGTATGAATTGAGTTTATGTAATTCTAATACACTGAATGAATGAATGAATACTTTAGAGGAAGATGCTTCTCTGGATCCTTTTATGCTAGTATTTATATGCTAGGGTTTTTATTTTTCTTTTTGTTTCATAAAGTTAAATATTCTGTCACATTATTCTTCTTAATATCAGATTATTGATAATATATTGAATATTCAATAATATATATTGAATATATATTCTTAATTATTTTATTTTTTAATTCAGAGACATTTTTGGAGACTGTATTCTTCTGTTAAGTGAAATAAAACTTTAATCTATCCTTAGGCATTTCTGACAATGACATCTTTATTTTCAGCTGAGGACATTTTGTTTTGAACTGCTCATCTCAAGATTTATTTCCTCATTTCCCTGTCTCCTTTTCATCAGGTTTAAATGCAGAGTCATGATTGTTATTCTCAGTCCCAAGCCTTCAATGTTCTCTGTTCTTGGTTTCAGTTTGATTACAGCTATATCAGGAATTCATCTACAAATATGTGGCTTTCTTTCACTGAGTGAAGTAAAATCTCCTGGGAAATCCAACATGTAAATTGATTTCTGCGCATGAGCTGAAAAGGATTAACAGATGTGGAGTGGTCAAAATTTTTGAAATGTCAGTCCTGATTTCAGGTTATCTTAAATCTTTGATATAACACTTAGACGTGCTGGAGAAGATCCTGGCGTGCAAAGTGTGGTTGCTGAACTCTTTGAAAATGGAATCTCTTGTATTCTTTCCACTTGGACATCCAAGTTGCTGGGTGCTTTTCTGATACAACAAAAATGACATGTTCTTTTTTTTCTCCAGCTGAGGAGTATGACTAGCTCTTGAATACTAAGACAGACTGTTACCTATATTCAGAGGTGTGAGGTCTGTTCCTCTTTCAAATTTGCAGTTTATTTAAAACTAATTATTGAAAGCTCTAAGCATTTATATGTCTGCAAGCTCAGGTGCTTGTGGGGTCTGTCCTACCCATACATAAAGGAGAAGACATTGGTGTATTGCACTGATGTGTGAGTGGCAGAATTGCTGCTCATAGGCAGAGAAATAAACCTGTCCATTATATGATATTCCCATCTGTTGTGGGGAGATGCCAAAAGCAGTGGTACTTGAGGTGTAGGTTCATATCACACTCAGCTGATGTGAGGACCTGCAGTCCCTTTCATTGAACTCCCTTTACATCACCATTTACTCTTGTCTCTTTTTCTGAACTGGCACCCGTGCATATAAAAACAGGTCCTACAAAGCCATCTGTTTATTTTGGTTTGGTTAAACTCCCCGAATCAGCTCACTGGGCCTCTCAATGATGACAAAAGTGCTCAGAGCTGTCTCCTATCCCAGTGAGAAGCAAACATTATTCCTCTTGGGAGCAGCTCACTGTTGAAGCTCAGCTGTTGTGTGATGAAGCCTGCATCCCAAGGGCAAAGCCTGTATCCTGGGCTTGCATTCCCACCTTGGGATGCTTTGAATAGGGGCTCTGTGGATGGCTGAAAGCCAAGGAGGGTGCACCAGACCCACTAATTATCTCTGCAGTCAATTGGGTAGGAAGGAAGATTGCTGCTGTGTGGCAATTCAGACCAGGGAACTGGCAGGTGTTTCTGAGCCATCGTCTGCAGGAGTTGCTTGTTGATTCCTAACAGAGGGACCAACGTGAGTATATTCCCAGACTAAAGCCAGTTTTCATAAGTATGCTCCTAAATCTTGCTGTCTGAAACCTTTCACTACAGACTTTCACTCATGAGCCTTCCAGATCATCCTAGCTGCTTTGACATATGATATTTTGAGGCAAAAATTCACCCCAACCTCTCTTTCACAGCAGTTCAGTAAACACTACAAATCATTCTGCATATAGTTTGGAATTGCAGTTTAGGTAGTTCTGAAATGAGCCCTTTAAAATGCTATTAAGTGAGAAGGTGGGCAAGAATGAACCACTTTTGATTCTTTGAACTCCCCTGAGCTGGTTAAAATGGTGATTGGTGTCTTCTCTAACAGAGGCCAGTCATCTTCCTGAGCGTTTTACTGAGCTATATATTCTGGATATTGATGGATGAGCTCTGGACAATCTTGCTACTGCAGTTGTAAAAGGTGCTGCTCCCTGCCCTTGTATTTTCCTGAGGGTAGTGGACCCTTAACAGAAACATCAGAAGTTAACATGCATTGGTAGCTGCAGTAAAAATCCAGGACCTCAGCCTAAAAATACTTCTTAAGCTGCTCCAAGGAAATGCTTCAAAGCCAGGGAACAGTTAGTGCTCCTATTTAAGACAGGGCACAGCTCCTGTGTAAATGCGACATTCTCAGATATGCCTTTTGTAAAGCTGATTGATTTTTCTTAAGCTGCCTTTTTCTGTTGTTTAGATAAGGACTGGAGAAAAGCCAAAGTGGTATCTGATTGGGCTTTCCCTCCCTTGGGTTTTTGGAGGCACAGGACCTGGAGGCTTCTGTTGCAATCCCCAGTACAAGTCCACCTAATTTAAACAGACCAAGAGCCAACCTCGCGCTCTTGTCTCAGATGGGTGTCTTGTTAAGTTGTTGCTTTCCTTTTCTTGTCCTATTAGGCTTGGGGTAGCTGATATTTTCCTTTAGGCCCCAGTTCTGGGAACTAGGGAACTGCTCAGAAATGCAACCTGAAAGTGCTGAAACATTTTGAACATCTCACATCTCCTATTTGAAAAATAGGAAGGAAAAAAAGAACAGAAAAAATATAATTTAAAATCTTGTGGTGTTTTGTTGGTGGTTTTGTTTGTTTGTTTTTTTAAGTTGTCCTCATGAGTTTTATGTTTGACTCATGAGTATATAGTCCATGTGTCTTAGCAGTTCTGTGAGCATGCAGGAGTCTTTTGGTGAACGTGGGGAGTCATGATGAAGGACAAATACAGCCTCATAATTGTTCCAGTCTTTCTGTACAAGGAAAATCCCTAAGTGTCTGGAACTGCATAGTTTCTAAGCTTCTGTGATGCTCCCCCTCTTGTGACTTCACCAGTAGGAAAACAGAAAATAAAGTTAGCCAACCAGCTACATATTCTGGGCAGATTGCTCTTGCTTAGTGCTGTGGTGCTGTGTAACAAGATGTTGTTTCTTCTCTCATGTTGTTACCTGGCCTACTTGCTGAAGGTGGTGGCATCTGTTTCAAAAGCACTGTTGACAAGTGTATCCTTTGTCCTCAGCATGTTGGTCACTTCAAGGTAGGAGAAACTTCTGTCTAGGAAGAACATCTACAGGAAACGGGAGCTGTGTTTTAGCACAGAAGCTCCAAACAATATTGGTCACCTGGAATAGGATGCATAGCTTAAACCTGCAAGTTAGTTCAGAAAGCAGTCATGGCCAAGGATCTCGACAAAGAGCTGTCAAGCCTGGGCTTGCTGTGAAGTGATATGGAGTTTCCTGACAGAGCGACTCTCCTGCAGACTTCCCACACATCCCATACCTCAGGTTGTGGGGCTGCATTTCTCAGCTTGGTCTTGACAAACATCCTCAGACACAGTCTCTTTGAAGGGGAAGTCAGTAGCAACACCTATAATTTGCTGCTTATAAGTTACTGTTTACTGGTTCTGGGGGTGGAGAACGGTTTCAGGGCTCCATATTAAGAACTCATTGGAGTGTAATAAACCAGGCATCATCTCACCTCTTAAATCAGGAAAAATTGTCTTACTGCTGTCTTTTCAGGACAACGTTTGGCAGACGAGCCGGACACTCTGTGGCGTCTGCAGACTATGACAGCAGCACAAATCATAACCTGGAGGATAGTAATTGTAGCTAAATTATTCCCTTATTGCTTCCATCAACAGCATTTTTCATGTCACAGGCATGGCTTTTGTCCAACACCTGTGCTATCCTTCTATTATGCTGATAATCCACCAGTCACACTTTTGTGTATTATTTGTATTATTTTGCTTGCTGGAAGCCTCTTTCACGTACCAGCCAAGGAGTTTCACTCTCAGAATACTGTCAGTATTTAGAAAAACCCAAAACCCTCCATGCAAAGACCAACTTTGCATTTAAAACAGATGTCTGTTTGTCAACCCAGACACAAAATAGGTAATGACTTGGCATCTTGCCAGTAACTCCCATTCCTCTGCCATGAATAATGAGATCATGTGTTTTGAATTAACTCTTTGTCTTACACTGTCAGATCCCAGGAGCAGAATCTCCAAATGTGCTTGTAAAACACTGTTGATGTAGATCAGTCTCTCCTTCTCTTCATAGAGACACCCATCTTGAGTTGTGGGCTTAGGTTTTAGTTCTGAATTAAATTTGGTACAGCAATAGGAGACAAGAACAATTAAGAGCTGGGAGAAGATTTTTCTGGCTGTGATTTAAAAAGGGGTAATGGAGCAAATACTTCCGACCAGATACAAAAGACTTTTTTGGTTCTTAATCCTTAGTGAAATAAATGGGAAAGCCAATAAAATATAGATCCATTCTAACGAAATCAGTGGTAAAATAAGGAATGTAAATAGCTTGTTGAATATGGTCCCTTCTGTGGTTTACAAGGAAAACAGGGGAGAAAGTTCTCCCATCAAAACATTACCTTATTGTGGTAACAAAAATGAATATATGAAAATGAACTGAGCAAATCAGAAGCAAAAAATTAGTTTCTCTTCTGAACAAAAGCAAGCTGGATAAAAAGTGTATTTTGTTACTGGAAATCTCTATGATAAGTTTCAGGTAGGGAAGAATGTTATTTGCACGAGGTAAAAATGTATTCCAGATTCCAGAAAATGAGTCTTTAGCATTGAAATGCTGATCCAGTGTTAAGTACAGCTTTATAAACAGTGCATTGGTAAGAAGAACAAAACCAAATATCTTTAAACCAGTCCCAAGGTTTGCATTAGATGAACTAAAACTGGCAGAAGGAAAGATATTAAATCTTTAATCACTTTCACAAAGAGGAAGAGACCTCCAAAGATGTGCAGCTTTCTGCCATTGAGCCACTTTTAGGAAATATTAATTTCAATTTGACTACCAAAGGCTTTTTGATCTTTCTAAATAGTTGTAACCAGAAGAATACTGAAAGACCTGCTTTTTATGGAAATAGCTTTTCTCAAAATTTGTGTGGATGTGATCTTAGCTGAGACAGACATCTTCTGTGGACATTGAAATACAGTATGAGCTATGGGAGAGAAGATGAATTTCAGCCAAAGATAAATATAAACAGTGCATTTCAAGCTTTAGCAGAAGATATTTCTGGTTGCAGCCTAATAGGCAGCTGTCTCTTGGTGGTTGCAGCATTGCTTTGGCTTCTGCCAAATGGGCGAACATGACGCACTTGACATTTTTTTGTCCTGCTACTTTGAGCATCTCTGCTTTTGTTGAGCAGTGCACCTGTATATTCCTGCTCCTTTTGCGGGCACTATACTTGCAGGTGTACTGCATTGAGACTATCCATCAGTCTTTGCAGGATGAGGACATAAATAATTTACAAATTAAGAGAGTGAGATGCTACACAGAGCTACAGATGTGGTATTATATAAAGTTCTGTTAATTTCGACATGGCTGTTGCAAAAGCATCTATTCAAATGCATTTGCTTTGCTCACTATTCCTGGATTTAATGGACAAAACCTGTCAAAAAATAAGTTCAAGTAGTCAGCAAATCAGGTTTTTCATTGTCAGTTACACTCTTCTGGAATGTAAGCCACCTCTTGAAATGTATGTAGATAGACCAGCTCTGTGGATAGGTGAATTCAGCCTAATTCCTATGGAATGAGAGATTGAGTGGGACACATAGGACACAGACCAAACTGCAGTTGAAAAATATTTTACATGTCTCTCTGTAAGATGCTTAAAACTGCTCAACTGGTGTCCATGGAGGGCTGTTCTGGCATTTTGGCAGGAATCAGATATTTTGAGCCACACCAAATGATGTGAGCTGGAGGTGTGGCTCATTAAAGCCAATAGTCACAAGTCCTGGGGACGCGTACGCACAGCTACCTCGGAAACAAACAGCTACTGTGGGACAATACGCTCTTTTGAACATGGATAAGTGCTGGTACCTTCTATTTATGTGTGTATGTGTACATATACATGTGTATACATGTATTTATATCTTTATATATGAAAAAAAGAAGGCATGCAATATACTTCAATTAGGATATTTCCAATTTGAATGTTTTTGAAAGAGTTGTGTGTTAGAAGGGACAGGAGGAAAGGTTAGAGTTGGGAGGACTGCCTGGGAGCTACGAGAATGCACAGTTGCCTATTAGATGCAAACAATTTCAGTGGAAGTTGTCAAACATAATTTTAACACTTCTGAGAAGATCACTGGGTTTGACTGTCCTCTTATTATATGCTTTGGGAATGGACTCCGTGAGATTGCTGGTGAGTGCTCTTATTAGTTTTAGACTTTTTTTCTTGTGTAACACATAGAGAAAAGCAATCCCAGACTACTGCCAGTTCACTGCTGTTGGTAAGTGGAGAGTTGATCCTGATGCAGGACCAAAATGAAATTGCCTTCAGTTTGGCATGAGACATATGACACAAATATTCTGCTATTCTGACTGGATGATGCCTTTCTTTGGCACTTCATCCAAAGCAAATCAAATAGCCACATCAGCAGCTGGAAAGAAAATGCTTGCAGTCACAAAGCAAGCAGGGCACCAAAAGGGGTTCATTTAATCATTTCATGTGTTGCTAATGGGAAAATACATAAAGCAAGTCACCTACTGTAGCAGGCATTTTTAAGACTTCCACAAGCCAGGAGTTTTTAATGCTTGTGTGAGTATTACTGCACAGTAATTGGTGTAATAACTTTTACTGGTGACTGTCCTGCAGAGAAATTATAGTCTGTGACTGAGAGATGCAGTCAAAGCTCTTGCCACAGGGAGTTTCATGTCATAGTCTGGACCCAATATAACATAGGCAGCAGAAGGTTAAAAGGACAGAAAGCAGAAAATATAATCAGGAGACTTGGGGGGTGACAACAGAGAGGGAACAATCACATCTTGCAGCCTGATACATCTGAAAAGCTGCGTCAGACTGCTGAAGATAACTGCTTCATAAAATCGAGTCACCTCAATGAGTTCCAGAGCCAAGGACTATCCTTGTGATGGTGTCTGTGATGGAAATGTAGAAACCCTGGACTGAAACTTATATTTGAAGTATATTGGGAGTTTTGAACATACTGCAACTATTTTAGAATGTAACATGTACCACATACTGCTGTGCCCTTCTGGTGTTGCAGATTTCTCTTTTGTCTTTGTCAGTTCACAGACTAATTTTCCCAGCTGTGTGGCAGCAAAACCACTCCTAATCACCAGGTCAATTGATATTGGGTTTTTGTTAGCAAATGACATTGCTTGCACTGGTTCCATCAGAAGTTTTCTTGGTCATTTGAAACACAGAGGCAACCTAATGTTTTTCTCTGTTTAGTAACAATGTCCTTAAGCCTGACTAAAGGTGCCAAAGGGTACCAGAGCTGGGGTCACATGTATCTTATGCAGTACTTACTCCTGAAATTAGTTCATGTGGTCAGCCAGCTTGTGTTCTGGACTGAGCTTCTTGGTTGGGTGTCACTTGGTGCCGCTGCCCTAGAAAAGTGTTTTGAAAGCCAGAGGAGTCCAAGGAAGCTTTTCTTGGCTGGTCCTGCCCAAACTGGCATGTGCTGCATCACAGCCCGCGAATATATATCACCATTTGATTTTTAGAACTATTTCTGCTACATCATAACTGCTTGCAGGGGGGAAAAAATCCCAACAACCACATTATGAAGTAGATTAACTTTTGTTTCAGCTGCCCTTTTGCTCTCAGTATCTTCCATCATTGCCAGGAACTTCTGTCTGAGGCAGTAAATTGGAAAAGATTAGGCTTTTGATTTCATGCTATCATTCTGGGTGAGCCATCGTGAATAAACCAGCAGTACCTTTTGTAGTGATTTTTCACATTGACAGCTCACAGATACTGTTTGTTTAGCTTAGTCATTCTATGGGAGGCAAGGCTGAGGCAATGTCAAATTATTTTCTGAAATGCCAGCCTTTTCAGCTGAGAGCTCTCCCTTTGATGTATGTTCAGAGCTGCTGTTGGATTTGAGGAATGCCTCCTAGCTTGGACTGTTTTTTAATAAGTATCTACCTAACAGCTGTTTACAAAAAATGGCTACTTTGCATAATTTTTCTATATTTTTTGTCCCACTTATTGATTTTAACGGCAGCTTTCATAATCTACATGAAAGGTACAATTCATATTTGCCTCAGTATGTTAAAATTGCAGAAAATAGCCCAGTACCTCACTGTAAGAGGTGTTCCCCTCTGGTCAGTTGTGGTGTCATCTGAACCTAGAGAAAATTCCCCTCATGAAGAAGTGTTGGTTTCTGATTTTTGTGTTTAAAAATAGTGTAGTGCAGCATGTGGTTCTGGTTTTGCAGCTTCCTCTCTGTTTAGTTCCAAGCTGACAAGATGCTTGTTTATGAAACTGAGAGCTTGAATATCTGGCTGTTCTCAAAATGCCAGTGCTATAATTGGGAGCATATGCTAAAAGAGTTGAAAAATATAGGAGGGCCTTTTACATAATTAAGTCCATTTCCTTACAAAGATATGACAGATTTCAATAAAGGTTGTTCTCCAGCATTAAAATGACGTAGTGATTAGAACCAAAAAGGTTCTTCTCCAGCTTTTCATATGCTTGCTCACACACATGATTTGGCAATTGAAGAAAACATGATAAAATAAGTAGTTGATCATTTGGGGATATTTAAAATGACCAAATGATGTTTTTCCCATTTTTGTGTTTAGAATAAATGAGTAAGTAAATGAGTAATAGAGAAGACTGGACTGTAAAAGTTTACATGGCAAGGATAAGGCTCCTGGAACTGCTGGCAGAAAGTTCTTCTAAAGGTGCGAGTTTTAAATGAGAGCTACATCCCCAGAAGTGCAGCGCATTCTTGCTCTCTGCACATGGACAATGCTGTTGAAGACGGCAGAGGTTTGAATCCTCCACAGTCCGAACAGGAACATGCACATAGCAGAGTCATAGAATCCTTTAGGTTGGAAAAGACCTTTAAAATCATCAGGTCCAACCATTAAGCCAGCACTGCCACGTCTACCACTAAACCATGGCCCTAAGTGCCACATCTCCGTGGTTTTTAAATACCTCCAGGGATGGTGATTCAACTACTACCCTGGACAGCCTGTTCCGCTGCTTGACAACCCTTTCGGCAAATAATTTTTTTTCTTAATATCCACTCTAAACCTCCTGTGGTACAATTTCAGGCTGTTCCTTCTTTGTTCTATTGCTTGTTATTTGGGAGAAGAGACCAACTCCAACCTGGCTACAACCTCCTTTCACATAGTTGCAGACAGTGATAAGGTCTCCCTGAGCCTCCTTTTCTCCAGGCTAAACACCCCAGCTCCCTCAGCTGCTCCTCAGCAGACGTGCTCTAGAACCTTCACCAGCTCCATTGCCCTTCTCCAGACTTGATCCAGCACCTCAATGTTGTTGTGAGTGGCCCAAAACTGGACACAGCACTCGAGGTGTGGCCTCACCAGTGCCAAGTACAGGGGGACAATCACTGCCCTGGTCCTGCTGGCCACACTATTCCTGATACAGTCCAGGATGCCACTGGCCTTCTTCACCACCTGGGCACACTGCTGGCTTATGTTCAGCCAGCTGTCGACCAGCACCCCCAGGTCCTTTGCTGCTGGGCAGCTTTCCAGTCACTCTTCCCTCAGCCTGTAGCACTGCCTGGGGTTGTTGTGACCCAAGGGCAGGACCCACCACTTTACCCTGTTGAACCTCATACCGTTGCCTGACTGAGGGTGCCCTTGATCCCCTTAAGTCCAGATCATCAATGAAGATATTAAACAGGACTGGCCCCAATATTGAGCCCTGGGGAACATTCTTTGGACTGGCCACGAGCTGGATTTAACTCCATTCACTGACCCTTTGGGCCTGGCCATCCAGACAGTTTTTTACCAAGTGAAGAGTGCACATGTCCAAGCCATGAGCAGCCATTTTCTCTGGGAAAATGCTGAAATTCGGACACAGCTGCGCTTATTTCAGCCCTCGCACATTCAAATGCCCCTGGATGTGCTGTTATATCTGTGTGAGAGCTATCAGATAGACACACTTATTGGCTTATACTTTGGAATCAGATGTGTATGGGAAGCTTACAGGGACAGGCCCCTCTTTCTTAAATGTTTGCACACTTGAGTAATTTCATTGGTCTGAATATAGGCTTGTTAGTCAGGAAAACACTTGAGGCTTTTCATTTTTTTAACTTGGGGGAGTTTTAATTTGAAAGACAGACTGAGGGGTTTCCCTCCTTTGTCTCAGACAAGGTCTGAATAGGATTCTTTTCTGTAATTTAATACTATTCTTGCAAGAGTGAGGTGAAAAAAGAGAGCTTAATGCATGCAGAGACCCATATACATAAATAATGTGTTTGATTCAGATATAGGTGTAGCTGGAACTAAGAGGAATGATCATACAAATTATGTTACTCATCAGTGTAAAACCATCAATGAAGAAAATATTTGGAGATTAGTCCAGGTTTAATAAAATCATTGCTGTATGCCCTCTTCAAATGCTGTATCTGTGCTAGAACCCCTGTAAGGTGCAAACTGTCACACATCATTTCATGTGTGTGAGACAGATGATGGTATCTCCAGATACTTGGTTTCTGTAGGGGTTCTGCCCTCACTTATCTCCAACTCTTTACTTGTTTGTTGTTATATTATGGTTAGTTACACCATAAGAGATCAAAGGTGGTTTTTTTGCCAGGTCTTGTTATCTGTCCCCACATTTAAGCCCATTTAAGGTTTTATTTGTTTCCCTTTCACTGAGTGACTGTAAATTGAGAACTTCTTCCTAAGTGGTCACTTTGAAAAATGCTGATATGATTCAAGCTGTGAAAAGCTTGCTGCTTGTGGAATGACCCTGCCAGTGAGAGTCCATTCTATAGATTGTGATGGAAACCACTGGGAAAAGGTAATTAGAGTGGGATTCAGGGTGGTATATCAGGCATCTGTGAGACTGAGTTTATAACTGCAGATTGGAGTGTTATGCCTTTAGCTTCACTGATCTATTAATTTAAAAAACTTTATACCCATGAAGAGACAGCACTCAGGACTTGGTCCTCCATTTATTTACTGGCAGATTACTGTACTCAGAGCAGGGACATATGCTTTTTGCTGCCTTGCCTTGCCAGTGTACCTTGTCCTTGAACTGGAGGGATCACAGGAGAGGTGGAAGGGCAGATTGAGTCAAGTACTAGGAACCAGCTTCTGTTCCACTGAAATTATTAGGGAGGTTGCCACTGAGCTCAGATGAATAACATCAGGTCGTAGATTGTGTTCTTGGAGACTTAGTTCTGGTTGCATCTTCCCCTGTATCTTACTCCATTGTTGGTTCTTGGTACACCTCCAGCCTTCAGTGTGCCAAGGCCAGGCTCCCAGTCGATAACTGGAAAGGCTCAGTGTGGAAGATGTGTCCCTGCTCCAACCTGTGTGTGTTTCTGAGCTGTTTGTGCCTTGTTTTGGGTCTGCTGCCATGGAAGCTAGGTTCAACTGCCATTGATTTTACCTTCCTTCACGTGTGAAGTGGCTGCAACAGCAGTGGTAGGATGGAAGGCTGGTATGAAAACACACAGCTTGGCCAAATTATGGTACTTTTCCATAGGAGTGGTGCAAGGGTATATTTGCAAGTTCCTCTTACAAATGGGAAGGTCTCTGGCTAGCATGAAATATACATCATATCTCCATTCATAGTAATCACTGATTATCTCTGGTTGAAATGTTCTTTAAACCATCCCTGAGGCAGGTGACTGAGATTGTGAATTTTAACACAAATAGTTTAAATTAAGCTGAGTACAAGTCCTTTACTGGGAAGTCTTGAGTAACTTTAATTATAAGCCACTGCAGTGATAAGTGTGTGTACCATTGCCTGTGATACTCTCATTCTCAATGTAAATAAATTAGTCAGATCAAGCATTAGGAAAACCCATGTACTGTAAAGATGACGAATTGTCAGAAGAGGCTGCAGAGGAAAAGCTGTGTGGTTTTCCTCACTGGAAGTTACTAAGAGCATACTGGAGAAATTGCCAGTGCATGACCTGAATGCACTTAGTCTTGCTTTGGGCAGAGGCATGGGGAAGAAATACAATACAGGACTGTTTGAGATCTCTTTTGGCCTGGAGTGGTAGAATTATTAACACATTCATGAGTTAATAACCATTTCACATAATTTTGTTACATGTCTCTCAATTCTACATACTGAATGTTGCCTCAAGTGGTAATTTGCTTTCTTTTGCAGCCCTTTATCAAAAGACACCAGAACTATAGCTAATTGGCCCTCTGTACAGATGCAGTAGATTAAGGACAACAGTGGGTGATACTGCTTCAGAAAGCCAAACAACTGTGCTCTTCTAGCTGTGTGGGGGTATTGGCAGCTGTAGTGGAACAGAGTAGAGATCACCCTGTCTGAAAGAAGCATTTGGGTGGAAAGTATATCATCTGGTGTTTCTGGCTGTGTACCTACCGAGTGGAAGTCTTCTAGGGCAGCTGTATCTGTTTGATGATCTGCTGGTGTTTGAGGTTGGTTTTGATTTATTGGTGAGGCCACACCGTGAATCCTGTGTTCAGTTTTGGGCAAGGATGCTGAGGTGCTGGGGCATGTCCAAAGAAGGGCAATAAGGCTAGTGGAAGGACTAGAGAACAACTCTGATAAATTGAGGTTGAGGGAGCTGAGCAGCTGAGATTGTGTAGCCTGGAGAAGGGGAGGTTTTGAGAGGCATTATCACTCTCTGATAAGGTCTGAGAGGAGTTTGCAGCCAGGTGGGCTTTGATCTCTTCTCCCAAGTAACAAGCGGTAGGACAAGAGGAAATGGCCTTGAATTGCACTAGAGGAGATTTTGATTGGATATTAGGAAACATTTTTTCACTGAACAGGTTGTCAAGCATTGAAACAGGCTGTCCAGTGAAGTGGTGGAGTCACCATCCCTGGAAGTACTCAAAAGACATGTGGATGTGGCACTTAGTGACATGGTTTAGTGGAAGTGCTGGGTTAACGGTTGAACTCAACGGTCTTAAAGGTCTTTTCCAACCTAAACAATTCCTTGATTCTGAGGGTAAAGGCGGCAAGCACAGCCAAGTGCTGCACAGCCAGAGAGAGACCCAGTGGTAACATTCTTGGATTGTATCTTGCATTTATGCTGCATGGCATGTATCAAGAGTCACTGCAGTGGCACTTCTCAGATGTTACAGTCTTGCCTGTTGCTCCAAATTCTGCTCTGGGTCATGAATTGCAAATCTGAAAAACTTCCAAACTTGGAATTCCCCCCCCCTTCTCTCCTAGTGTTTTCCTTTGTGCATGAGGCTTCGACATGGAGCTGCAGCCAGACTTTGGGGAAAAGTAATGCAGCTTTGGCCCAGGTGCATCCCTATAAGGTACTTCAGTGGTAGAAAGGTATAAAGGTAATTTGAATAGCTGTTCAGGAACCAAAACTGTGTAGCCAAAAGTAGTGCTCACTTCCCAGAAAAGGATATATGTGAGTGGAATGGAAAGGAGCTTCAATGGGTGTTTTCACTTGCCACTTTTAGGTGTCTGACTTACATATCGCCTCTAAGAGCACAGTGATACCAGGGTCCTGCTGAGAGAGGCTGCTGCTTTAAGTCACTCTTGGCAGGAGCCTCTCTCCTTCTGCTAAAAACAGAGAGACTAATTTCCTAATTTAGGAGCCATAATTGGTTAGCAGAAGTTGGGCAATGTAAATACCAGCAACAAGGATCCTCCTGAAAGAGGAGAGCACTCGAATACTTACCTGCTGGACGTAGAGTACTCTAGAGTCTGCTGCAGTGGGACATGATTTGGGGCAACCAGAAAGCTACTCTTGTTACTCTGGGGTTGAATTTGCTGTTACTTATTATCAAAATTAGACTCCTGGCTTTTGGAGTATAACTGGGTTTATTATCAGTTTACGTGTATTAGTACTGCTTATCTTTCCAGGTCCTAGTCTGCTCCTAGTCTGCTCCAAGATGTCTGCTTGGAAAGCCTGGGTATAATTTTTGTTGAAATTGTGTTCTCTCTGCAGAGAACAATAGTCTTTTTACTTCTTAGCTTCCCTACTTCTGGAGCTGCATGTCAGGGCTTTGCAGAGTGCAGAGTCAGGGAAGAAAATTGGGGCAGGATTTGGGCTGCTGTTTGTTTTCCATCAGTCATAATGCTGTTCCACCAGGCATAAAGTTCTTCTTGAGTCTCTCTATTCCACCTACTCATAGTGTCAACTCTTTTTCCAGTTTAAGGGTTTTTCTCCTCCCAGTCTGAGATCAGAAACCCAATGTGTTCATGCATTGCCCAACAGGAAGAGTGAAAGTCCCCACCCTACATGTTTGTACAGTTACACATGGACTAGAAAACAGAAATGCAGAAGGTGTGGGGTTTGGGGTTTTATTTTCAACTTTCAATTCCCATGTTATATCCACAAGACCATCAGATCTTTATGATAAAGTGCTGTATGTGTATAGTCTTGTGGATATTCAGCACCAGTAGTGAGTACACAGGCTGACCACTCCCAAGTGTGGTTACACTTAAAAATATTCTGGAGCAAACAAAGCTGAAGTGCTCAGAATGAAGCTGTGAGAGAAGCAGAAGTGGGATAGATTTTTTTTCCTGGTATTAGAAAGTTAAAGCAAAATGTTTGGTTTCATTTTTTTACTTCATGTAATTTCTGAAAGCATCATTATTGTCAGGCTGGTGAGAAATTTGAGAAGTGTTGCAGAAGTTCATTTAATTCAAATCCTTACCTTTGTATTGCATAGTAATGGTTAGTAATAGATATATTTAGGACATATGTGCAAAGATGTTACTTTTCTGCAAAGTGATGGTGTTAAATAGCTCAATGTCCTGTAAAAGCTGTTATGAGCTTGTTCTGCTCTCAGTCCACTTTAGAGAACGATGTAGGGGAATGGGTAAGTGGCTGCTTAGGGCAGGACTCAGGCTGTTGTTTGATGTGAGGACAGCGGAAGTATCAGCTCAGGTTGAGTTATGAACTGTGCCCTATGCCCATCTCAGATATTTGAAACTCATTGACTCAGTATGTTCACCAGCAAACACGACAGGCTGTCATGTGTTCAACCTACTTGTGTGAGTATGTCATTTAAATTATATAAAGCAGATACAGGAATTGGGTTACCTGTTTACCTAAAGAGACTGAATACAAGGTAAAAATCCACTTTTTCCTTTTCTTTGGTGTAACAGTCTTTATAAAGATAGAACGCACCTAATATACGAGTCAGTTCCCTACATGCCATTAGTCTCATATATGCAGTAGTAGGCCATCTCTTTGTGATAATGAGGAAGGAATAGGTGTTTTTATCACCTTTGCTCACTGTGAGTAGTACCTTACTCATGATAACCACGTATTTGGATCAGTCAGGCTATTTGTGGAGTACAGCATTATTCACTGCATGGGAGATTATCAGAGATTGGTCTCTATTTAAAATTAAAAAAAAGATTTCTCTTGCATCAGAATGTTTCCAATGGGATCACCTCATTTACTCATGGAACATTTGTAAAAATTACTCCCTTCTGAAACAAATTGTGATTTCAATGGAGGGGTATCCAGTTGTGGCAGCTTAGGGACAGCTCCTAACTTATGTGCATGGACTCAGGCTGCCCTGGAAAAGAAATCTGGGTGGATTTTGTGGTGCACTGTGGTTCTGGCTTTCACCAAGGCAGGATCTGAACCCTGATGCTTTGTGAAAGTGCTGGTATATTCATCCTGACATGTTTTTCTGCTTTTGTTGAAATGCTGTGCCTGCTGTGCATTTGATGAAGGATTAAATAAATGGCACCTGCCAATCTGCCTCTCTTTGGAAGAAGCTCCATTTACAACTACTGTTTCATTTGCTTTGATGAAGATGCCTGTGTTTGTTAGCTCCTGCAGTGTTTGACTGAGCTGAGTGGTCTGATCAAGGAAAGCTGCTGTGAAATTTTCTTCTGCTTTGGTAAAAGTCAGCTCAGTGCATAGAGTTGGTGAGATGCCAAGAAGATGTGTTTTTCTGAAGCCTAAGCTCAGTTTTGTGTGAATGTCATGTAAGGACTGTGAGATAAGTTGAAGGAAGAAGAGGGAAGCCCTTTTTTCATCATGAAAATCCTAGCAAAGTATTCATTTAAGACCAGATACTTCTCTTCCATGCCATGCTGTAGCTCACTGGTGACTCAGGTTGGAAGAGGAGCTTTTCCCATCTGAGTGACGAGAAGGTTACTGTGCAGTGCTCCCAGATGGAGATCACAGGTGTTGACAGCAACCTGCCATTTGAGACAGCTGAAATGTAGCTGCTGTTCTCCTTAGGGAGAGTAAATACCTAGTGCTTTTTACAGTTCTGATGTATTTAATTTTGGTAACATAACTCCTGTGAAAAGAACTTAATTTATAATCTGTGCAGCACAATATGGAGCAGTCTGTGCTTGGGGTCAAATCCCCAGTCATGCTGAGTAGCTTCGTTGGAGCGCTTCTCTGACAAGGCACCGGAGACTGCATGTCCACTTTTGCTTTGCCTTCTTTGTGGTGTGCATGACTGGGTCCAACCTGGATGCAGAGCCTCTGATGGGCCACCAGAAAGTGTCTGCAGTTCCTTTGGGTCTCAGTAGTGCTTGTTCATTGAGAGAGGTCCATGAGAGCGGAACTTCCTGGTTTAGATTCCTGAGGGAACCTACCTGTTGACAGTAAGTTCCTGTGAAGGCTAAATTTTTACAGTTGTGATTAATTCTGTTGGTTCAAAGTTACTTTTAATGCACTTTTTTTGTTGTTGTTGTTGTTGATGATGGATTCAGAGCCTTTGTCTTCTGAAAGGTGACTTGAGGAATTGGGACGGGAGAAGGGCAAAAGGTTGGGAATGGCAGAGAGGGGATTTGAAGTGAGTGTACGGGATAGGGCTGTCTGGCAACAGGCTTTGGACAAGTAAAGGGAGAGGGTTCCTTTTCAGCACCATACAAGCATTTGCCTGGTAGAGCAGTTCCAAGCTCCATCAGTGTTGCTGTACAGTCTGTCTTCTGTGTCTTAGGCCTTCCTCGGGTCTTGATGTGGCTCTTTTTGCTCAAGGAGCACATCATCAGGCTCCAGTGCCATCCCTAGGGTCTCAAATGTCCGTGCTCATTGGCACAGTGCCACTCACGTACTTCTTCTCATGCACAGCACACGTGCATGGGTCTCATCTCGGACATTTACATTTGGACTTCTTTTGCCACATCATTCCAGGCTCCATCAGCAGTTGTGCTTTCTAGCCATTCATTTTTCATGGACTGGGAATTGAGTGGAAGTTGAATGAGTGTTGGTGACTGAACGTGTCTAACCTTGTACGTGTGCGTTTAGTCTTGCAGGTTGCCTTTGATGTAGAATTTTAAATTTTTTTTTTTCAATTTAGAATAAAAATCCCCTAGCTGGGGCATTTTTCTTTCCCCCTGGGTGAGTGTTTTTTTCCCCCTGTCCTGGCTGCTCTGTAGGCAATGTTTGTCACCAAGGTTTGGGCGTAGGGTAGTAGTTAGTGTTAAGGGTTGGATTAGGGTTAGAATTAGGGTTCAAAGCTTAATTATGTCTCTTCACACACCATAGCTCATCTGTACTGTTATCACGCTGATTAAATTGCAGAGATCTGTTTTATTTTTAAGCAAAAAAAATTGATATATAGGAGTTGAGAGGCAGTAATTGGAATTTTCCAGTGCATTTTAAGCAGGGAACTGTGGCACTAAGCTTTCTCAGTCTTGATCTTTCTCTTTTGTTAAAGGTAATCTATGTAGATTTTTTTTTTCCTGTGAATGTTTTTTTAATAGAAACTTTCCATTCATTGTCCATTAATATAATTTGGCACAAAGATAGACTAATTGCATGGGCGGGTGCAGTGATGGAGATACAAATCTTTTCCAGTGACAGTGTCTTGAAATAGCAATCAGTTAAGATATCATCACTGCAGTGTTACATTGCAGATAGATTTTGGTGCTTTTCTGTGAGGGTGAGTGTTTTATTGAATCCATACATGTGTTTATGCATATATATATGTGTGTGTGTTGCTATGTGTGTATATATACGTCTGTATTATGTGTGCAACTGTGGATAGCTTGTATTTAATTATGTTGGTTCCTTCTGCCACTGAACCGCTAGGGAATGGTGGATGGTACCATCTACAGATCTAAGCAAAAAACAGTCTCTGCCTGCTTTTTTATCCAACTTCACCCACATTATTACACCTCTGTACTGTCAGTGTCAGCTGTTATCCACAGTGCTTAGGAGGGAGATGAAGGCTTTGGCTATGAGGAATGTGGTGGTGTGAGTCCAGCTGGTCCTGCCTTCAGATCTGGGTGGGGTAGGCACAGGCAGCTCTAAATGTGTTTCAACCCTGTTTGCTGGTGCTTTTTGCAGGTTTGGCTTTCCCCAAGCACTGCCTCGATGCCATGGTCCTGCCAAGCAGTGGTTTTTGTGCTCTGATTCTAAGCTTGTAATGTGGATGTGGCCCTCTTAGGCCATGCTTAGCTGTACCAGGCCCATTTAACATCCCTGGAAATCTTGACCTGGGGTTCACCAGCTCTGAGCTCAATATTTTAAGCCAGATTTCAAGGGATTAAATGTACATTTGGCTTGTTTTATTTCTTGATTTATTTTCACCAGCAAGTCCTCAGTTACCCACCTTCTTGCCTGTCCCCACAGGGAATCACTTTGCTTGCACTGTTTCTCCTATTGTCAGGCCCTAAACTGAATAATGGCAGCCTATGAACTCAGTCTTTTTGGAAAAGCTGTAAAATGCCAGGCCAGAAGTAGCAGGCATGAGGTCCTATATTCCACTTGCTGTGGTCACCTGCTGCTCAATGCAGGGAGCAGCAGAGAAAGGGCGTTTGTGTTGCCCTTCCTCTGCTGTCATGTTCCAGCTATGGGATCACAGCTCACAATCTGGTTTTCCATTCTCTGGTGTATTCATTCCATATAATACAAGCAAAAATACTCCGGAAGCCAGTCTGGCTCAGATGTAAGTGTCAGGCCTGGTTCCCTGCCCTCTTGAGCAAATCTCCCCTTCTTGCCCATGCTGTCACTGGGCTACCAGTGGGACAGGTCTGGACACTCAGCATCAGGGAATCTCTGAGTCACTGAGGGCACAGCTGCAGAAATGGATTTTCTTGGCACAAAAGAGTATGGTAGGTGTGGTTTCAGAGAAAAAAAAAATCCTTTGGCAACTGTATTACATTGCCATTTTAAAAATGGCATGTTCTGTTAGAAACACATCTAAGCCCTCTTGCTCTCTTTGGATTTAGAATGTGCCCTTTGATGCAGAAAGCAGACTTGGGGCTGGAGATCCTTCCTTTGGGTGTCCACCCTTTCAAGGGAAAGGCTATTTTCTAAATCACAGGATTCGAGCCGGACTGTCTTTGTCAGAGTTAGCTGCTACATGTGGTACTGCTGTGCCTCCGGCACGTACAACACTCTCCTGGGTGGAGTGCAGGCACTGGCCATTCTCTTGGGTTGCGAGTCATTCCCTCCTTGCTGTGCAGCTGCTCTGCTTAACCACGGGAGCACAGTTTAAAACCAGAAGCCAATGCAACACATGATACTCAGCTATCTGTAGCATGAAATGATATGTTAGTGCTTCAGAGACAGCCTGCAGCCTCACGCTTGTCCTCTTGAACAGACCCTGCTCTCTGCTAAGCGTAAAAAGACATCGTGTAAATAGCCTCACTTGCATCAAAGTCATTTCACCAGCTGTGGATCTGGCTCCACGTCTGATGTGTTCTTTACCAGCAGTGATAATGGTATTTGAAGTGACTTTTACTGAGGTTTTTTACTCTCTCTATTGTTTTTCACTGCATCTGGCTTCATTACTGGCTTTCTTACCATTCCCATAACATCTTTTACTTTTTGGGAGCTGTTGTTAAAGCAAAACCTTGTTGATCTGAAAGTGTTAAAGCAAAAGGGTTCATGAAGAGGGAGCAGAACAGGCTGCTTCTGATTCTGGTTGCTTATAGCTGGATTCAAAGGGAGCTGGCACATATGTCACCTCGTATGCAGTCCCACAGTTCTAGATTAATTTTGAGCTACAATACACAATGTTTGTCTGTGTAAAAGACCATAATGAAAATGAGAGTTTTGGAAGAAATAAGGCCACTTTTTATGAGTGTTCCTTCCTTTCTAGTTTAATGAACCCCTTATCCTTATGTAGCTCCAGACAATAAACTTTAAGTACTTACAGTAATGTAAATTAAGCCTAATGGGCAATTTAATGTAAGTGTCCCATACATTCAACTAGCCAGCACAGACTGCAGAAAAAATGACCATAGAACAAGTTATTGACATAGTCTGAAGTGTATGGGGTTTATTGTGTAAATTAGTATATAAGTCATGTTAGGAGGCATCAAAATTTCTTTGATCTGCCAGGTTCTCTGAGACAAAACCACAAGATTTTGAACATTTGAAAGCTGGATTTCTGAAGGTTTGGATAAATTTGTCTTTAGCTGAAACTTTTAAAATCTGCAAAACTCTTACCAAGAAAAGCCTTTTTTTGGTGCCACTTCATCCTCCGTGGCTATGTGTCTTATCAGAAGTTCTCTGTCATATATAAAGACAGTACTTAGGACAAAACATGTTGGCACCAAGGACTAAGTGTGAATCTGAAAATGTGTGAATCTGAAAATGGACCAGAGCTGTGGTTGCAGTTACAATTTTTGCAGATGAGTGATTTCATTTGGAAAAAAAAAAACCTTTCAAAGGTGGGGAGAGATGCTGTTTCATAGAAGCAGGCTGACACTGCTGAGAAGGCAACTTCATGATTTAACAAACAGCATTTTTTGATTTTCCATTTTTAATTGCAGAAGTCAGTCAGACTTCACCTTCTGCATGTGGCCATGAGGAAGAACAGTTTCCTCTTCATCCCTTATGCTGGCTTTTTCCCACAGTATGTATAAAACTAAGGGGAAATATTTTTCCTAGCAGTTTTATACAACAAACAATTCAGGATCACACATAATAACGATAGCTCAGTCTGTTTAGAAAGTTTACTTTGCCCTGTAGCAGCCAGCACATGTTTCACCATATGGAGTTCTTCAATCCAAACCTCCTGTTGTGCTCTGTAGTTGCCAGGAGCAGAGGAGGACACTTGGGTGGGCGAGGAGCACCCTTGTCCTGCTTTCAGCGGGCTCTGAAAGAGGTCCCAGCAGCCTTTGCACCCAGTTTGCCTGGTTCCGTGACCTGTTTGCCCATGGCTTGCTGAACTCACTCAGCTGTGGCCTTTTTCTTCGAGTTCTCAACCTGGGGGAAGCTCTTGGAGCTGCCAGTCCTCCTCATCTCTGTCCTTCTGGCAGCAGTTGGGTCATTGAACTTTTGCCCATCTCTTTTTCCTCTGTTTGCCCCCAGTATGGGGCCGATCTTTGTAGGGCAGTGTTGCTCTGGCAGCACAGTTCTGCTCACTGCAAGCTAACCCTGCTGCTGTAGTTCCTCAAAACTGGGCCAGGTGCTGCAGAGGTTTCTGTGTCTGTGTGAGTGCTTGTGGGGTGTGTTGCTGGACTCTTGATACCTTCCGGCTTGGCTAAAGAGCTTTGTTGGTTTTTGTGGGCATGGAGCTGCATCTTGGTTCACAGTGCTGTGGTGTTTTTTACTTTTCAAAGACAAACTCTCCTGTTCTTCTCTGCAGCTTTGCAGTCTGCCTTCAAGAAAAAAACTTCTCCTTGCAGCTTTTGTTTATTAAACTGAGGAAAAAGAACAACGCCCCAAACCCAAAGCACTGTCATTTATTGGCAGCATGGCAGTGATTCAGGCTAACTGTTGGCAAGCACAAATCCTGTCTCAACCTCATCATGTCATTTGGGAATATCATTACAATAGTGTTTCACCCAGCAGTATTTCCTCAGTGTCCTAGCCCTGGAAAACCTCCTGTTTACTGGACACTCACCAAGTTGTTAATGGAAAGTTTGGAAGCAGATGTGGCAAGATTTATAAACACACATTAGCTATCTTCTTGCTTCTTCCTGCATCATGGGACCTAATCACATATTTGGAAAAAGGTTTACATTTTCTCCTAAACTAGGGCTAAAAGCCCAGACCTACTCATATTTTCTAGCAGGCTTAGTTCTCATAACTGTGTTCCCAGAAACAGGCACAGAGAATGCAACAAAACTATTTCCAAGATTAGCCTGTTAGCCAGAAACATCCTGAGAAGAGTAATTTGCCTAGAGGGATGGGTGGTGAACATATTCTTGCTGCTCTTAGTTTTCCCTCCCTTGCTGCCATTTGAGGCTTCTCTGTTAGTTTCTAACAGCTTTTATTTTGAGATGCTTTTCTGCCTAGCTGTTCTGGCTCATCTCTTTGACTCCTGGGATCCTGAGTTCTTTGAACTGCAAGACAAACTGGCTATAATTCACTCCATTTTTTTAAAAAAAAGGTACCTTGAAGTGTCTGTATGTAAATCTACAAAATGGTACCTCTCTAATCTGATCCTTTAGTACCTTGTATTTTTCACTTTTCTACCCTGTTACTACAGTATTTTACTGCTCAGGTACAGTGGAGCCCCTGTGAAGGCAGGAAGATACAGCTCTTCTGAAAGTCATCTCTGGAGCAAAATAGCTTCACATGCACTGATGGTGGTGGTGGCAGGGAAGTTCTCTGTTGGGTAATAGATATTAATGCTACAAATCAGCCAAGTTCTGAATTTGTGTTCTTTCAGGGGTCTGCCTGCACAGAAAAGCCTGCAGTCACATTTTTCAGACCAGGTTATGGGATCGGTGCTGTTACTGAATCTGTTCTTCAGGAATGAAAGTGCTGTGATTTAGAAAGGTTACTTTCTTCTCATGAGCTGAATTGGTGACAGTGGCAGCATTGCTGGGAAAAAGTACCATCCCATCAAAGCTGTACTTTGCATAAAGCAGCGAGCATGGCTCAGTACTGTCAGTAACCCATCTCCTATGGCCCTGTTTGTTTGCGGACACAAAAGAGTGACTTAGGCAAAAAACGCTCTTGAGCAAGTAGGACTTAGAGCATAATAAAGGAGGATTGGTATCTCCAGCCTGCTCCCTCTGACCCGTGGCATCCTCCAAAGGAAAGCAGTGAAGGTTTCAGCGCACAGCAGAGACCATTTGCCTAGGAGCTCACTCTTCCAGCTAGGGTCAGAGTAGGCAGCAGTGCCTTGCCATGTAGTGAGAGAATTTGTTTAAAAAATAGGTTTAATTTGCAAATAGCATGAGAAGGTGCAGCATGAAGCAATTTGTAGGACTGTTTGAGAACAGTCCTACAGCAATTTCAAATGAACAGGTTTTCCTTTGTCAAAATTCTGGATATAAAATAGTTTAATCTGCAGCTTACTAGAAATGAAGGGCTTGCCTGTGTCATTCCAAAATGTGCAGTTGTGGAAATGAGCAGTTAATGGGGACTCTGGAAGCTCTGAGAAAGCATGGCCAGGCATACATTAGAGTTCTTCCTCCATCTCCATCTAATTTTGCTTGATGAAAAAGCAGCACTATACAGCCCAGCATGGGGTTTTTTATGTCAGTAGGTGTGTGGTTGCTCTCTGCAATCACGAAAAAAAGCCCAAATCCCTTTCATGTCAATGACATTTCAAGAGGATTCCAGGTCTAAAAAGAGAAAGAAAAATTTGTTGTTTCTTGTTTGTTTATTTGCTTTGGTTTGTTGTGGTTTTTTTTAAACTAGAAATACACTGACTTGTACAGTCAGGGAAAGGCCTGGCAGGCTCAGCTGTGCTAAGCTGTCCTTGCCAGAGCCACTGGAGAAGACTGCATGGCAGCTCCACACTGGGATGGCCAAAGGGTTCTTGGGGCTGGAGGGCTGAGCAGGGACGTCAGAGGTCTTCCCCAGCAATGCTTGTGTCCTTCTGCCTGGCCAGAAAAGGGTTAAGGGCTGCCCATCTGCTCTGTGATTCAGAGAGATTTGAAGGAAAAAGGTGTTCCTTTTTTTGCAGGAAATCAGAAGACACAAAGGGAGATGCCTTTCGGCTTTTGCTACTTCAGCTGTAGGAAGAAGCTCTGTTTTATGTTATTTGGGCATTGTCTTTGACCGAGTAAGAAATGCCCAGAGGAAAAGGGCCAGTGTAGACTTTGAGGCAGGAGCATGCTGAGATTTCCCTAGACAAGTTAGCATACTTTTCCCAATTTATAGTGTCTTTGAAAGCAGCTTCACCACCAGACCTTAAGTTCCTGTGTAGGAGTTGAACCTACTTGCATAATCCACGTGCCAGCTCAGTTGTTTTATTGTTTTAAATTGATCAGGCCATTGATTTGTTGCAAGCATCAGAATTTGGAGGGATTTGAAGTGAGACAGTCTGTTCTGAGGTCTGGTTTTACACTGTTAATTTACCAACACAAAGCTGCATGTGCTACTTGGCCTTTTCTAACAGCATTTAATAGTGGTCTTTTTGACTGTTGTCCTTTTGTTTTTTTGAAGATCAAGATGTTTTGCCTGCTGTTCCAGGAAAGCAACGAGTTCAGCCAAACTTGTAAAGAAAATCACCTGATATAAGCCTGGGGACCCAGACGTGCTTTTCCATTTTCAGGAAGGAGGCTGTTACTTGGCAGAAATGTAGCATAAACAAAGAAAGAAACAGTAGGAATGCGATTACTAGGCACGTGGAAAATCACTTTCAAGCAAGTCTCTTTAAGATCAAGCAGTGTTAAGACTGATCCTCTCCACACTGACCCCAGGCAAGTCACCACTGACCCAAGTCCAGCCAAGTGGTATGAGGTAGGAAGAGACAACCACATACCAGTTTTCAGAAACTAGTTTTGTTATGGCATTAATCCTGAACTAGGCTGTGTAAGGAAGAGGTAGGATGTCTTGGAAGGAGTTATAATGGCTTCCTTCTGGGAAGAAGTTTGATGATTTCCCATTGTTTTGCTGTGGCTGAGATGGCAGACATGTGCCATTGCTCACAAACAATGCAGTGACAGTTCCCCTCTCTGGACTGCCATGCCTTGCCTGGAGCCAGAAACTCTCATGACTGCCAAGGGCAGACCACACTCTAAAACTATTTGTGAGGAGCCTCCACGTAGCTGTGGTATTTAGTGGTTCAATAGAGAGAAGGGGTTGCTTAGAGCTGCCTCCTCATGTGCCCGTTCAAAAACTCCCTGCCCTCTCTCAGAGACGACTGACCACGGCACTGTTGGATTTGCTGGTGTTGCTGCTAATGCTGAACAGCCCGGGCAAGTGCTGGAAGACTGACTTATCTTTGTAGTGTTGGATGACGAAAGTGGTGAAATAGTGAACCAAGGGAAACATAAGGCTCGAGAGACCATCAAACCTTTCTCCCAGACAAAACTGTTCCTGGCACCTCCTTGTCTCATGTGCCCTGAAAAATCACCTGTGTTTTCACAACTAGAATGACCTCAGGCTGTCCTTTCCAGACTGGAACCTGCCTACATCGATCCCCTCATCTCAGTGGAGACCTCAGACCCTTTGCAGTGCTAGTTGCTTGTGAGCCCTTCTCTTCAAATTCATCCCAATTTTTATTTTCAGGTCATAATACCCAACCACTGTCTGAAAGTGAGATAAACACTCTCACCTGAACACTGGCTCCCAGACCCCAAATGCACTGAACGGATTTACAGTACCCCTGCCCAAACCAACTCTGGTACATGCCATAAAAAAATGTTACTTTCCACTCTTTTTCTCAATTACTGCCAGAATTTACTGCAGGATTTCTCTGCCTTCTTAAATGAGACTGGATGTTTTTTGGGCACAGTGTGCACCCTGCATGGTTCCTACCCTGCTTTGTTATCCCAGGACACGTAGACAGTGTCTTTGGGTGCCCTGGTTCTCCCAACCCCTTGTGGGAGAGGGGCTGTGGACCCCTGGCCTTGGCATCACTTCTTGCAGGGTCTGTCACTTTGTCCAAGGTGGCAGTGTTAGGATCCTGCTGGTGTTTGTGCTGCCTGACACATGAACATTGCCTCCTATGAGAATTTCAATAGTTTCCTGCTGCTGCAGTGTCTCTGATAGCTGAAATAGCTGATCTAATAAAAGATCATGTCTCAGCAGGTGCTGCAGCTTCAGCAAACAATGGTCTCTGTGGTGTTGAAGATGGTGTTTATGCAAACATTTTAATCCTTGTTTGCACCATATTTTTAAGGGGAAATGCTGGCTTCTTATTGTTACTATTATCACTTCCATCTTAATTTTCCATCATTCTGAATATCAGTTATTCATGAGAAATTAGTGCAACAAGTGAGAGTTCTTCTGAAGCTTTTTAGTCCATATTGTTTTCAGTCACATCGTGCCAGATGTCTTGGAGGAATCTTATCTACACAATCCCAGTCAAGTCTGCCCCAAGACCCCAACGCACACAGCATGGGTAACAAGCCAGAGGAGTTGGAAACCGTGGTTCAGTTAGAAAACTATGACTGAATTGTTATCACGGAAACATGGTGGAATGAGTCACACAACTGGAATGATGGTGTTATCACAGAAAGATGGTGGAATGAGTCACACAACTGGAACACAGTAACTGAGGGCTACGAGCTTTTCAGAAGAGATAGGTGGGGATGTTGCACTCTATGTTAAAGAATGGATAGATTGTGAAGAGCTGCTGCTGAGAAACAGGCACAAACAGGTTGAGCTTGTGAGTAAAAATCAAGGAGCAGACCAACAAAGGACACTTTATGGTGTCTACTACAGGTGTCTGACCAGGGGGAACCCATTGACAGGCCTCAGCCACAGGAAGCGCCGCACTCCCGAGCTCTCATCCTGGTGGGGGGTTTCAACCATCCAGATATCTGCTGGGAAAACAATACAGAAGACTCCTAGAGTGCATCAAGGGTAATTCCAGGTCCAGGTGTTAGACAAACCAACCAGGGAAGGAGCTTTACTGGACCTGGTGCTCACCACTGCAGATGAGCTCATTACAGGGGTTAAAATTGGAGGCAACCTGGGCTGTAGCGACTATGCTTTGGTTGAGTTTGTGATCTCAAGGATCTCATTGCCTGGCAAAGAGCGAAGTCAGGACCCTGAATTTTAGAAGAATGAACTTCCAGCCGTTTAAAGAATTAGTGGATGAGATCCCCTGGGAAACTGTCCTTAGCTGACCGGAGCTGGCAACTCTTTAAGGTCATTTTTCTTAGAGCACATGAGCTTTCCCTCCCAATGTGTAAGAAATCAAGTAAGGCAGGCCAGAATATTGCATGGCTGAGCAAGGACCTTCTCCTCAAGCTGAGGAGTAAGAAGAAAATGTAGTCAGTGGAAGCAGGGTCAGGTGACCAGGGGAGATTACAGGGATACAGTTTGAATGTGTTGTGATGCCATCAGGAAAGGTAAAGCACAGATGAAACAGGAGTTGGCAAGGGCTGTGAAGAAGATGTAACAAGAAAGGATTCTTTAAGCACATTGTTCAGAAGAGAAAGGCCAAAGAGAGTGTACCCTCCCCCCCTCCAATAAATGAGAAGGGAGAGCTGGTGTCAACAGATATGGGGACAGCTGAGGTGCTCGATGAGTTGTTCACCTCAGTCTGCACTGGCAGTCAGGGTTCCCACATCTCTCACCTGAACCCAAGACAGAGGAAACCTGTGGGAGTGAGTCCAAAGGAGAGCCATGAAGATCAGAGGGCTGGAACCTCTGGTTGAGAAAGCTGGAGTTGTTCAGCCTGCAGAAGATAATGCTCTGGGGAAACCTCATTGTGGCCTTTCAGTATTTAAAAGGTATTAGAAAAAAGAGGATGAACAACTTTTTACATGGGCAGACAGTGAGGGGACAAGGGAGAATGGTTTTAAATCAGAAGAGGAGAGATTTAGATTAGGTGTTAGAAAGAAACTCTTCAGTGTGGGGGTCGTGAGGCACTGGAACAGGTTGCCTGGAAAAACTGTGGATGCCCCATCCCTGGAAGAGTTCAAGACCAGGCTGGATGGGGCCTTGAGCAACCTGATCTACTAGTGGAAGATGTCCCTGCCCATGGCAGGGGGTTTGAAACAAGATGACCTTTAAGGTCCCTTCCAACCCAAGCCATTGTATGATTCCGATTCTATGAAGTTGCTGTAAAACTGTGTACAAAAAGATACAGACTGATACACTTGCAGTGGGTGACACCAGCAGATAAAGATTTTATTTGTAAAACTCTTCCTTCAGTGTGAGAGTGTGAGGGCCAGGGAAGAGCACATGCTGCAGAGAACAGCAGCAACACAAATAGCCTTGGGAGCGAGCTTTGGCCAAGGTGTGTGTTCTGTGCTTATCTCTTAATTTAGCAATATCGGGAAAACCCACGAAGGAAAAAATGTGGATATTTTCCAGATGTAGAGCAATGCAGGAAGAAGCAGGGCTGTAATTACGCATGCTTGCCTACTGAAATATGTATACGATTGCTATGGGATACTGTAACTAGCAACATCTATTGGATTATTTTTAAAGCTATAGAAGTAATACTGTGCTAGTGTGCCTGAAGTCTGTTTCTGTGCTTGGCAAACCTGCCTCTGCATGGTAGGTTTAGGTTCTGTGCAGTTCAGGAAATGCTGTTTTTACTGTGCTCAGCTACATCAGCTGAGAAATCTTTGTCAAACTCATTTGTATCTGAGCCCCGTGGAGAGTTCACTGAGTGATTTCCACCACCAGCAGCCCACTGTTGCAAGGATTTACTTTATTCCTTTCAGTTTAATTACAGAAGAGAGTGAGAGTGAACTGCTTGTTTTGGTTTCATTTCTTTTTTTTTCCCCCTTTTGATTGCACAGGGATTCTATGTGCCAAGAAGCCACTAAAAAGAAACAGAAAGAGTGCGAAGAGATTATGCATGGCAGGAATAGAGTCTGTCACAAAGTTGCAGATTATTTATTGAAAGCACTGGCGTGCTTTGAATAAGTGACAGCAACTGTCTGTAATTTTCTCGGTGCTGCCCAGCTGCTTTGATCAGCAGTGAAACTGTTAACAGTGCTGACAATTAATTATTCTCGATGGGCATTGCAGCTTGAACTTCCCCTGCCAAACAGTGGCAGATCACACCCGTCAGGGTTATTGTTTAAGGCTTTCTTTGGACATATCGCTGGGTTGAATCACGCTGTGCTTCTTTTCAGGGTTTTCTTCCACAGTCACTGTCGTTGGAGAGTTGCTCTGGTTTTCTGAGGGAGAGCTGGGATGGTAGACAGCGCGCTGGCAGCGTGTGGGAGGTGTGTTTGATTGCCATGTGCCCCTGGAGCAGAGGCTGTGCGTGCGGGTGTCTTCTCTGGGTCCTGTGCTGATCTGCAGCTTGGAGGAGTGTAGTATCCAGGAGGGAATCAGAAAGCCTCCATGCATGTAGCAGGTGGTGAGGACCTGGGGAAGGGATGGTGGCTCTGAATGCAGGTGTTGTGGTAGAGAGGAGAGTGATTGCCGTCTGAGACAGCAAGCACTGCGGTGAGTATCTTTTTCTTCTTCCCCGAGTCACAGCCTTCCTACTTTCTTATAACTCTTTAAAACCCTCCCTTTGTGTAGGGTCTTTCTTTTTTTTTGCCTTTCAGTCTCTCCTTTTTTACCTGCTCTCCTCTTCTCCCCTCACCTCTCATTCCCCTCCTTTCTGTCTGCTTTCTTTGTTTCCATCCCTGTGCCTCTGAGGCTGGACTCAGTCTCATGCAATTGCAGTGGGTTCTTTGAACATTTGTAGCCTTATACTTAAGGAACTGTTGACTGGCAGGAATTGTCTCTAATGGATTTAAGACTACCTGAACACCGTATTTGCATTTCTGCCCGTCTGCTCAAAAACACACCTGCATTCAGCTCCCTGGAGGCTTGAATTCTGATAGAAGCAGCTGTGGCAGTGGCATCTTGTGATTTGCTTCGTCAGTTGACATTTTCAGGAATTTGGACTGATATAACAGGGTTGGCCATTTTACTGCCCTCTGCTGCTGAACAACTTGGGTAACTTCTCACCTACCTAAAGGCTTTATTAGTGAGAGCCCAGATAAATGCGTGCTTCCTCCTTACGTCGCTGTTGTTGTTGTTATTCTCATGCAGTGGTGTATATTGATTTGTGGTATATTTAGTCAGCTAAACCCCTGATCATCCCAATTCTGCTCTATGTCTAGATTGCATGTAGGATTAGGAGTTTTAGTAGTGTTTTGAAGATGAGGAGCAAATCCTCTACAAAATTAGGTCTTGCCTATGTAAACAAGTTGCACTGCTTTTTAACTACTGTTCCGTAATATTGATATAACCCTTCCTTAGTGTGAATTCAGCTATGCCAGTAGGGACATGCTTATACCAGTGTAGCTTGTTCCCTGTGGGAAAGAAGAACCAGCTATTCCAGTATAAAGCACTTTTATTTGGCTCTGATTGCATCCATGCTTTTGTTGTATTGGCAGAAATATACCACCAGATAATACTTGTAATTTAACATGGGTGCACTGGTACAAAAATCATGTATAGAACAAGTCTTGGTCTGCAGACTGCCTCAAAAACTCCCTGACAAGCAAGTGTTGAATATGCCAAGATTATTTATAATCTTGTCTTTGTGACTGGAGGTACAGTGAAAAGACTTGGTGTTACTTTTGTTATGTCACAGTTAAACTAAGAACTGGTCAGTGTGTTGGGTATAAAGTCATGACTGTGAGTCATGTGAATCATGGTTGTTAATTATTTTTAAATAAAGTATGCAAGGCTTTATTCAGTTTCAGACTGGTTGCTGATCTTTGTTTTTATTTGCAGCAAGTTGGCAATGTAAGAGAGCCATGGCAGAGATGCAAATTCCAGTAATGCTTACTTGGAAGTGCATTTGAGCTGGCAGGGAAATACAGAGGTGTTCTAGCAACATTGCAAATCTGGGTCCTGAAAAGCCTCTTGCACCAGTGAAATGTGAGTGCCTGGTGGGTGTGAAACACTTATCCGTGGTCATCTACCTCAGTCATTGGCAGGGAAGGGTAGTCTAGAGACCAATGGGCAACAGCTACAGGGTGAAACTTTGAAAAATTCCAATCAGATACTGTAATCCCAAATATCATAGTTTATTGATGGGGTGTTCCCAGTACTGCTGCTAATCTAGATGATTGGTATGTGCCTTGCAGCAAGAAATGCATATAGAAGACTCTTGGTGTTTGCAGGCAAAGGGGGAATACATTTGGTAAGGGAAACTCTTTACATTCAGAGAACTGGAGAAAGGCAGTGTCACCAACACATTAGGGTCTTCTGGAGAACTGTCATAATTGCACATGACTGATGACAGGTGTTTGGAAACGTGGGACCTAACTAAAACTTTTAGGTTCTCTTTTACCACAGCGTAAATAAATGGGTGTGATCCTTTTCTTCTGCAAATAAGAGGTTATTTTAAGGCAGGTGATGGTGAGGTGAAGGAGTCTCTGAGGAGGAGAAGCTGGTGTCATTAGGGGACTGCAAAGCTTTACTGGAAGGAACATGCTTTGTCGTGCTGCTTGTTGGCACAATTACCTTGCCAGGTTGCTGAGAGAAATAAATTTTCACAGAACCTAATAGTTTCCTCCTATGAGTTAGTGTCACCTTTGTCTCATTTAATTCCCACCCTTGCTTACTGTGAGTGCCATTTCCATGCTGCGTTTCTCAACTTCATTACTTCCAGACTGAGCACTGCTTTGAAAACAGCTTTCCAAACTGCAAGTGGCTTGTTTTGCAGAGGAGGGTGGAAATCTTCAATGTTTTTTCCCTGAGCTCACTGACTCCCCATGACTCCAGTGATGGGATGGTGGCAGCAGTGAGTCCCATGAGGGAGCTAGGACTCTTGCCTGCAGGGTGGTTCTGGGGCTGTCGGGGTGGCATAGGCAGGCAGCAGTTGGTAAAACCGGTGTATGGTCATCAAAAGCAAGGAGCTAACCTTGGACAAATCTGCAGCTGGGCCATAACTCAACCTAGTGTCCAGCTTGCCCTGGTCTTTGCTGGTTCTTTCTAGGAGGAAAGTGATCTGTGGTAGTCCTTTTGCTGGTTTAGATTACTTCTCTCCCTGAGCTGGCTCACGGGTTTTGTCTGTTCTGTTTGCATTGGATAGGAGTTGCAGGCTGTCAACAGCAGAACTTTCATCTTAAAGAGTCCAGCAACATTGGCAGTCTTGGAAGGAGTGGCAGAGGCATCAGACAGGTCTTGCCTGCAGTTCTTGGCAGCATGGTTTGCAGTCAGGACAGTTTATGTGACATTGACAGACAGAGGCAGTATCGGCTTGCCTCACTCCCACAGGAGTCTGCAGAATCCTTTGGTGAGCAGTTTTGAAACGCTCCTCTATATTTGTCTCATCACCTCCACTTTTAACCAGATAGGAAATTGTTCATTATGAAACACACAATTGTCCTTACAAGCAACTGCATCATTGGTGTCTGAGGTGATGCGTTGCGAGGTGCACAGGAGAGAAGTTGTTAATATCCGTGTTTATACGTCTCTCTAAAGATGAAGAGATGACTGCAGTGGAAGATCAGTTTTGCTGCAAAAGACACTGAATGAGCTGACCTGATCAAGGGGAAGACATAATGTTATGCTCTTTAGTTTTCTCTGCTTCACTCAGACATTACCTGCTGTGGTCTGTCGCTGCTTATCAAGAGCTGCCTGAGAGTGATAGAAACCCAATATGCTTTTTCAGGTAGGGACAATTATTTATTATGTGTCTGTACAGCTCCTAGCACTTTTGGTTGCTGTGTCTCCTGATTGCTGATGGTTGAGCAGTAGTATTTGTTACTGGCAGTAGATAGTAGCAGCCTGTGTTTATGCCCTGTAGGGGAATTTGGTATGTGTGCACAGCTATAGGATGTTGAAGATTTTGTACCTTTTAGAGACACCACAAGGTCTGTACAGACCATCTAGCCTTCTGCCATTTTAAGTGCCTCCTTACTTCATTTCAGAGATATTTGTTTATTCTTTCCCTTGTTGCCCTCCCAGACTTTTCAGATCTTTTCCATCTATGCTGTTGTGTTTATAAACTGTTCTGTGTTTGGAGCTTGTAGGCAGCAACCACTTTGAAGCCTGCTTTTCTATACAGACCAAATAGTTGCCAGAAAGCACCATGGGCTCTCGCTCTCCTCTACCCCTTCTTTACAGCATTGCAGGCCTCTCTTCGACCGGCTGGATGCTCAGCCCTGCACTCACTGCTTTCCATCAGCATCACCCTGCTAAGGAGGCCACAAAACTTCCCTGACTTACATAGCCTGAGGAGCTGAGGCAGCACAGATATTTTCATTTGTTTTGGTTTGTTTCTATTGAGAAGTCATAGCATGGCAACTCCAACTCCTGTCCTGTGAGGCCCACCCTATCACTTTTTTCCTGGTGTGGAAAAGAAGAGCTGGTCAGCCTTGAGAGGGGCTGAAGCCTAGCCTCATAAAAACTGTCTGTCACCTTTTAGCCTTTCTCCTTGTCACTTCCTTTCCATAGTAGAGATAATGGGAGTGTTTCCTGCTAACTCCTGTCTCTCTGTGATAAATTGCTGTGGTCTTTATTGGAAAGCATTGTATAGCTGCTCTTAGCACTGTGATAAAGAAAATGCTGTGAATGGCTGCATTGTGTTTGGCTTCCTTTCAGTCAGGACCAGTCTGGACACTGAGGACTTGATCTTCCTTCTGGGCCAGGCCTCAGGTTGTGTTTGTGTGGGAGGCAGGGAATTCTGTTTGTTTAAAGCCACATTTATTCTTATGGCATGCTGAAGGTCAGTGTGATCCATAAATCTATAGATGGGGGTCTGCAGGTGCCCCTTGTTCTCCATATCCTCCTTTGACCTCTCCTTCCCCCCTTGTGGCAGTGCTGGAGCTGGCATGGATATCCTTGCATTGGTGTTGTGCTGCGTAGTTGGTGCTTCCCTTACCCTCCCCAGCTGGGAGCTCCTAGCCATCCAGGCAGGGGTGATTTTGACCCCTCCTTGTATTTCCAGTTGCCAGTCCTTGTAGCAAGGAGGGCTTATAACCTAGCAATACTGTTTTGTTTCAATTCAGGTTTTTTTTGCTTGGATCTTTCCATTCAGTCACAAAAAAAAAAGCTGGTGCCAATATAGGTTAGCTTTAAAGTGAGGAGAAGAGTTCTCTTCTTGATTCCACAGTTTTCAGATTTCTTGTCTTTTGTCAAGAGCAATATTGTTAGGTTTGCTGCCCACAAGACCAGGAGCCTGGATTCTCCAAGGTTGTAGCTTATGGCTGATAAATCACACAGTTTCAGTCTAGCTTATGCCCAGCACACTGCACCTGGTAGTGGGACAGTACGAGTAGCAGAGTAGTCACTGGAAAAATATGGGGATAATTTTAGTTGAACAGGTAGAAGGAGATCAGCAAAGACAAATAAGCTGTTAAATTTGTATGACATGGGTGTGCTCATTCACATCCAAATGTGCCTAAAACTCCCTCTGGCAGAATCAAATGAAAGCCACAGTGCAAAGAATTTATCCTGTCTCCTTGTTTTCACTGTCATGGATAAACTGGGAGAGAAGGAAGGACTGAGGTAGGCGCAGAAAGGATTGTGGCTTGAGAACTGAGGCTGAGAGTGGGTTTCGTTGTGTGTGCTGCATCAGCCTTTGCACGGTTTCAGTCCTTTGGGCTTATTTAACACATCATAATCCCACCCTGAATGCTCTTTGTGGGTTGTCTAGTTTCCCTCCTCCCACAGAGTTTTTTAATTAAAAATCTAGGCCCAAAATAACTGCAGTACCATCTTTTAACTATTGTTGAAGGAAGAGCTGGATGCTCTCATCTCTGAGAAACAGTGAGGTTTATGCAAAAGTAAACAGTATATTTATTTCCTGTAGAATTTTGGGGAGAGTGGTTGTGTCAGAGGAAGTATAGCTGGATGCTAAATTTAAACCACTGTACAGCAGATCTCAGTATACTACAGAGCCCAAAAGTCTGACAAGCTAAACAGGGGCATATAAGGATCTCTTCAAAAATAGATATACTTCCTTAAAATTTATTTGGTCATGTTTATTCAGCCCTCCTTATGAAGGCCCCTGAGATTTACAGATCCTGTCTGAATCTGATAGCAGAAACAAGAAAGTAGAGGAGTGGAAAAATCAGCATGATTGGAGCCCCATGGGATATGGTCATTTCTCCATTGCTTAGTTGTTCTTCAAAAGCAGATGAGCCAGGTTGGCTAAAATTTGGTAGGCTTGGGGTCAGAGCCGTTGGGTGGAAATACAGTTTGTGCTTATACAAGATTTCAAAGAAGAAATATACTTCTAATCTAAAATTCTTGGCATTTATGATTGTCCATTTCATTCTTTGCGAGCGTATGTTTGGGACAGTGGATGCTTATGGCATAATCTGGAACTGAATGTTTGTGACATTGAACAGGACTTGTTTTCTGTCTTGTAAGATGGTTTGTAAACATCCTTTCCTGCCATTACCTTTACCCTACTGCCATGTCATAGTTTCATAGTTCCCTTCTGAGCCTGAGTTTGGAAATGGCTCAACAGGACTAGAGACAGAAATTGATTTTGGTTTACTTTGTTACAAAGGGGCAATATTTCACAAACAAGGGAATAATGTCAGGAGGACACTATCAAGCATGAAAGCAGGTCTTAAAATTAGCTTGGTATTTCCTAGTAATTGTGTGGTGGGAGTGTAGCCCCAAGGCACAATCTTTTCTAGATTTAATTGTATAAAGCCAGAGGTGGATATCATAGAAAGCCATCAGTGAGGCTTGCAGTTGTCTGGGTTGTTTTTAAATGTCATTAAAGCTTGAAGTAGGATCCTTCCATTTAAGGGGAATATGATCTAATTATGTGATTTAGATAGCAGTATGAGGCTGTAATGATGATCTTTAATATGTTCTTTTAAAAAGCAAAATATCAAGGCAAGAATTGACCTTGAAGATGTGGCCTGCTTGCAAATGATGTAACTACGTGCCTGTCCAAAGCAATGTGTTCTTGTCACGGCTTTAAATTTTCACTAGCTTTAGCTAAAGCAGCTAAGTTAACATCTTGTTTGTGTTTCCATGTACCCGATAACTGTATTTCCCTCAGTGCCCTGGGCTTATCCCAAATCCTGTCAGCCCCTGCAAAGAGCCACACTCTTTGGAGCTCTCCTGCAGGCAGTGGGGAATAGCAGGTGCCATGCGGGACTGGGCTCCCTCTTCCCAGGGCCCATTGTGGTGACTCCATCAGGGTGACCCTTACCACAGCCTGGGGTCTCTCACCCCTAAGGTACCTCTAGAAAACACAGTCTATTAAAAAGCTGTTCTCTTAGGTAGTCAGCTCCAGTTTAAAAGGATTGTATGGGAGGTCATCAGGGGGTATTACTTACAGCACACACGAAAACTTCAGGGCATGGGGGGATGTGGGATAACCGTTCCCAAGCAACAAATACTGTGTGAGTTATGGATAATTACTGGAAAGCTCAATGTGTCAAAGGTGGATGTGGTTTACCATTATGCAATTCATTAATACTGTTCATGGGACTCAGATACTTGCTCCCTGAAATGCCCCGGCTTGGAGACACGGTGTTCAGAGTGGGCCTCAAATGAACACTGTCACTGGTAGATGAGCTATTGGTATTCATAACTGCAGTAGAAAGCAAGCAGAGCACTTGAAATCTGCCTTTCAGATGGAGATTTTTTGAATAATATGTCCAATGTTTTCACCTTTGGACCTAATATTATTTTTATGGAAATTTATAACCGAGTACTTATTTCCTTAACTAGCACAAAGCTTTCAACACTGTCTTTTAGTGCCTAACCTCATACTTTTGTCTCTGTGCCTGAACCTGACTCCCATGGAAGTCAAAGGGAGTGTTGCCTTTTGGCTTGGACATGCACTGCCAAACCTCTGTGTGCTGTCCAGGGACTGTTCCCACACTTCCAGCACAAGCAGCAGGGATTCAAGGGTCATCTATATTGCAAGGCTTATATCTGCTTACCTGAACACTTGAACAAGCTTGAACAAGTAGCAGGCACCAGCATGGATTTCAGAATGATCTGGCCATCTGGTGCTTGCTTGATTTCTCAGATACAATTTCCAGCCTGCCTTGCACATCTTCCCTGTAGCCCATGCTGTTAGCCCTACTCCAGCTACCTAGCTCAAAGGTAATTTGTGTATATATGCTGTGTGCCCAAGTTAGACTTATACCTTAATTTTGATGTAACTGTATCTCCAAGGCCACTTGAATCCACTGCCAAGAAGCAACTGTGACAGCCATTTGAATGCTCGTGTCATCTGTACGAAACTTTAAATTAAAGACGTATATAAATATTTCTAGATGAAAAGAAATTTACAGGCAGAGATCTGGGTTTGTTTCCAAGTGGATCATTACTCGAATTTCTTGGCTAGTTTGTTATAAAAACTGGACCAGGAGATGAGTTGTGATCGGGGATGGCACATTTCTTCTTACACATTGCACACGTGCTTAGATGTACATAATGTTCTGGTGGGGAGTCTTCACTAACCTGAGTTTTGATTTGGTTTCCTGCTTAAAAAGAATGCTGATGAGAGAGATCAGTAACAAATAATGGTAAAATTTGAATAAAAATTCAGTAAGATGGATAAGGTGTTTGATTTATGCCTAACAGGTGTGATTTACCTCTTCAGATGAATATATTAGAACATGGGATTAAAGGGCTGAAGAGGATTCAAAGCAAGTACGTTACCTTCTTGCATAGATAGATCTACAATAAAATACCTTTGCATGAGCTATCTTCAACAGAAGTGCCTTCAGAAATCGGGGAGATTATGCAAAGTATAATTTACTGAAAATAAAGTGAGGTCCAAGAAAAAAGATTTGCAGGAAAGGTGCTTGCTCCTGTTTTTCACTGGGTGTTGGGGACTTTCTCATCCTTCTGGTAGTACAGGTTAGACCTTCAGTTCTGCACGCACCTGCCATTACCAGAGAAATAATTAATGTTGATGTACTAGTTGTAATTACAGCAAGTGAGATATGATCTATGCAGTTAGCAAGGGGAAAGACCAGTGAAATGCTAAGTCAGGAGAAGCTCCTCAGCGCTAGTGGGAAATTTAATATGCTTTGTTAAATTAATAGCCTTAGCATAACAATCAATTCACAGTTTAAAGGGCAGAGGAGGTGGATGTAAAAATCATTAAGCATTCATTTCAGTGACCCACTCAATATTCTTACTTGGAAGAAATCACTAGCATAATGTTTACAGAGTAAATTGCAACGTTTTAAGACAAAAAACTCCACAAGATGACTGTGTATGTAATGCTTATTGCAATACTCATTTCTAAGCCATAAGGTTGCAGTGATCACTCTTCCAAACACAACATGGCTTTAGTGATGGGCTGGTGTTTGCTCACAGATGTTTATCCAAACCAGAGATGATTCTGAAGAGAGGGTTTTCCTGTGTGTCAAATATAAAGGTTTTGACCTTTGTGACCCTACCTTGAAATTTATTTGTCCTGCGTTAGATAGGGTTCCCCAAAAGGAACAATCTGGGATATCTTTTTCTTATTGTAGGCATTCAGGGCCTGGTTTTGCCTGTAGTTGTTCTGTTTGTGGTCTTTGTACATAATGCTCACTGTAGAGAGAGATTAGTCATAAGAAGATTATGCATCTAAGTGCTCCCGGTGTGCCTAAAGCTAGAAATGTTCTGGTGTATACAAAGGAAACATTAATCAAGACATCTTACAGAGAATTAAGGGAGGAAATAGTTTTGTCTCCTGATTACTACGTAAGTTTCACTGCCCGGTGCAGGAAAAGTCAGGGAGGGAGGCAGAAGGTGATAAAAGAGGTTGTTCTTCTGTTCCCAGAGAAAGCAAGGGCAGATTGCTGAGGGTGGCTGTGGTAGGCAACTTCCACAAAAACAGCACAAAGGAGGCAGCTTTAAGGGCTCTTCAGGACATGTGAGCTTTGAGTTAGATTGTAGGGACCAACTAGCTGTACTCCTGAGCTTGCCAAAGCAGCTGAGAGAAATCCTTCCTGTTGCATGTGATCTTAACAAAGCCGGTTCCTTTGTTGCAGATGGGTGTCTTCAGCAACCCACATTACTTGATTTTCCAGCCTGGACTGATCATCAAGCTGAGTAGTATGGCGTGCAGCAGAGGGTATGGCAATCCTTAAAATTGGAGCACTCCTGCAGTACCAGCATTTCAGTGTATTCGTCTGGAATGCACAGAGGATTGGGAGAGTAGAGCACCATGGAGCTGCTGGGGCTGGTTTGGGATCCAGCAGAGCGTGACATGGTCTAGGAGGAACATATCAGGGACCACCACTGGTGAGGACAGGTCCCCTTGCCAGCACCACAGAGTATCGCTGACCCTAAATAATTCTGGAGGATAGCTGACACCTACTCCATTGCTTCAGGTTCCAAGTAGCAGCACAAAAGCCCAAAATATTCAGTGGCAGCTGTAATATATGTGTTTTGCCATTTCTCTAACAAACAAACATGAATTAGGTAGAGAAAAACATTGCCTGCACAGCCACTTTTCATTGTATCAGGTTTTATTTAACTGCTAGTGGGAGTTGGTCGTCCAATTATCTGTCTTATTAATAGGCATTTTTGGGAATAGCTTTCAGAAACAGATTTCACAGACTTCCTGAATTGATTGTGGTTCTTCAGCTGTTGTAAATCACCAGCACATCACTGAACTAATAATTTACCCTCATCGAGGATCTGAGTTGCTGTTTTTCCTTATGAATACTTAGAACTGTAATCACTAGAAATGTATCTGCTAACAATTTTCCTTCTCGTTTCATTCATGAAATTTTTACCTCCTCAGGGTTAATTGGATCAGGAAATGTCAGTATCTTTAGATTTAATTTTCTCTATTGATGCAGGTTTTGGAGTGAATGACTTCTGTGAATACATAATATGGTTTAATTTAATTTCTGGGAAATACTTAGTGACCAGAAAAAGAGAAGGTTTTTTGAAACAAGATTTGAATAAATTAAGAGCCCCTCCTAACTAGCACAGCCTTCTTGACTATACAAACCCCCTAATTAACTATTTATAGAGAAGTATCTATTTCCAATCTATTTTAAAGTGTTGAAAATGAGAGTAAGCAAACTAACCTACCCACCAGTTTGCAGAGGGTAGGGACAACATAATATCTTCACAGTGTTTAGCTGGTTGGTAATTATATATCAGGAACTTTGAAAATTTAAAGAAGAAGCCAGGAAAGTTCCATCCCCAGAAGCTTCAAGTCCAATGCTGAAAGCTGCCATTATCTTCCCAGCAAGCACAAAAGGCCCAGAATGGAGAGCAGCTGTGTGAAAGGCATCTCTGCACCAACACTGATCATCTGTAAGGGTATTAGTTGCTGCCCTCACCCAAAATGGGTCCAGTGCCAGAGGGGGAGAGCACTGGCAGTTCCCGTTTGTTTTAATGGCAGCCACGAGGTTTGCTGATAAAGAATTTTTATTCTTGCCCCATTCATCTTCGTTGGCTGTTCCTGAAGGTACCTGGGAGTGAAAGTCCCATTGGGCTGTTGCACCGGGTTAAGTTCACCACTTTCATTTGTCCTATGTTTCATGGCGGTTTGACATAGGCTTCTCATCTGCTGTATATTTTGTTTTTAAAAGATAAAGTGGCCTCAAAGACAGGGTTAGTAAGAAGTTTATTTCTTGCTGCTGAGTTATTTATCCCTTTTAAGCTCCGGTGAACAGCCCACATTTAATAGCCCATTACTGCTTACTACCGTTACCACAAAAGAGGCAATCCTGAGAAGTAATGTGCTTAGTGGCTCTGTCCTTACTCTCTGTATTACCTTTCCTTCATTTTTATGATCAAGACCACAGAGTGGAAGGCCAGAAATGACCTGAACTGCAAACTTCAGGGTGCTTTAATCTGTCAAGACTAGCAACCAGGTAAATTCGTAAGAGAGAGAGTGAAGGCTCTTCATTACTAAGTTAGTTTCCTAAAAGAGCTTATGAATTCTGCATCAGTTGGTGTCTTCAATTTAAGACATGTTGTCTTTCTGGGATAATTCTCCATCTCATCTGCTGGATTTGGAGGGAATGCAGGAGCAGTGGGTGAAACTGCTTGCCTTGTGTTACGTAAGTGGTTTGGTGACAGAATGGCAATTTTTGGCCTTCTGGAGTTCTGGCCCAATTTTGATTTTTACTTTCTCTCTGTTCCCTGAGCCCCTGCAGAACTGGTGTCTGTGAAGCATCTGCCATATCCTGAAGCAACCTCCAAAATACTGATTTAGAAGTAAATTTGGGTTTCAGAACAACAATGTTATCTTCAAATCAGCCATGAAAGATTTGAAGATCAAAATCACTCATGTCTAGAAGCCTATCTTCTACAGTTGCTTATTTCTTATCAGATACTTCATCGCCACTGAACTTCTGTATGTTTTCTAGATAATTACACTTTAATGTTATGAAAGTAGATTTAGTACAAGGCAATATTCTTGAAACCCTTCACACCCTCCTATCTCACACAGGTGATTCTGGGCAGAGGCTGGATTATTTAGGTGTCTAATGCTGAACACACCTCCCACTTTCCTATTACGTCCCTTTGGAAACTTGCCCCTAGCATGTACTGTTCATCATCCCCTACAGCTCTCACAAGCTTTATGGTATTTGAAGCCAGCTTGGGCAGTCAGACCCTTATGGACAGATAAAACAAGTAGCTCTCAGAGTAATTGAGTTAATGAGGCCTCAATCTCTTATGGATTTGTGGCTTATGTTGGATTCACTGATGTTTGGTAATAACTGAGTTCATAGTACTGCCTTTCTGTCAGAAGACAACTACAGTTTCCCTCCTTTCTTTAGCCATTGATCTTTTAAGATGCAACTTTTAAGAAACTAATAGTTTCACGTTTTCCTTGAGTTTTCCTAGAGTTCCTTGACTTTTGAAAATATTACAAGAGGCATTGGGAGGGAGCATAAAACAGGGTAGATACAGATGCAGGTACACACAGAGATGTCTTTTGGAAACCAAACCAAATATTTCAGATGTATTATAGAATCTTAGTAGTGTGAACTACATTTTCTCTCAACAAGGAAAAAAGTGTCTGATGTATTAAAAAAATGAAAATACAAAAGAAAGTCCATTTCTGTGATTTTGTGCTACGTTTTTTACTGTGTAATGAGGTGAAATCTTGTCTGTCCATCTCAGCCTTTTGTGAAAAAATATAATGGTAATATAAGATAGTGCAGAATCAGGGAATGAACTGCAAGCCAACAATTATTCTCTTTTACCCCCAAAAAAGTCAAAGTAAGTTGAACTGTGAGCACACAACATAGCGCATGCAACTAAAGGCTCTGCTGCTCTTAGCTTCCAGTTGGAGGGAAGGTCATGCTAATGTGGATAGCATAATAGCCTGTCTGGATGAGGGTCAAATGTTGGAAGGATCAGTGCCTGTGGGCTGGAGCAATGCAACATTAGGTATCTTGGAAAAGCAGACCGGTGTATTGGTGGCACAGTGTGTGGCATGGTTTGTGTGTGTGACTGACAGACAGACACATCACTGCTGCTGCTTCTCATGGAGCTTTGGTCACTGAGGGTCTTCTGCCAAAAGGCACCCAGTTAAGAGGAACTTACCCAAATTGATCTGTGTGGGCAAAAAGAGATGAGTTGCTACCACAAGTTTGTATTAAGATATGTAAGAGAAGACACAGCAAATTACAGACCTGGGGAAAATCTTTTTCCTTTGTTATTGTCCAGTGGCAGTTCCCAGTTGAACAAGGCATCCAGATTTCTTGCCATCAAGCCCATGGCTTAAATAACTGTGGGAATGAGAGAGCATCAGTACAGGAATTCTGACAATTATCCTGTGGTCAAATAGTGTGAAATAATAAGTGAAGGAAATGTTAGAATATTGGTCTCTCTGCATAGTAAATATAGCAACAGTTGAAAGGAATTGTGTTCTGGTGTGTCTGACCCAGTACACAGCCTGGCCTTGCTCTGGAGGGGTTTTGCCACTGGCATCAGTGTAAGCTGGCTGGCAGTCCTCCACTGACACGGCTTGTGATATTGCTGAGACAAAATGATGATGGACACAGCTTTTCTGTTACCCTGGCAGGGCGTAAGAGCTGATGGATGGATGTTTTATGTTTGTAACCTGTTCCCCAGCCTGCTTTCCACAGGATGGGCCTTGGCTTTCTGAATGCCTTCCTGCACAATCAGCACAGCCTTGCCAGGTCGTGTCTTTTTGGAGAAAGTATCCTACCCATCTGCTTTTGTTCTGAGCCACTTACCAGCAGTTCTAGAGGTAGAGAGTTGAGACTGCCTTTTTGGGAACGAGGACAAAAAATAGCTCACTGTTAGCATTCCAAACCCAGCTATTTAGACCTGGATTATTTTTAAATATTTTGCTTTCAGGCACATGACTAACTGTATTTTCCTCCTCTCTCTTTTCTTTTTTTAAAGTTAGCTTTAATTTTGCATCTTCTCCCCGCCAGCTGTATGCAGTCAAGAGTTTCTGAGCAAATAAAGGTTTATTTACATTGCCAAATTAACTGTGTTACCTGCTGCCTCAGAGATGCTGTTGGCCACGATGGGAACCCGAGGACGTTTTGAGCCTGGATATATGTTTGTAGGACGGTTTTCTGAGCAGTTGAATTGACAGGAGGCAGGGCAGCAGTGAGTGGAAAGCTGTAGCCACCTCATTTCACCCTGCTGTCGTCAGATGTCATCATGTAAGGCACCAGGCGAAGGCTCAGTCTGTGGCAGCCCGTCCAGTGTGCATGTCTTGGCGCTCAAGTGCAAAGCCTTTCACCGGGGGGGCCATGATAACAAATAGGGCTTTTGGAGAATGTGATGTCCTGCTCTCTGGAACTGCACTGTGACTGGGCAGCTTTGTCTTCTTTGCTTTCCCAGTAGCCTAAAAGAGATGGGAAAACTTGGAGACACTTTTCAGGAAATGTGTACTATCCTAAAGAGTTTTTCTTACCTCAGCGACTGTCCCCCAGAGAAGCAGCAGACCTTGTGGTGTGTGATGCCCACCCAGAGGCTGGGTTAACACTTTTTACTGCTATCCAGAGCCCTTCCTCTGGGTGTACATGGTGAGAGAATAAAGCTTGTAACTCGGGGAGGAGACAGTCATAATATCTGCTTGTAAAGGGTAAGAAAGAGCTGCTTGTTGGATGGATATAAAAGAAACCTTTAATTCCAGCCAGGATAGTGTAACGCTTTAGCCATCTGGTGGTAAAGAGCAAAGTACCACCAGGCTCTTGTATGGGGTGACAAATGCTGGTCTTTACCCTCACAGAGCAGCAATGGTTATCTTATTGATCACACTGCGAGGCTGATCTAAATGGCATTTTAAAGAAAACTGAAATTATTTATATGTGCTGTAATTGGAAATTAGAGCAGGAGTAACACTGGCATGATCTCTGCTTGCTGCTCTCTGCAGCCAGTGCAGCTGGTCTTCCTCCACACAGCTCAGATTAATGTTGATTTTTGTGGAAATGGTGTAACTCTGCTGACAGCAATGGAATTGCATTTATGAAAGAGACTCCAAAACATTAAAAAAAAAAAAGTGAATTTTATGGACTGTGCACTGGATGGACCCAGTAAGTAGCTATTATCCTAATAGATCTCTGTAGGTAGGAAGATGTTATACTGCCTGGATTCACCAAGGAGCAGTGTCCTGCTCCCTACAGTTTGCAGATACCAAGAGTCAGCAAATCAGTAGTTATAGCTTCAAACTAATATCACACTCTTTTTTTTCCCTGCATAGCCTTCTGGGACTCTGTAAAAAGATCTGGTGCACTACACAGAATTAGTTGGCTTTGAAGAAGCAGAGTCATCTAGGTGTGAAACTTTGATTTCCCATGTCATAAAATGAACTGTCATTTCTATCTTTCTTTTTCAGAAAACCCCCACAGCTCATGCCATGAAGGAGGAGAACTTTCTTCGTCGCAGGTTCTCCCTCTGTCCGGCATCATCCACTCCTCAGAAGGTCGATCCTCGCAAGCTGACGCGCAATCTGTTCTTCGGGGCCGACAATGACATCTACCCACTCAGCCCAGGTTGGTTTCTGGTGTGTCAGTGCAGAGAGCAGTGTGTCTCAGGTGCTTCACTGCAAGGAGATAATTTAGCATGCTGCCGAGAATGTGAGAGAAGCTGCTGCAACACGGATGTTACTGGATCCCAGACAGCGCTGCTTTCATGATGCTGTTGTTTATCATTGCTGTGGCATTAAGTGGGAATGGAGGGCATCAGAGTTGGGGTTTGTAACTGTTCAAACACTGCATGGCCTCACATTTAAAAAATGGCTAATGTTTTCAGGTGCTTCCACTTCGAGGCATTTTATGTGTTTCACCCTAAGCATTGGACTTGTTTAAGATTTACTGGCTCCGTTTGCAGACGTTTAATGGCAGATTTCCCTGTTCAGATTTAGAGCCTAGGATAAATATTACAAGAGCAGAGTTTCTGTGGTTAATGTTCTGTAAATATCTACAAGCACTACAAGTACCAGGAATCTTGACAGGTTGCAATGAATGGCAGACTGGCTTAGCATTCTCTTTACATCTTTTTTTGCTTTAGATTTCCTAACACCCCTCTTGAAGGAAAAAAAGCTCACTTTATTGTTTCAGTATTTTTTGCTCACAATAAACATTCAAGTCTTTCCTTGATTGCAGACTGCAGACAATGCTGCTGTTCCAGTCTATAAACAAGTGCTTCAGGGGGCAGTCACAAATTTGTAGAGCTGTCATCTGCAGCTGCCATGTCAGTGCTAAATAGTCAAACCTCACAGCACCTTCGTGAGGTCTCAAAACACTGATATCTAGAGAGAGAACATAGCATCTGTCAAAAGGTTTCAGTGTTCATATAAATGTAACACCCCACAGAGTCTCTAGGCTTTTCAGATGTAGAGCAAAACAAGATCTGGATTTCCTGAGCTAATTGTCTTTAAGTGCAAATGTTTCAAGGGCCTCTGATTTTGCAGGTATTTTTGTTTGTGAGTGTCTGCTTCAAGGCAGTGGGAAGCCTATTTTCAGCAGCGCTGACTAATCCTGGCTGTCACTGAGGCCCCTGGAAGCTTCAACAACCTTTCAGTAATCAAATTGAAAACAATTTGAAATTGGACACCTAAAATCTCATACATTTCAAACCTGGAGGGACTTCTGAAGCACTAGCTGCCCATAAGTACAGTCTGTACAAATGTGCAGCAAGTAAACAGGTCGCTTCTGCTATCCCTGGGAGCTGAAGGACTGATTTTCCAGGCTGTAGTCACTTCCCCTTGCTTTGAGGAGATGGAGAGCCATAGCTTACAGTTTGCCCATTCTTCAGTTCTTACCAGAATTTTCAATGCTAAAAAAGTTACTGACTTTCTCACAGTGGTATTTCTGTGCTGTAATCTTTTAGAAACCAGGGCAAGTTGAGGGTTTTAGTCTGGAGGAGGTGACTGGAAGATTTTGTTTCTTCCTCAGCTTCCCCCATCACCTTGTTTCTCTTGGATCCCTGCTGGCAGCCAGACCAAACAGCCTTTGCTGGACTTAGCAGCTCAAGTGCCTTGAGCCATGCAGGAGCTTCTGTTCTGCTGCACAGTTCTCCCAGGTAACCTCCAGCATGTTGTCAGTGAGGGCAGTAACCCTCAGTATTGCAAAGGAAGAGCACAGGCCAAAGGATTTGTAAAGGAGAGAATATCCCTCTTAAAGAAACAGAAGTTATACTACTTCAGCAAGGGAATTTCTTGCAGGGAGCCTGGGGTTTTGTCTATCCTTACGCTTCTTTTACTCCTTTCATTTCTTTCCCTGTCCCCATGGACCTGCAGTCTCTTTGTTCTCCTCATATTTCCTGTAAGAAGTAGCTGTCACTCTTCACGTTCAGTTGACATTTACCGTGGTGGGCTCTCCTTTTACTCCTTTGCTGCTGCTTCTCCCTTGTTTTCCTCTGAGCCTATGCGCTTCCCTCACCTTCTCCCACCCCTCTGAAGGATGCTGCTATAACCGTAGATAGCAGCAAGCCTGAGGTCTATGTCCATAAGCTGCATCCAGTATTTCTCTGTTTTTCTGTGTTCTTGAAGCTTTTCCAGTGGTCTGTGTTTTGCTGCCTGAGCTCAGCAGATTTTCTTTATGTGAGTGCTGGGCTAATTGTGTTGAGTGGGTGCAGTGGGCAGCAAACCCCAGTGATTTCCTGCCAGGAATTTAGTGGCTGGAACTACAGGTCTCATAGCACCATCACCTAGGATTCACCCTCCAACAATAAAGGTGTGTAAATAAATACTTCAGTGAGTAGGGAGTGACAGACTTTACACCTCAAGCAAGCTACACTATGGAGATTCAGTTCGGCAAGAGGATTTTTTTCTCTTGAAGGAAATATATGGGAAGTGCAGAGGGCACTGTCTGAAATAAAACTTTGGACTTTTTGCCTCTTGCTTGCATATGAAAGTGCTAATGGTTCTCATAACTGAACAAAAAATGGAGTAAGATATTTTCTTTTTATAGGAATTTCACAAACTAGAGAGACGTGAATTCTTGTTCCTTGTTCATGTTTGTCTTTCACTTAGCCATGAGGAGAGAGAACCTTTCTCTATTTTCTGTTTCAGAGAATAGGAAATTTATTGGGTGAGTAGCTAAAAGAATTTTTAGAGAGTCTCTCTTTTTGACTGGGCTGCAAGATCACACAGAGTCTTTAAATAAAAATTTAGCCCAGCTTATCTGCATCCTAAGAGGTGTACTTTATGAATATGGGAATTTTACTGTGAAAGATACACAGAACTACATTTCAGTCAGGGTGTTGCCGTTAGGCCATGTGGCTGATGTTTACAGCAGAAACGGGTTTTATTGGCAATAATTTCACATATCAGAGCTTGTATTTCCTCTTGTTGATCAGTCATGCTTACTGTATCATTGTTTATAAAGGGGAAAGGCAAATGCACTTGTAGGATTGATGCCCAGCAGAAAGCCAAAGAAAAGAAATGGTTACTTTCCTGGAAAGGAACTAAATATTTATTTTCCCTGTTCATGAGAGTAATGGATAAAAAGAAGGTATCAGTAATTCTACTCTCTAGCCACAAGACTGGAATGTTGGCAGTTTTCTTCAGAATGTGGTGAAGGCTGTTTCCGTAAGCACCACTGATTCCTTTCCCAAAACCTTTTTTGTTATTTGTACAAAATTTTTGGGCTACTTTGTGGAGGAACCTTCTTTGCTGCCCTGGTAGCAGCCAGCACTTTAAGCTGAGAGAGATTCAGCTCTGTTTCTGTGGTGGGCATTATGTTTTCTTAATCAGGGAGATAAGAACTTCAGCTTCTATAGCCAGTTAATATTTAGCTTCTTGTGTGTTTTTAAGTGGTTTCCTATTTATTTTCTCGAGACAGCTGTATCTGTTGTGCTCTGGGTGGGTCTCTCGCTTTTGGATTTTCTGTGCGCTTAACTATGTGTGGGGGTTTTTGACAAACTTCCACATCATTTCAATGAAATTTGCTTTCCAAACAACGGCTGGCTCTCTCCTTCTGCACGGCTGCAGTGAGTCTGCTTGGGACTGGCAGCAAAGATAGCTCTCCTCTGAAAAACAGCCTTTCCCTCACAATTCCCAATAGACTTAATGAGTTTGGTGTAAGAAACTAATATATGTTGCTTCATAAACATACCTTATGAAGCCTTATAAATGATACGATAAGAATGAACAGTTGCATGTCCCATTTTTTTCCATAATGCTCTGTGAGCAGGATGATCCATAACCTCAGGAACAATGAAAATCTCATTGTTCAGGTGCAAATCCTTTTACCTGCATTAGTGAGAGAAGTCAGAAATGTCTCACGTTCAGGCTTTTTGTATGGATACAAGCTTGGAGTTAAGCTTTCTTTAAGAAATGAGACATAATAAAGAATGGATGTGAATTCTGTTATGCTAATAGACACCATTCCCTTGGAGCAGGCAGCAGCTGATTCCCATTAACTTTACTTGAACTTTTAGACCATATGTTACTTTCCCATACATGTGCAGAAAAAACTCTTCATGGGAAACAATTCCAGCAGCTACATGGCTTTGTGAGTTTTTTCCAACCTCCTCTGTTGGGGAGAGTGGAGGCCTATAAAGAGGCAAACAGCATCAGAGAAAGAAAAAAATACGGAAATGCAGGTTCTAATCCATACACAGCAGTGCTTATGGCCATCCCACTTGTCATGGTAGCACAAAGGGACTGTCAAATCTCTGGCCACCGGGGATATTTTGGGGATTTTCTCCTGCCCACGAACATTGAGTTTCTGAGTGTATTATTTAGGGCTCAGTGTTTCCAGGGGAGGAGTGACAGCAAAGAAACTAGGTTGGGATATAGGTGCCCTGTTGTTGCACCACCTTTCTATGTGTCTGCGTAGGTCCTTCCTCCTCTTCACTTCCCCATGTGAGCAGCGCACGTGCCATCAGTCTTCTCCCAGGCTTCCTGCATCAGCACGGCTGTGTGCACGTGGCACAGTGCAGCACTGGGCCACAGGGTGAGAAACACCTCTGAACCCCCACCCCAGCCCTTGTCACTATGTGGAAAGTTGAACACCGTCTAGGGACAGTTGTCCCACAAAACCTTTTCTCACATTTAAGAGTTGATACCCCCAACTTCCTGTTAGTGCCGGGATGAAGGGCACAATTTTTTCCTGTCTCTTTAGTGGCAAAAACCCTGTAGCACAGTTGCAGTTCTGGTTATAGTAGGACATGCTTGTTCTCTCATGTGTCCCGTGATGGAAGTGCAGGGTATGGCCATGAAGATATTTATTTTTCAGTGAGCTTCTTGTGACTGGCTTTTCTAACACTGTTTGGCTTCTTAAAAGGCTACTCTGATAATTCCAGGAGAAATTATGGCTTCTGACACATCTGTGACAACTTCTGCGGTCTTCGGGAGAATGAGGATTTTCCCTTTCTGGTTGTGCATTATGTGGTGTTTGTTTCCAAGGCTGGCCCACACAGTGTTAGAAACATTTTCAACAGTTCCCATGTCTGCAGTGTGCTACAAATGTATTATATTTCACTGTCTCAGTGGTTCTTTACTGCATCCCATATTCTGAAGCCCTGATTGCCAGCGATTTTGAGAAGAAAACTACATTACAATTGATTAACAATGACTATCTTGGTACTTAAAAATCTAGTCTCATCAATCAGAGACTATTTTTTGCTTTTTTCCTTAATAAAAACTCTATGCTTTCTTTTACTGTGAGGGCATGATTACAGTTGGCAAAAAAACAGGATTTATCATAGCATTTTATTGCTTGGACTAGCACTACACATACTTATGCCAGTATATAATGTATGCAAGCTTAGGATATTTGAGTAGTGGGAATATATCTCTACAATGCTTGGAAAATGCCATAGAGTTCATAAATACTACTTATAAATTGTAAATCTTTCTTATCTTAACAGTCAACTGGTTCAGAAGACATTGATCTTCTGCAAGTTGTGTTTTACTAATTTTGTTTTACTAATTATACCTAGATGCTGTTCTGTCTTCTGTAACATTTTGTGATCATGGTTATTATTTGTCCAACAAAACATGCTATCAAGTGCATCTGTATGTAGTTGCCAGATACTGACCAAGGAGGATTGAATAGCTGCTTATGAACTGAGTTGCATTTATTATTTGCTCTGAATGAGGCATGGGGTATGTAAGAAAAGAACAGACTGCGGTAATGTAATTAAAGACTGCATCATAATGGAGACACAGAAGGGAGCTGATTAAGGATGCATAAGCAATCTTATTTCTGGGGTTTTTTCCAGCCTTCATATGCTGGAACTTTCAACCATCATGTTGGTTTGCCACTGTATTTTGAGACCTAACTTTTGAGTATCTTGTTGCATGGCCCAAGCATGTGGATCCAGGCTATTTCAAGCTCTGCAAGATCCCTCTCTGTGATTGTGGTGTGCCTGCTCTTTCTCATGACAACTTCCCTTGTGTGATGTTAGCAGTAGTCCTTTCTAAAGCCATGACGAGCCATGGTTTTGCACAGAATTTCTCTGGTTTTGAATTACATTTTTTTGTTGCAGGAAAAGAGGTGGAAGGAAATAGCCCATCAGCACTGAAGGATGAGACACCACAGACTCCAAACTCGATTAGCAAGGTAATCTGGGATAGGGATCCATTCCCTGTCTTGCTTTCATTTCTTCTCAGGCTGTTATTAATCATTCTTACTCTCTTGTTTTTAAGTCATTGAGAAAGCCTCTCCCTCTGTTCCTGCAGGAACTGTGTGTGCATGTTTTGAGAGAAAGAAAATGAGTGTTTCTGCATGGTTGGGATGACAAAGAAGCCTACACTTTCCTCTGACTTGATTGCACCTACCGCAGAAGAACCCTGTTTAATTTGGCCTCATTTGGCAGTGTAATTAGATATGAATAATTATGGTTGAAAAGTTGATTTTGTCAGCAGAGGTGTCTCCTGCTGTTCCTGATCAGCAAGTCATCACGAACCTTAATTGTTTTGGAAGAGAAAACTGTAGTATTTAGTGTAGCGCGCAGCATCGGAAATAGTGAATCGAGATCCTGGTAGAGAGGTTTGGGAAGTAGTGTAATAGGAGAGGAACACAAACTAACAATATTTCCTGAACACAACTTTTCCATCCAACCTGCTGTTACAGAGAGGTAAAACTGGATCTAAAGCCTCTGAGTCTTGGTGTTCAAAACCTGCCTCTACATCAAGAGTTATGGAGTGCTTGGGTTTGATTTCCTGTGGAGATGGAATCAACCTTATAAATTAGATCTGGCTTTGAGATTCATGTACAGGCTTTTTTGGCCGCAGACCCCTAACATGTTTCTGGAGGGTAACTAAAAACAGAAGCAAGACCAGTTAATAAATTTTTAACTACATTTATTGAACTGTGAAGCTGTAAAATGCAAGTGACACCAGCTGAAATGAAAATATAGCATGAAAGAAACAGCTGCAGACAAGTGATTTCTTATAAGACATGAAAATAGTTTCTGCATCTTCCAGTACATTTGTCTACATTCGCCTGGAGCTTGCAGGTTGTTCTCCTGGGATGCCCCGGCAGAGGTCAGCACAGGGAGATGGTGATGAGAGGACCTTTGGGAGTATGGAACAAGGACTCCTGTACATGTCCTCTGCTATTGTGGGAACCTGGCAAACTGCAAACCAACCTTGACTTTGCTTTTTCAGGCAGGTTCCTCTAGGAAGATCAGCCTCCCACTTATCCTGGCAGTGGAGAAGCCCAAGGACCAGGTAACTGCATCCAGGGCTGCTTTAAAGCTAGATGTTTTGCATGCCTTACAAGGAGTGTTGTTGAATTTGTAATGACTTAGGAATGTAAAGAAGAAGGACTTTTTCTGGACAGGACAACTCAGAGCAGTTAAACGCTGTCCAAAAGGGAGTTTGATTTCTGAGATGCAGGATGAATCCAAGAGTAGGAATGTATTTATGAGAGGTTTCTGGGTTGAGAGCATGGCTCAGCTGTGTTTTCCCAGCCTCTGGACCTGCCTTGCTAATTAGTTTCCACAGGTGTGTTTTTGAAAGGAGAAGCACCCATGGAAAATTTGGGTACCCATCTAGATTTCTGCCATGCTTTGTGTGCACTGGGGAGCTGTTGGTGGGTCTCTCTTTGGCAGTGTCAAGAGTAATTGTTAAGAAAAGTTAAGAGAAAATGCACAACAGTAAACATCTGCATCAGATTTGTGATTCTCAAAGTAAGTGGGGGTCTGGACATGAACTTTGCTTTCACTAACCCAAGCCTTTGGTTTTACAATAGTCAGAATTGCTCTGAAACATCAGTGGACTAAAAACAGATATGAGGATACTAAAACACCGAACTTCAACTTGCTTACTCCTTTGCAGTGTTGCAATTGCTTTGCCTACTGAATGCACCAGGGCTGGGTGTTTCTTTCCTGCCCGAATGTTTTGCTTAGACACATCATGTTTGATTTGGAGACCTTCTGCCTCACTGAACCTGTGCTGTAGCATTTTTCATTTTCACTTCACTCTGCTTCACCTTGCTGTTATATACACTACCTTGCTCTTCTCCAGCCATGTAACTTGTCTTCTGTCAAGCTTTGCAACATCAGTGACAGTAGGGAGTCCTTATTGTGAAATGTCTTGTACCTTAAAAATTTAGGCAAACTGGTAGTCAGTTTGCTTAATATGTAATTTTTCACATCTACTCAGCTATAATGCTCTACAATGAAACTTTACTGTCAGGTGTGCAGAACTGCAAGCAGGGATCTGTCACACTCAGTTTAAAAATAAATAGTGATTCCACCTACTTGAATCAAAGGGGAAGAGTGTGTGGTAATTGGGTCATGTTTAGATTCCTGATAACGGGGGGGAATAATTCTTAGGAACGGAACTGTAGGATGTGCAGGTTTAATTAACGGATTCAGAAGTAAATGTTGTAGGTAACAGATCCGTGCCATGAATACTTGCCCTTCTTTTGGCACAGTGGATATAACAAACCTTGTTGGAAATCAATGTTCTTTCAGCAGCACTATTTTGATGTACCACACCACATTGACTCTCCACTCAGTAATGAGAAGGAAAGGAAAGCCAGTCGAGTGATTCAATCCCTGCACTGGGGCTTAGGTAACCTCAAATTCCCAACTCTGCCTTGAATTCCCTGCACTTCCTAGGGCAGATTGTTTTTTTGTTTCACATCTTCATCAGTAAGGTGGAAACAGTTTTGCATTTTGTTCACTCAGGCCATATCCACATTGCATGGTGGAACAGGCTGCAGGTTTCCAAGGTTAGCAGAGAGAATGTATTATAAAATCCCTATAAATGTCTGTGAACTTGTGAGCTGTGCAGCCATGTAACTGCAACCACAGAGCCCTGTGCTCACAGGTGGACATGAGGTGTGAACATGTCCCAGTTGTCATATCTGTAGAGACAGTCAAATATTTGATGCTGGAACATTTGCTTTCAGCGTGTTTGTGTGGTTCTTAGCACTAATATATATTTCTGATTTCAGTTGTGGCTTCTCACCCCATATTTTATTAAAACAAATTTAAGGCACAGTTCAGCTACATGTTACAGTGCTAACTTTCCTGCAGCATATTTTCTCCTACTTAATTTTTTAAGTCGAGTCTCTTTTATGTCCTTTACCAAGGGGAAAAAATTATTATCTTATTTATTTCAGATTGTTTCTCATATTAGTTTCTCTCTTTTTTAGAGCCCTTTAGCTTTATTTTCTGGGACCAGTACTCATAGTTGGGTGTGAAAGTATAACCAAGCCTCAAGCTCATCAAACAGACAGGTAGTACAGTTAGCACACACCTGATAATGACAGGAGGTGCCTTTCTCTCATTTTGTGACTCATTCAGCACTGTCAGAGTCCTCTAAGGCACCTTTATTACAGTATGCAGTGCCACGTGTTCTTTTTCTTCCTTTCCTGTGCTTACCTTTTAATTCTACTGGATGGAGGGCAGCTGGAGTCTCTTGGTATGATGCAGGGCCCACAAAGAATTGAGGTGTATTTTAAGGGATAGTGAGAATAATCTTGAAGCTGGATCTCAGTGGTACTTCACTTTTCCAGTCCCTTGCTAATGCCACAGTGAAGTCTATCAAGCTGTAGGAGTGTGGCTGTTGTGTGCACAGTTATATGATGTATGTGAGGGTAATGCGTTGTGAATGAGTTTTTCTACATGCCTGAATTGTTCAGGCCTTTTTTGTGTGATTTGTAATCTGAAATATGAATCTCACTGACTGTTAGAAATTTATTTCAGCCAAAAGTAGTTTGAAACAGCTCATACCGATCATTTGAGATTTAAGCTGCAGTTCCCATGCTGTCTCAAGTTTACTCTTCTAGATCTATGAATCATGCTTTCTGAGGTAACTCAAGACATGGTTACATTTGGGACTACCATAAAAGATCATTTACAAATGTGGCAACCTACAAGGGTACCATTCCCTCTGTTCTCCCTTAGCCAGCAGACCAAGGAATCAGTTGTCAGACAGATCCAGTTTTGCAGGGTTCACCTTTTAGGTATTCAGGAGTGAAACATCCCCTGTGTGTGTTAAGCACAGCTTTGTAGGAGAATCTAGTGCTTCCAGGTGATATTATGCTAAACTGGACCCTTGCTGGCTTTTCATTACCATACTTCATGCTCTCAATGTTATGGATGGAATTATTTTGCAGCTAGTTGTCTCTATCAAGACTTACACTCAGTTCCTGTGCCCTGGCTTAGTATACCTTGCTTCTTCAATTCCACTATGTACAGTACTTTAGGGTAATCACTATTGTCCACAGGAGGCTTTGCAGCTGATTTAAAGTGAGCAGAGATGTAGCCTGGAATATCCTGGAAAAATCACATGGAAAGGGATGGGGTTTTGCACTGAGAAGTAGAAAACATGGAGCATCCCTAACTTGTGTTGGTGCACACAAGCTCTGACACTCCCAGATGCTTCAGAGGTGAATTTAGACAGCAGTAACTGTTTGCAGAAAAGAAGTCTCAAAGTTGATAGTTTTGGGTAGACCACAGCAGTCCTATCATGTCCTTGGGTCATGTGACCATGATTCCTTATTCTAGTGTTTCTGATGGAGAAGATGAGAGTAAATGGAGGTGCTGAAATTGAAATGATTTACTAAACAATTTAGCAAAACTTACATTAAACCATAGGTCCAGTTGTTTTTCATTGCTTACTTTCTTTGTTTAAGCTCAGCCTAGGAACAAAAGATGTGCCTAAAGCTGAAGGGGAAAGCAAAACTTTGCTTCAGCTTTCTGTGTGGCACTGTATCTGTAACATGTCAAACAGCATTTTTGTCAGTGTGCAACTTCCTATCTTGGCTCAGATGTTCTTTAAATATTCTGAACTCACAGAATGATCTTCCCATGCAAGGCACATCTAAATGATCAAATAGAAATCCTGTGAGGTCTGTGACTTGTTCTTTATTTACTATAATTCAATGCAGTGGAGCAAAGCATTTAACTAAGCAGTAGTATAACTTGATATTTGGAGTTGCTTGGATAGCTGAATTTCACCAGTGACTTTCCCCAGATGTTGCTGTCATGTCAATTGTTTATTTGTTCAGGCTTCTCAGTTTGTGCTAATCATTGTGCTATTTCAGAGTTGTAAACACAGTTGCCATATCTTTGTAACATTGTTGAAATAAGAGGGATTTTTGTGGTTTTGTTGTTTTTTTTTCAAACTGGAAAGTCTTAGGTGAAGATTATTCAGCTTGCTATAAAATGGCATATCAATTGAAGGCTAATCTTTCTAATGCAAAGCTTGTTTGCCAGTAAGAATTGTTTCACTGATTCTACTGTGCTTTGGAAGAGCTGTTAATTTACAACAAAAGTAAAACAACAAAAGAACTGCCTATAATAAATTGAAACCAAAATTGCTTAAATTTGGTTGAGATATATGTGAATATTCACATCAGTAACAAGGAGTTTCTCACTTCTAATGAAGCTAATAAATGCAGCTTTTCCATAGTTTTTATACTATGTCAGGAACTTTTGTTTGATTTTTTTTTATTTTTGTGTGATCAAGTTTTTTAGCAATTATATGTGGAAAAGATACTGGAGAAATTACACGTGACCAAGGGCATGTCTCCTATTGCTTTAGTGAAGCATAACTTACGACCTCAGCTACTTTTGCTCTACCTTCAAGTTCCCATCTGGTCTTGTCTTTCTCTCACTTGGATGCAAAGAATACAAAAGGGCAACTTCTAAGCTGTCACTGCTGTTAATATGCAGAGCACAGCTTGAGAATGGCTTTATGTAAATGTTTCTGATTTGGAATAATTCTGTCTATTGTGCAGCAAGGATTGCTTGCACTAAATAACAGGATATTCCTCTTGCTGTTATCCAAGGCACGGATGGCATGCTGATGGGCTGGCATCCCCCACACCAGAGCTGATCACAGACTGTTTTTCTGTGAAATGATTTGATTCCTCTTAGAAATGAAGTCACCCAAAAGACACTAGATTAGAACAGCCCTATTGTGAGGACTCTGTATGCTCTCTTACAAAGTCTGGCAGAAGTGTGAGGCTATTGTGATCACTGCTAACAGTCAGCAGTGAATCTGCAGAGCTCCATGACTGAGATGGAAAGGAACAGAAACATAACTGGGATAAAAACTATGTTTTTGAGTACAGTACAAGCCATTGTTAGCTGGCAAGGTCATCACTCAGTCCTGAAAAGGACAGATTTGGTTAGAGAACTGAAAAGGGACAATAGTTTCCTACCCCTAGAAGTGCTGCTGTAAGCTCTGGTTAAAGTTTTTGGCACGTTAACATTCTTCCCTCTTTATGAGAACCTGTATATGGAAACATACCTATTGCTTTCCTATTAGAATACTCCAGTGGCTTCCTTTAAAAAGGACACCGATTTCTAACCTTCCCATTGTAAGAAGTCTCATATCTGGTGAATATTGTTCATGTTGCTGCACAGAGAGAGGGCCAGATTCTGATATCCTGTACAAACATTATCCCAGCACCCTTGAAAGACTTGCTGTGATGACAAATGGCTTCTCTTAGTTTTCTGCCTCGCTGAGAATGGCAGGGTAGTAGAAAGACATCATTAAATGGTCTTGATGTGCCTTAGACCTCGCTGTGTCTAGGGAACTTTTAGAGCTGATGGCCCAAATTTATTGAATCTTATATATACCACAAGGTACAATCAAAATTATTAAGACAAATTAATGCAAAAACATGAAATCATATTTCTTCAAGTCACTTAGCAGGTTAAACCTAAAGGAGCAATCAGCAGCATGGAGGCCTATGTTATGTTGTCCTGGGGGCTTAGATCCCACCTTTCCTGGGAAAAAGAGGAACTTTAAACCCAGAAATGCAATGCTTTTCACTCTGTAGACCTGGAGATCACCTGCCAGCAAGCTGCTGTTTAGAATATGTGATGATGCATCCTCATAAGCATAACAAGAGGCAAAATCAGGAGGGAGAGGCAATCAGTTAAAAAGTAACTGGGGAACAGTGTCAAAAGTTCCAGGTCAGGCACATCTGGAAGCTTGTCCACAGCTCCTAGTTAAAACTTGGTTATAGTGATATTTTCTCTCTCTTCATAAAGCATTTTGCAACCATCTCGGGGACTTGTGGTATTCATCACCCAGCTGGTAGGTACATCACAGTTTTTGGGACATAGCAGCACAGATCCTTATTTTCCTGTGCCTAGGAATTCCTATGCAGGCAGTGAGGGACCTACTCTACTGCTTCTTTCTCATGCATTCTTAACCCTGTCTTAGTGTGCACCATCCCTGTGGCCATGTTTCCCTTTACAGGCAAGGTGTGCAGATTCAGCATGTCCAGGCGTAGCCCAAACATGGGGGAGGAAATGCCTGAAGGAAGCAGCACAGTAGTTCAGGAGCCCACTACAGCAGCCCCCTGGGCTGCTCATCCAGCTTTTTTAACCAAGAGAAGGACCAGTTTGTTGTGGTTTCAGGCAAGTTTCACTGTATTTATTGAGCTCCTGAAGGCTGTGGTGGTGTAAGGGGAGATTATCCCTCCATCAGCTGTTGTGTGCTGTGGTTTTATGACAGGCATAGCAGTATTGGCTGGCGCTGGGCACACGGTGTTGTCCTTCGTCATGGACCTACGAGTCAGCTCTCCCGAAGAGTCAGAATCAATGTCTGTCTCTGTGAACACCCCAGGTTTGAAGTCTTGTGGTTGTTTAACTCTATTTTTAGCATGACCCAGAGTGACTTCAAGGAGGAGGAAGGTGGGGCTGGTAGAGCAGTGAAAGTGCCTCTGTCTGTATCAGTGCTGGTTCCCCATGAGCAGTGGATTAGGGCTCAGGTTTGCAGTGGTTTTTGGAAGCCTTTCTGAATTCATCTGCAAGTAAATTTCCCCAAGCCAAATGAGCTTAAGGGCCAAAATTTTATTCTTTATATACGTGCTAAGGTGTAATTGTCTAGACAACAAACGACTGTAGTTTGTTTTATTTAGTTGAACAAAAAGCATTCTTTGTATCCTGATGCTTTGCAGGCACCTGAGCAGTATTTCCTAGAATCTTGGGAACATGTGCCCTTTTTCTGCCTCTCACACTGGCTAATGAGGAATAGTACGTGGTGTTTCTCTCTGTGTCTGATCTCTCAGGCCAGAGGGAGTGAAATTACTAATAAACAGTTGGCTCATAGTTGTGTCTCAAGGACAGGACATTCTTCCTGCTAATTGGGAGAAAGGGGGAGAATTCTTCTGACTGGTGTCAGAGGACACGTCTCAAATCATGAAAGCATAATCTCCTAATAATTCAAATGGATTCTTGCTCAGAGACATTTAAGCACTTGGAAATGTTTCTTCATAAAGAAAGGCTTATAGCGTATCTCCCAAATGCCTACCACTGCCCTTTGAAATGTGACAAAGACCCTGTGGGCACGAGTCTCTGCTCAGATGTCATATCTGTGCAGAGATCCCCACCATAAATATTGTGTTCTTACCGTGAAGTCTGAAGCACAGAAATACAAAATATGCATCAGAGATTGCATTGCAGGCAGAGGAGGCAGGCTTAGCTTTCTGTGAAAACAAAAATGGCAAATACTGAATAGTTTTCAGGAGCCCAAGAGGTGGCATTTTCTTTGAGTGGAACCAAGTTGACTTCTAAACTAAACAGTCCGATCAGGGACCTCACTGGTCTTTATGCACCATCATAAAGTTTTCATTTCTCTATTCTTAAGTATTACATGTAGTTCTGTTTCTAGTGAAAAACTAGTACAAGGGTATGTGAGAACGAGTAACAGGTTCTACAGTGACTGTGGCTCTGTTGCAAATGGCACCTTCAGCCCATAATTTCTAATCCTGCATCATCTACCGGTTTTGCGCAGTTGAGCGTGCTCCCTTATCTCCCATTTCTGCTCCTGCCACAGTCTCCAAAGCACAGCTGACGGCCTGTTTGGTGTGATCTGGTCATGCATTTGTGTGGTTTTTTTCTGAGTCATGTGAAAAGGACTGATCTGGCTGTCATTAAATATTTTCCTGCTCACACTGACGTTCAGCATAGTTTGTGGCTGTAGTAGCCTGAGAGGTTTCTGTGTCACTGGGAGGGAAAAAGAAAGTGGGCCTCTTGAATCGAAGGCACTGTAAAATGATCACATCAACTCATGACATAAAGGAGAGAGAGTCTGAGAGCCCAGTGGGTTTGTTTCACATCGTAGCGGTGAATTTATAAGTGGGAAGTATATTTGATACATTTTTTCCTTAGTACAGCTCATTTTTGTGTCATACTCATTAAATCAAGGTGTCCAAGGGCTGAACGTTTTTAATAAAACTGTCATGCATAAGTTGGAGAGACAGTGCCTGACCCAAAAGATCACAGTCTGAATGCATCAGACACATGAAAGGCTGGAAGGAAGAGAGGTACAGAGGAAGAAAGTAACTTCCCCAAGGTCACATAAAAAGTATCAGAGTCCAGACTGTACCATAATTCTCACACCTCTAACCCTCCCTAGGTTTGGGACAACTTGCTGACAATACCTGTCCAAGTGGGGGTCTTTGTTGTGAGCTGGACTGCAGAGAGCTGTACTTTCTAAGTGTATTTTATTTTGGTAACAGTAATATTGTGATTATGTCTAACAGAATTTTTTTCAGCACATCAGCACAATGATGAGATCAGTAGCCTCTGAGAGTGAATTTAAACAGCCCTGACAGTATCAAACATGATTTGAAGTGACTGCATATATTTTGTGCCTTGCTCTGCAAGGCCAAGACAATGGTGATTTCCTGTATTATCTATAACATTATTAAGTAATTTCTTGCCCACTCATGTTTCTGGACATTTCAGCTAGGGCAACAGTCATTGCCAGTATCAAGTCTAGTTCTGAAAGATCTATAACAGATTCCCCATAATTTTTATTCCAGTAATTGAAATGCTTTCAGATCTGAGAAGAGATGAGTAGTTTTCAAAGATAGGAATAAGTTTTTGTTTTGGTTTGGTTTTATTGGGGTTTTTTTGTTGTTTTATTGGGTGGAGTTTTTTAAGGGGTTTTTTGTTTGTTGTTTTTTGTTTGTTGGTTCTTTTTTTACCGAGATTAATGACTGCATGGGAGAAATATAAAGAAAATTTGGTGGGGAATTTTCCAGCCAGATATGAGTATAAGAATGGAGTTTGGACTGCACTGCAGGTATGCATTTTGTGCACCTGCTTAGTGTTATGCTGCTGAAGTCTGCAATCAGCTCCTGAAAGATATAAACAACTCTTATTAGAACAGAACTTAAACATCTTCATGTTAACACATTCCCATTTTCTCTCTCCCTCTTTTTTTAGATTGAATATAAGCTTTGCAATGGGTCTGACAAAGAGTGTGTGTCTCCCACGGCCAAATTCATGAAGAAGGAAACACTGAAGGTATGTGCAAAGCAGCCAAGTCAGCCTCAGCTGACTTTCTTTTACAAAACAAATAGTACCTTCCAAACAAACCACTGGAACTACTTGGAGTCATTTCCCAAAACCCAGAGAAGCCTCTGAATCTTCTAGGAGTCATTATAGGCCAAGGGCATTTACAGGCTTTATATACAGGATTAGGTTATATACTGAAAGCAGGACAGATCAGTGTAATTATTTCACTATGTTTGTATGTTCCAGAGCCATTAGGCACCTCAAGAGGATTGTAATCCTTCACTGGTTTTGTTAGGAGGGGTTTGCCTAGGCAATCTGAGCAAATTATAGCTTGAACACTTGCTTGTCTACCAAACCTAAATATAAATAATTTGATTTGAGTGAAATGAGATTTAATGTCTTGAATTTGAGGGCGAGGAGGACTGGGTATTCAGCCTCTTTCCATTCCCCCTAAAGAAAAGACAAACTAGGTTATGTTTAGTGAAACTTCAGGGGCAAAGAGAATGCCTGTTATCTCATTGTTTTTGTTCTTCCTTGTGCTCATTTCTGGGGAACCTGTGCTGGGTCAAGTTCTAGCTGTGCTATACATAGCTGTCCTTAATGCATTATGTTCCTTCCTCCCCCAAAAAGGCTGTGATTACAGCAGCTATATTTTCTCTGTTCTCAACCAGGTACAGAAAAAAAATTACAGACAGGAGAAGAAAAGAGCTACCAAACAACTCTTCAGTGCTCTGAAGGATCCCAGTGTAGTGATCACAGCAGACTGGCTGAAGGTATTTAATACAAACCATTGCTTCTCAAGCTGTAGGGAAAAAGAAGTGAGAAGTAGTTGATGTGTCTGACACTTATGCACTTTTTTGAGTGAAGGAAGACTGAATAATTTTGAGTTGAAGTTGCTGTAAAGCTGTACTTAAATAACTGCTATAAAAGTGGAACTATGTGGAATATTTACCTTCCGTCTTAACCTAACTCAATCCATCTGTTCCATGTCCTTAAGCAGCAACAAGGTCTCAAAAAGTGCAGAGTACAAATGGAAGTGATGATGTTTATTTCTTTGTTCCTCTCTGAAAGTGTCTGTTGGCCTCTTCCCATTGATGTGGTTTTGTACTGAAGAGGGAGTAGACAGGAAACAGCCTGGGCAGATACAGCTTGTCCTATTGACAGTTGGATTTTATGTTGTCATGGCACAGACCGAAATGTATTGGACCTGATGACAACTGTAATTTCTTCTTGTGCACAGGCTCAAGTAGTGACAGCTCCTCATTGAAGTCCTGAAACTTTGTATGTGGCAAAGTAAATTTGGATTGACATTGAGAGATGTTACCTCTGAGCACTGCTTTTCTCCTCCTTTGGGGCCATTTAGTCTTCTCAAATAATGGTGAATTGGTTGCCCCTTTTCTATTGGCAAAACTTAATTTCCAAAGGTGACAAGGTAGTCTTAGGTCATAGGTTGGACTCGATGATCTCAGAGGTCTTTTCCAACCTAGTTGATTCTGTGATTCTGTGAAACAATACAATTGCATTTGACTAATGTGAAAAGCCTCCAACATTGTTCTACGATCAGTATTAGAGGCCGGAAAAGTGACATGCTTATAGTTTATTTGAGAAATTAGATTGCAGAAGAGTGTTTCCATAGTGTTTACTGTTAATGATGGATAAATATTGAGATTTTTTTAAAAATACAAAATACATGTTGCATGTTTGCTGTGGCTGGAATTTTCTGGTGAGCAACATATAATGCTGGGCCACAAAAACGGAACGCTGACATAAGACTTGAGTTTTGGCCTGTGTACATTGAAAGCAAGAAGACCTAAGGCAAGATCTAACCTTACTGAGAAGCTTCTCCATTCTTAAAGATGTTATCTTTAATATACTCTATCAGATTTAATGTCTTTTATACAAGAGAGAGCTGCACTGAGCTTGACAGAGAAGTAAACCAGCTGGAGACGGTACTTTTAAAAATGGGGTATTTGACAAAACCCATTAATAGCTGTGTTTTGCAGAACACTATTAAAATGACTTATAAGTCAAGTTAGACTAGCTATAACATTTTTATATGCAATGTTCTAATTGGCATGTCCTCCGTGATTATTAACAGATCACTCTCACATGGACCAGCAGTGGTGATTGCCTAAAAAATTAATCAAGCTGCTAACACTAAGGTAGTAATAAAAATATGAAGAACACTAAGCCAGTAATAAAAATATGGAAACTAGATTCTGATATTCAGGTTTGCAAGGTCTGTGGTTTTGCTATGAGATCCCTAGGACTGCTCAGATAACACAGTGTATTTTCCTTAGGACGTGTGTAGTGGTGTGGCCTTGGAATAAACATACTGGAAGTACTGTATAAATACTGAATAAATGCTGGTTTTCTTTGAAGGAGCAACGTAAGTGTAACTTTTTGTCCTCTCCCTGCTTTTTATCCAGATTCGTGGGACTCTGAAGAGCTGGACCAAACTGTGGTGTGTCCTGAAACCAGGAGTGCTGCTGATTTATAAGACGCCAAAGATCGGACAGTGGGTTGGGACAATCTTGCTCCATTCTTGTGAGCTGATCGAGAGACCTTCCAAAAAGGATGGCTTCTGCTTTAAACTTTTTCATCCTTTGGATCAATCAATCTGGGCTGTAAAGGTAACAATCCTGATGAGTTGAACAACCTCTGCTTGGTCACCGAAGTTTCCGAGCTAATATCTAATATTATGTAGATTTGTAGTTGTTCGGTTGCTGTTAGCAACTGACTGCTTAAAAAGATTAAAGTCACCAAAGCTTGATCATTGTATGACATCTAAGGAACGTAGTCCTTGTGATTAGTTCCAGAGATATGTCATTTTTGGTGTATGGATGCATGCATAGACTGAGGAAATGGGAAATGTGCTAGTTCAGGAAAAAAATATCAATCCCCAGAAGTTTTATCAAACCATGACCTACATCTTTAAAAGGAATTGAGGAATAGACACAATTAACTAAATTCCCCGAAACTTGGACACACAAAGCACCAAGTGCTTTGCACAACACTAGAAGAGGGCTGGCAAAGTGACAAAAAATCAGGTTGATAATTTGACTTTTTTTTTTTCTAATGCCTCTGAGGTTTGGATTTGTTTGCAATGAACTTGAACCTCAGTGGTCTGCGCAAGCCTTGACTGTTCCACAAAAGAGTGACTTTGGATATGTTGCCTTTATTGTCTCGTCTTTGAAATGGAAATAGCAAGGTTTTCTCCCCTTCACTTTTAGTTATTTTTCAGGCTGAGACAATCTCTTCCTGTACATTCAGTAGCTCCTGCAGTGACCTCTGGATCTCCCTGTAATGCAAATGATGAATAGTTTTTCACGCTTCTTAAAATAATTCCCTGCAAATTTTAAAGAGCTGCATTTCTTTTTCTTCTTCCCTTTAAGAATAGACAAAAAAAGAAAAAAAATTATCTAATACCTGTAAGCAAAGAGGAAGATCCCAGGACCTCCTGAGAGGTGCTGAGAGCCACATCTATTGGATACCCTGAAGACAAAATTTAAATGTTCTTGAACTCTTGTTTCCCTGTTAAAAACAGTGACTTGGCAGAGTTATTGCAGACATAATTTCTCTGGGAGACATCATGAGTGTAAATAAAGCATTACAAGCCTGTGCCTTGCTGCAAGGTGGCGAGCAGAGTAAATGTGCTTGGAAAGACTCATGGGAGAGCAATGAAGACACTTGTCACTGGCATCAGAAGTTCTAACAAAACAGGGAAGCCCTGTGAGAGCAGATCAAGCAGATGCCCTTCTGCTCATCAGTGCAGTTAATTGAACAGTTTTAAACACAGCTATACAATCACTACAAAAAGTCTTTTGATTTTTAATAAGGTAGGAGGAGAGAATTAAAATTAACCTCAACAACCAGGGATAAGAGCTGCTGATTTCTGTCAGCAGCCCAGCTCTGATTTGTGCCTAGATGCATTGTTTTTGCTCAAAGTCCCTTGCTACCTTGCTTCTTATTCAGTTTTGAGAGTTTTGATGCTTTTTTAATTCAGAGCCTTCACCCAAGAATGTTGTTGATCATTTACTGTCTGTCAATAAAAACATTCCTTGTGACTTGACAGGTCAAGTGAATTCTTCTGAGAAGCACAGTCAGGAGAGATAGGGAAAAAATAGAATCAAAAGTGCAGTCAGGTACTGAAAAATAGTGTTGCTGACAGATCTGAAGTGTTGTGCTAGAATGCCCTGCCCTTGATATAAAGCATCCAAAAGAAAGAAGTTTTTATCAACATTTATATGTATTTGAGTGTGTTTATGTATATCTAATTCTTGTGTCTCTTGAGAAAATATATGATAGAAATAGGAATTAGTATATTAAATGTGAAGGGAGTGTATCTCTGAAAATGTTTGTGTACTAGAGGAAGTCCAAAGAGGTTTAAATTTTAAAGTCAAACTAATATTCTAAGGCTCTTGAGACATATTTAGAGAGCTACATTTGAGCTGCATACTAGGAAATTCCCTGAAACCTGAGTTCAGCCTGGATTGTTGTCTGTGATAGATGCTTTCAGCATGAGGTAAACACCAAAATATACATCAAGAAGAAATCCACCAATGAACTTCTTGATGTCAAAGAAGCTGTCTGCACTCTGACAACAGTTTAAGGCTGAAACTGCCAAAAATAGTTTCATTTTATGTCATTTCACAGACTCCTGTTAAAGCAACTGGAGCAGAATTGTCAGATCTAAATTGGTTGTGTATAACTATACAAAGAAGGTCTATTTTTTGTGAAATATAGATTAGCCTAAGCTTAAGCAAAAAGCCCAAGTTACTGTTCATCACAACAGAAACATATATATAGATAAATAATAGATAATAGAAAAATCTGGATCAACAACTTTGACTTTTGCCCAAAATGGCTTGTGAAATTTTCAAGGATTATCCAGACTAGAGTTGATGGTCCAACTTTGACTTGCATCAGGGGACTTGCAGCTAACTTGTGGTTATTATTGAACACCTTTGTACATGTTGGCCTGGCTGCCCAGCATATGTTTGGACCTAACTGCAGGGTTCAGCCCTGGAACAGATGACTGGTTCAAACACTGCCATAGGAATTTATGGTAGTGCTAGCCAAGTAAATTTGATGTGCAGGCATTTAACTTCAGTTAGAGTGGGGTGAGACTTTGGACCGCCTTTCAAGGTAAAATGTAAGGCCATTGCTTATAGCTGAAAGCTAAATTCATGCACCAGGGTACTGTTTTTCCTGTAAAGTTCTCTGGGGTCTAGAGCTCTTAGAAGCACATTGCTCAGGGAAAGGGTTCTTTATTCTACACCACTTCCCTGGCTTTTTGAGAGTTTTATCCTGAAACTCCTTTGCAGTGCAAATGAATTAGACCTTATATCTATTTGCTCTGCCCAAGCCTTTGTAAATCCAAGACCAAAACTGCCAAGGTCTCAAAATCAGCCAGCAGTGCAAGCAGCAGTAAGAAAAGGTTCCCCCACATGCTCCAAATGCTGCTGCAGAGGCACTTTGTCTGTTGTGTGAGGGCAGTGTGGTCCCACACTGCTCCTGGGAAGCGACATGACTGCAGGAGGCTGGGGAATGCCAACCTAGTAATTAGTTTGAGGATGTGGGTGTCTGTCCCACAGAGGGAGTGTAGGGCTATCAGCTTGCAGGGTTTGCCTGGCTGTCCCAAAAAAATGTCCTGGAATAGGTCTTGTTTCCCTTTGAGCTTGCTCAGAAGCTGGCTGAACAGTGTGGTGTGGAAAGGCTTTCATTATCTGCAGCTTGTTCTGACATTTATTTAGAGCACTAAGTAAGTAGGAGTCAGACCCACTGCATCTGGGAATATATATAGTTTTCATTTTGTTGATTTTAAAGAAATCCAAGTCATTCCTTTAAAGAAAAAGTCCTAGTAATGGGCTTGTGCCTCTGCTTTTACAGTTGTTTATTCCATTCTAGAATACAATAGTTAGTTTCATCTTCATCCTTACAGTTATCCTCAATACTGTTAATGAGATTTTTTTCCCCCTTTTTTAAGCTTTGATTTATAGCTCTCCAAGATGTCTTGTCATACTATCTAAAACTGTCAGTCCACTCAATTTTTCAAAGCCTAGTCACTCCCCTATTTGATAATGCCTTTTGACTCTCAAATCAAATGTGAAGAGAGTAATGAGATGAAGGTTATCCTTTCTTAGTTGTACTGTCTGGGGGCTGCAGCTTAGCTCTGGGTCCTGCTGCAGCAGGGATAACGCTCACTTTTACTGAGAGGTGGTCATTGTCTTGGAGGTCTTGAACTCTAAATAGACATGATACTCATAGGCTGGGAGACAGAAAGCATCATTATCTCTGCTGTGCAGATACAGAACAGTGTTTAATCGGTCCAGATGTTGACTTTATTTTTATGGCCTCCTTTCTTTTCTTTGCTTTCTGTGGGAAATGGCCACCTCCGTATATGAACATGCCTTACTATTGCATGTTTCCTTGACAGAGTGACCTGGCTAGTTCTTGAGTTTATCCACATGCTTAAATGTCTCTTAAAATCTTGTGTTATCCCCTCCTTCCCGTGTGCTATCCCCTCCTTCCCATCTCCCCCTTTTTTTTGATATTGTTTCTCTGTATATGTACTGTTTGGTTGTGGGTTTTTTCCTCAAATAGAGCGAATATCAACCTCTGCACTGAAAACACAATTAATAGTGTTATCAACAGTTCTCAAACACCCTGCTCAGCTGCAAGCCACTGAAAGGAAAAATGCCATGGGGAATGATGCCTGATTGCATTAATGTCACTAGTAATGTCTTAAGCTGCTCTGCTCTGGTTTACTAATCAAATCTCAACCTTGCCAGTCCTGACTATTAAGCCTTTAAACAGTCTTAATTTTGTGAACCTCATGTGGGAGAGGGGAGGGGAAAAATAAAGTGAATAACAAGGATCCCAGTTTCTCCTGGCAGCAGAGGAACCCCGTAGACGTGAAGGCAAGAAGCTTGACTGGAGACTGCTGTCTTCTCAGCACTGCATCTTTGTGGCATACACTCACATACAATTTTATGCTTTTCCGATGCTTGCATTCTTCATTCTTTCCAAATTTTGGTTTTCTGAGTATAACTTGAAAACAAAAATCCAGTTAAAAGCACCATTTAACTATGAGGCACTTGTGTACAGAAGCAGTTTTCACTTGCAGTCACAGTTCTGTGCTTATAAACTAATGCCAGGGACAAATCCTTCTTTCAAGGAACAGGATTGGATACTATAAAGGCCCGTGTTAGGGAGAAGAGTCATACTCAAACTGCAGAAATCTGCCTACAGATTTTCAGCATTGTGTGGTATTTTCTAGAAACTCAAGGAGATCTGTATTGGAGCATCTTGGAGAAAACTGCTTATTCCACCCTGCCGTTGTCACAGTGGGCATGAGAGTATTGGTGATGCTTTTATTTCTGACATCATGTCTGCATATTTGAAGAAGGACCTGCTTTTGTGTTTTTTGTTACAAAGTGAGGAAGAGAAGGAACTGGAGGAGGCTGAGTAACTTTGGAAATGCAATGGAAGAGGAGGGATCCCTGTTTATTTCAGACAGGTTATGACACAAAGTCCGTACCATGTAGGGGATGAAGCTGTGCTCACTGGGTACCAGAATTGCTTTTTCTTAGCAGCTTCTGTAGTTCAAAAGCAGAGAAAACAGAGAGGAGATCAAGGTGGGAGCCTGTGGCTCCATTGGAAGTGCCTAATCCAAGGTGGACTCTGCCTCCCTGGGCATCATTTCTGGAGGGTCATGCTGAAAGGATGGTGGCAGAATGTTTACAAGACACTGTTTTCTTTTGCCACAGCTTCTAAACTAAAAGCAACATAAACATGCAAAGCCTGAGGTGGCCATCACCCCAGGCACTATGGAACAAGGGTTCTCAAAGGCTCAGGATTTAGAGGTGAAGGACTGCAATAGAAAATATTTGACTGGTTTTGTCCGAAGTGACAGCAACAAGATCCTTCCATTTCTGAAGATCTGAATGAACATAGTAGGTTTTGGGCTGAGTGTAGGTTAGACCAAGCCCTATTTATGTAGGAGCTCATTACTGCCTTGGAGCTGCAGCAGCAGTGTTGTGATTACTAGTGAGTCTTTCTAAATTACTTCATCTTCTCCTTCTTTCTTTCCTATCACAATCATGCACACTCTACCTGGGAAGGGTAGAAAGACATTGAAGAGTCCATTGCAGCTTCTGTGCCTTACATCTTTGTGCCTGTGTGCATTTCCAGGGGCCAAAGGGAGAAAATGTTGGTTCAATCACTCAGCCTCTTCCCAGCAGCTACTTGATCTTCAGAGCAGCCTCCGAATCAGATGGTAAGTTTTGGGTTTCATTTGCTTTCTCCAGATTGCATACTTTCTGCTAGTTAAAAAAATATGTTGATGCAAAAAAATTGGTGTGTAAAGGAAAAAAGGGTGACTCACCCAGCCTGAGATGCTGCCACTTATCAGTGGTTGGAGTAGGTCAAGCAGACTACAGGCATATTTCACTTCCCTCCCTGAACAACCACCTTTCTGTCCATGTGTATGGAATAAGGACCTAGTCTTCTAAGAGAAGAAAAACACGAAGTCAGTATAAACTAAAGGATGAAGGGAGTTGATCCCAAAATTTAGATGAGAGGGAGGTTTAACTGTTTCCTCAGTTCAGTGTTATCTGCCTACGTCTTACACTAGGTAGGGATCTGTTGGAGGAAAATGGCATAGAAATGTTGAAGAACTGTTGATAGATGTCTTTCAGCCACCAGAATTTTCCTGTAAACTTGTTGTGCCAGGGTTTACAGTATAACAGGCCCAGATACTGGTAAACTGGCCCACATCTAAAATACCATTCTGGGAATTCACAAAATTATGGAAGGTAAATTTAGGTCAATACATAACAGACATGCCAGCTTGCTATGTGAAAATCTCTACAAATGACTTTAGTGGACCTAAAATATCAGTGATTTATAAGCAGATAAGAAGATTAAAAACATGTTCTCATTCCATTTGACCTTCAGACTACTCTAATTTTTTTTTTCTAGCAAATTAACCCAGGCTGTTCATTTTATGGATATTTTTCACCTACCCCACCAAGGGGGCTCATGTATCCCATGTGCTCCTTACATGGAGTAGAATAGCTTTAGATTTGTTCTAATGTCACCTGTAAAGGCTCTCAAGCTAGCAATATCTCCCAAGAGATCATCAGAGGTAAGACTTTTCTAGCTGTGATCTCTCTCTCTGGGTCACACAACATGTGCTGGAGAAGCACAAAATGGACCATATCTGGCACATGAGAATTTTCAATATCAAAATGACTGTGGGAAGTTTTCTGCCCAGTGAATTATTACCTATCTCTGGTATGATAAGAGCTTAAAATAGTGAGTTACGGGAACACATTTTGAAAGCCAAGATATTGGCCAAGATTCTTGGGAAGCATGCAGAGGCTGGGCAAATGAAAGCAGAGTTACTTTAGGGTTAGCATGATTTTCCTTTACTTTGTTTCTTCTCAATGGTAGGGTCCTAATATTAGATAGAGAGCTAATGTGGTCAAGGGAAGCAGGAGAAACTGAGATACCTCAATCAAATATCTTAAATGTGTACATAGAAAGTAACTAGAGCCTTTGGTTCAGGATGAAATAATGTATGCTCTTGAACAGCAATGCCCTAGAGCCACCTGCACAGGTGTGGAGCACCCACATTATGCCTTAGAGATTCTGAGACTGGGGAGGTGACTTTTGCAGCCAATGTGAAGTGAGGCTTTGGGATCTGACCAATTAGCAGTTGACTTTAAAAAAAAAAAAAAAAGATACTGTATTGCACCAGAAATATTAGCATGAAAAATGGTGCAATTTTCATCTGAGTGAGAGTATTTGACTTCACAACTGAGGCCAGTGAACAATAAGAAGTGGCTGTACCTTTTGCAGGAAGGGAAGGATGTGAATCTGCAGACAAGAGGGAAGAATATCTCTTTCCCAAACACAAGAGCTGTCCTGGTGTTGTGACTGTGCTGTGCTCCTTTTGTTTGTTAGTTAGCCTTTGTGGGGGCAGTTTGGGGGTGTCCACTCCATTGGGCGGGGTAGACGAGCCGACAAATGGCCAAACACATGGGTGTCACACTTGGAGATGAGTGACTTGCAGGTGGTATTAAGGTCAGTAGGTTGTGTAAAACATGTGCAGACAAACATACGAGGTGCAGCAACTATTACATTTAAAGAATTCTATATAAACTGCAAAAAATTAAGGCTTGTACTTTGCAGTTAATACAGTTTGATTGTAAGCCCAGGAGACACCACTGTAATGGTTGTAGACTGCTACATAGCTTTACCTGTTGTAAAGAGGCTGCTCCAGAAGGGTGTGCCTGAATTTGTTTCATTTCTTTAATGCACTGGACAAACCTAGAAGATGCACTTATGGTCAAGAGAGATGGAAGATTGAGGTAGAATGAGCTAAGCCAGCTGACACAAGCGGGGCAGGTGGAATCTCTTCCCTTGTGTCATGTTAGTGTATATTTGTAATATGTTCGCATTTCCTCTGTAGATGCAATGTTGTGTGAATCTACAGCAACTCTGAGGAGGTGTCTTGACTGTGTTCTTCTTAACACAGTCTCCCATGTCAGTGGTGGAAAATGAACCACAAAGCATTTGGCAAATATAACTAACTTGTGGAGGCCTTTGACTTGCTGGGGAATATTGGGTTACAGCATATGTTAGATGTACAGTTCTGCTATCCAGGCAACTATTTCATGATCAGCAGCTACATGGCCTACTTTTTCTCTCAGCATTTCAGAATCCCTTTTTTTCCCCTCTGCCATACCATCTGTGACAGACTGCTGGTAGGATTTAAGATCCTGACTTCTGGACAGCCTGCAGAACCACCGCCCAGCTACAGTAGATTTCACATTCACAGACCACAGCAGCAGTCTGCTTTGTGATGTGTTTTAAAGACATCTGGAAGGTCATATCAGCCTGCAAGGCTCAAACTGTACAAACACAGGGTCGGTCTTTCTTACCAGTTTCAAAAAAGAAAACTACTTTTTCCAAACTGGTGACTGTGTATGCATTTCAGATTTATGCTGATGAGTGACTTAGAATTAGTAGTTCAAATCTGCTCCAGGCTTCCTGCCCAGACCATTCTAGGGCTGTCCCTGAGGTCTCCTAACCAGTGCCCCAGACTTCTTATGCATTTTGAGTCACCTGCTTAAATTTCACAGTGCAGATCTCCACTTTGCAACGGGCACTGCCACCAAAGGGGTTACTGGGGGACTTCAAAGTGGCAGATTACCAAGGGTTAAAAGCTTAACAGTGGAACTGTAAACCACACTTATGTTTTGTTCCTTATGTCTGTCCACTCTTTCAGGCATGCTTTGAGTAGTCTCCATTGCCTAATGTGGATGGAGTTGTGTGGAATTCCTCATGGTCTGGCTCACAGTGTTGTTGTTTCTTTGCTAGGCATCTGTCCCTTCCCCAAGAACTGATGCTCTGATCTAGAGAGGAAATTAGATTATTGAAATAAGGGTCACACATAGAAGCAATGAACCAGAAGGAAGATTGCAATTGAAACCAAGTTCACAATGAAATATGTCTCTGGATCCTGGCAGCTCTGGAGAAAATAGAAGTTACCTTTTTAGCTGTATGTCTGCCTTTCATATTCCTTAGACCTTTCACAGCGGTTTAAAATACAACCATTTGCAACCAGACTTCATTATCTCAGCGCATACATTGCACCTGCAGCTAACTGAGAGCTCACATCCTTGTATCTTGACAGCCAAAGTGCAAGAAATCATGCACACAGGCACCCAAATGGTACAGCAAAATAAGCAGTCAGCTGAACACGATGACCTTAATGTTCACTGACTGAACCAAATCAGCCTCTTCCTCACAATTCCTGATTTGTGTGCACTTGAGCAGAATTCATCATTTCCAGGTGACAGTCTACTTCAAGTTGATTTTTAAAATCATCTGTCTTGTAAGTGTGAGGCATGAGGCCAAAACTGGATGACTTTAATAATTCAAGAAGAATAATATTCCCTTAGTGATGCCTCTCTGGAGGAATGTATGGTTGCTCAGTGTGAGTCTTTTCAAGTCTTAATTGGCAAGAGATTCATCGCAGGTGTTCTATAGCTACAGGAATGCAATGGAAAAGAAGTATAGTCCAGACAGATTTCAGTGTGCAATGATGTGATTCCATCTCGAGCAGGTTTTTGTTACTGGTGAGTGCTGAGAGAACATTGGCTGCGTCCTCTGTGACCAGCTGTTGCAAAATGTGGCAGGTAGACTTGGCACATCAGATTATGAGTTGTTCTAGGTGAATGATGGTGACTGCAAAGAATTTCAAAATGGAATAGCTTAGTATTTTCAATGCTGTCTTTTTTTTTGTCCTGTGGGATATTGTAATTTTATATCTATTCAAAGACTAGGACAGACTCAAGTCATTCCCTGAACTGAACTCAGGTTAGCAGCATAAGCACCTTCTGTTGTTTTGATTGATTGGGGGAGGTTCCAAGAAGGAGAAGAAATGGGTTTTGTCACTTAGTTTTAGTAGTTCCTTTTGTCTGTGAGAAAAATGAGTTGTTGCAAACATGTCCCTGCTCCTGTTCAGCCTTTCAACCTCCAGGTTTCTGAATGATGCCAGCAGTGCCCTGCCAACCTGGGAAATGTCCTGCAGGAGTTGTAGCGTTTCCCGTTTGCACAGCTGTACTGCAGGAATCATCTCAAAGGACAACAAGGTGCTTTTCCAGCCTGCTGAGCCAAAAGGCCTGCAGAAAGCATATGGAAGGTTTCAAAACATATGTGGGATGCGTGTTCAGCTTTGTTTTTGTGAAGTTAAAGCCACATGCATCCTTGATTAGCTTTTGTTTTCCCAAACCTTTCAAGAGGGAAGGAACTTTGGAACCCCACTGTCTTTAACTGATTTTTCAAAGAGTTTCCTTTTTCAAATTGTTACTGGTGACTGTTGCCAATTTACTATAAACACATATAACAGAGAAAAGGGGTTACAGGCGTGCTCAGGGGAGACTCCTCTGGAATTTGGCAGGGGTGTGTGTTGGGGGGGTGTTTCAGTTGAGCACAGATGAGTGGTATGGATGTGTGTTCCTCTGACATCCTGTTCTCCTGGGACTCCTGTCACGTTCCAAATGCTGTGATCATCATTTACTAGAATGGGAGTGGATATTGAATGGCTTATGAAACGAATGGTGCAAGGAGAGAGGCTTCTACAAAACAGAGCAGGAATGGGAGCTAGCACTAGCACTCTGCTAGGACATCCACTTTTGGTGCTCCAGAAACAGCCTTGTCAATGAGTCTCACTTTCTCCCCTTTGTTCCTTTTGAGCCAAATGGGGGCTGGGCAACCTACCCATATGACCTGTTCAGGTGCTGAGAGATGGGTGATATGAAATGTCCTCCTTGTGCCGCCTGTCAAGCAGAGTTGTCTAGCTGGACTTGACAGTGGGGCGTCATTTCTCCCCATTATTATCCTCACTGAGAATTCTCTTAGCTTGGAGGGAAGATTTCTGTTGCTGAGCTTTGTAAATCCTCTGTGTGCCTTGTGAGATACATGGGAGTATTATGTGTTGATGGACTATTTTACTCTCTCCCTCTTTCATCCTTCCCCCTCTGCAGCCCAGGTAAGAGCCACAGCTTACTCTAAGTCTGCCCCTCATAAGTCAGTAACAAAAATACTCTAAATACAATGAAGAAAGGGTCAAGCTCAGAAATAACATTTCAAAGGGAACACTCTGTTCACAGCTCCCAAGCAGAAGGAGGTAATGCAGGTGTTTTGGAGACAACATAATCTCTGCAGAAATTGCCCAGAAGTAATCATTGGGGTGAAGATATTAAAGTAGCAGATAATCTTGAGTGCACATACAGGACAACCAGGGGATCAGGCGCAGCCAGAGCATCGTTTGTGAAAGGAAGGTCCTGCTTGACCAACCTGATCTCCTGCCGTGACAAGGTGACCTGCTTAGTGGATGAGCACTGGAACAGGCTGTCCAGGGAAGTGGCATAGATGTATAGATGTGGCATTTAGGGACATGAGTTAACTGTGGCTTGACAGTGCTGCATTGTCAGTTGGACTTCATGTCTTAGAGGTGTTTTCCAATGTAAGCAATTCTGTGAGTCTATATAATTTGATTTAAGAAGAGCTTAAAAGCCTACGTGGAAATTCTGCCATAGGCTGACAATAAGCTTTTGGGGTTTCCTTCAGAATTTCAACATATGCTCATTTTAAGCCACAATTTGTGAAAAATTATAGCTAATAATCAATTGCAATGTTTTACATTGAGGCTTTGAACACCTCAAACCTTCTGAAAGAATACTATTGTAAATTTTTTTTACTTCCTTTATATGCATCCTATTGGGCTGCTGTTCCTGTTTGAAGAAACCACATTTTGGATTCTTTTCTGATCTAATTACCTTGTATACAAAAAATCCTACTTGAGTCAACCACTCAGAATTAGAATATGTGAGAATTAAGGCAATCAGGTAGCCTTCATGCAGACTGCCATGACTACAGATGACAGCCTTTAATTATGTGACCACATACTTTTCTCCCCTTTTGCGGTTCCTGAGGGAGTGAGTAGACCTGTGAGGTAAGCAATTAAGTAATCCAAATGCTAACATTTTGTGTCATCTTCACAATAAAGAAGAATATAACTCAACAACAAGGTCACTCATGTAAAAACACTTCATATAGGCTTTTAGCAAGGAAACGGGTTTATCTTGTGTGCAATCCCTGTAATTGAGAGAGTATAATTTTATAGTGTTGTACTGCAATTAACACACTTGCAGAGAATGTAACCTTTTCATATGCAGAGGTAAGCCCTTATTTTACCTTTGGGTTAGTGACATATATTTGTTTGGATTCACAGCACCACCTGATGGCTGAAGACCCATTTCTTAGCTTGGGGATGGTGTACATCCCTTCAGTTCATTTTCTGTTAGGAATGAAAATAAGGGTGTAGACTGATGCCATTTCTGTTTTCTGCAGAGTACAAGTAATGCTGACTGCTGATGCACAGTGAGTTCCTCTAAAGCTTTGTGTATCTGCCTTGGACTATTAAAATGAATATTTAATTTTAATTTTTTTTTTTTTAGTTAGGCTCTTTGAATAAGGCTTCAACAAAGATCCAAGTTACTCATAACCCCTTCCAGGGAGTTATCTAAAGAGATGAAAACCCTAGATATATTGTGTAGAAATTTCCTCTGGTGATATGGTGAACCCCAAAGTTTTGACCAAGCCTGTAAGCTCATGTCAGTCTGGTGAATACCTGTGGCAGTGGGGGTAAAAGAGCTTCCCATGAGGCCGTGGCCAGTGTGGCCTGCTCTGCCTACAGCAGGGAGGGTTGGGCTGCAGGGGCACAGTGAGGGAGATGTCAGAGGGAGGCTTTGGGTCACCCTTGCCACAACCATCCTAAGATAATGTGTGTACGTGGGTGCTGCAGGGCACTGAGGAGACACTGCCCCAAAGGGCTCATGCTGCTACAAACCAACCTACCTGTCAAAGCACCTGATTTTACAAGCCCATCGAATATAAAAATATCTTGACATATGCAGCATTTCCAAATGTCAAATAATGCAGTCCTCAATCTGCGGAGCTGGAAAAGAAAAGCAAAGGTAAAGGCAGGGAGCCTGAGTAGGAGGGTGCTCCCTTGTGTGGAATAGCCTGAAACAGGAGTAGCCTCCATCTTGGTGGGTTTGGAGGAGAGGGGATATGTAGGAGGAAGTGGATTTGTGCTCAGTGCAGCCATTAGCTCTAATGGGTTATCCATGCAAATCCTCCACAAGGTGAGAAGGGAATAAATCTCTGCATGTAAAGCCTTAATGCAAGAATATTTGTTAAATACAAAATAGCGTGAAATCAATTCCAACAGCATTCAATCTTTTATTAACCATTATTTGTGATGTTATTATTAAATCATAAGCTGTTGCTGAAGGAATTTGTAGGATGAAATTAGAATAAGTCATGGGCTCTGCAGTGTTTGTGGCTAAATGTTCAAGTGCAATTCTTCAAAGATTTGAGGTATTTTTATTTTTCTGGTGCAGCTTTGTGTCAAAGCAAGTGCTGAAAGCCACTCAAATATATAAATGTGTCTTTATATACATATGTTCTAGAGTTTTTTTTAGACTCTCATTGATCTTCTTATAAAGCCACGTTTTGGTCATATAGAAATTGATGGGAGTTCTGCCCAAGAGAACAGCACGTGCTTGATGCTGTGTGATAGAATGGAATGTAATGGAAAAATTTCCCAAATGCGATCTAGGAATGAATGTGGTCCAGGGAAAACCTGTTTGTAGCACTTGCCAAAAGTGAGCAAAATCCTTTTGTTTTCTTCACTGCCTCTCAAGCACACTTCTAATTATTCCAAAATGTATTCTGAGAAGCGTAATGAAGAGCTCTGTTTTACATGCTTGAAATTAGAGGATAATTCCCTTGATACTCCAGTTCTCGAATGTTCAGCCAATTTGCAGGTGTCCTGGCCTCATTAATGACTGCACTATAGAAGCAGGCTATTTTCAGGTACTTCCAGGAATACAGGAGCTCCAGCACTGTGGTGGTTAGGCTTTGACACACAGCTTTGTAGTCTTGTACGGATCATTGCAAACAGAGCCGAGGTCAGTTTGTATTCCCGTGCTTTTCATTTGCTGTCTGTCTGTGAGACCTGTGCAGGCCATAAGGAAATCCAGTGTGGCTGTGCATAGGTACTGCAGTTTGTCTTGTCTCTGTGCCATGCTTAAAGCTGCAAAACAGACCCCTCAGCTTAAGATATTTTGTGATAAGATAAAAAAAAATGATGTTCCACTCAGATTATCTGAGGGACTAGACAGAGAGAAGGAATGAAGAGAAAGAGGAAGATGACCAGCCTGACAAGCTCTCTAGTCTTAATCACTCTGGCAAATACTGACCATCCTGCATCTTGATGGGGATGATTGTTACTGCAGCACTACACCCTGTGTGGGACCCCTGAGCAGGCTGCAGTTCAGTGATCCCAGACTAAGCAGGAATCACTCCTGCACAGCACAGTGGCTCAGTATCTATTGGGTAGTGTGTGTGGTGGGGATGGCAAATGCTGAACATGTTTTTGGTGTGTATTACTTGCAGACACGAGTTGCTAGGGGGGTTTGAAAGCACCATACCCGTACACATTTCCTGCATCTCAGACTGAATCAGAAAGGGGCAAAAGGATATGAACAAGTTCATATCTTAGAAGAAGAGATGTTATTAGAGAAGAGGAAGTTGGATGAGTTTCCCACTGTATTACCAATGCAGATGTATTACTCATGCAGCCACTAAAACACACCATTTCTGGCAAGATAACCTAGGGATTATATATAGGAAAACTATACTGTACACAGTGACTTCCTGAATTATAATGAGCTTTACTCCCAGGCAAGAAGCTTTTGAGAAGCAATGCATGAATTGTCTTATTTACTCTCCTATGCTTAAATAATTATTTTTGTTTTGGCAGGCCGATGCTGGCTGGATGCTTTGGAACTTGCCCTTCGTTGCTCCAGCCTCTTCCGTCTCAGTGCCTCCAAGCAGGGAAAGGATGGAGAAATGAACTGCTCGAGTGATTCTGCGAATGCAGGGATCAACCACCTCTTGCACACAAGTGCTATGTCAGACCAGGAATTCTTCCAGTAAGATGGGGCTGTCACTTCTTAATGCACAGAGAGGTGTTTTATGGCTCAAACTTTAGCACAGTCTAGCCAGAGTCCACTAAGGAAACCTGTTTAAAAACCAGCCTGTATGTTCTGCTGCTTGCATTCCTCACTAATATATGGGCTTGGTGATATGAGGTTTGTTGCCATGTAATGCTTGAGCACACAGACTGGGGGGAACCTCAGCTGTGTTCATTTGTACATAAACAATAACCAATTTTCTTCTGTCCCCTGCTTGGGCCAAAATGGTGTCTGGAGATGCTGGCATGAAAAATGGCTTGCTTGAGTAAAGATTGTGGAATCTAGCTGCTAGAGCAGACCTGCAGTTACACAGACAAGTTACTAACAATGTCTGTGTGTTGCTAGCACATATGGCTCTGAGACTGATCTATTTTTTAATAATGTGTTCTCTTTCTTAATAATACTGTGTCATAGTCAGCAGAGTGCACACACTGCATCCTTATTTTTATAATTACTTTCTCTCTCTATGGGGGTTTTGAGTGATGTCCAATTTCTTCCTTGATGCATCAGATAAATTTTTATATAAGCCTCCTTTCTATTCATATTCCTGGTGTTACTGCAGCATTTTGGAACAACCCACATCAAAGCTCTGTAGACATTAAAAACCCCCAGGCCTTTCTTTTGCTTATAGCTGAATAAGCAACTTCAGAAATCTTTCTGGTATAGACATTTGGCCTTTGGAGTGGGAACTGGGAGGGGTAGTGTCTATTTCTAGTTCTGCTGATTCAAATTTGATTTTTAAGGCTCACACCAATGCGCCATTGGTTACGCAGTTTTCAGGGTAGCAATTCTTGCAGTCTGCAAAGATGAAGCCTTGCACAGTGGGACCTCATCTTTAAGTGGTTTTCTTAGGCTCTGTTATAACAGCAGGGGTCTCAGTCCTGTTCAGAGTGTGAAGGTATCTCTGGTCCCATGGGACCGAAGGGGTGGCAGCATTTTGGTCTGACCTGTGCCCTGAAAGGCTCTGGTATTCCCAGCATGTGTTGTCCAGTCCTGTTGTTTGGGTGTTTAGTTAGAATGTGAAGAAGAGCTTTACTGAAGAGCAATGGGAGAAGAGAAGGAAATCTGATGTGTAACCGGGGCATGTGCCCTGGTACTTATAAAAATGCTTCTATTGTTCTTGGGCTTCTTTCATTAATACTTTACTTTCTAATTTCTTTATGCCTAAGAGAGAGTCTCTGTGCTCGCTGTGATAATGAATTCAGGAATGCGGTGGACTTATTTTTCAGCTGATGGATGTGTGTACAGAAATACACATAATATTAAAATAGAGCCTGTGGCACTAAGAACATTCAGGCAAACCCATGGCTACTGAAAGGAGGTGCAGAAGATAGAGTTAAAATTGTATTAAAGTATTTCTTCAAAATATGATGCGTGAATGACACTTAAATGTGCCTCTATTTCACTTCTTAGTAGTTCAACATTAAAAGCCCTCTTGAATTATGGGTCTCAGCAATACTAGCACACATGGCAGAGTTTTCAGCAGGACAGAGTACCCATAAGTGGAATCAGATTTTTCTGATAGGCTCAAATTTTAGCTGAGTCTGGTTCAAATCGAGTGTTCAGCATCTGATCATCTGGACACTACACTCTCTTTTCTGAGTCCTACCACTGTTTTGAATGTGTACCCAGATTCCCCAGTGCTCAAAGCCCAGGCAAGTTTGATGGTTGCAGGATAGGGGGCTGACTTGCTCTCATCCCTGGAGGAACAAAGAACGTTTAAATAAGAGAGAACACAAAACCCAAGACGTGCAAGTGCTGAGCAGAGGGTTTTTGGTTGCCAGTGACAGTGACTTCCTCACAGGGATTCAATCATTCTAATTAAATGCTTTCCCTACAGGGAATCTTACCAATTAAATTGGCATGCTGTTGTTAGGGGGCCAGTTAATTACATTTAACTCTATCTTCAAATTAGCCAAACTACTCTGTCAAGAACAGAAAAAGAAAGGGGAGATGATGGATATTATAGGGAGAACAAAACCCCCTTGGGAGCTGGCAAAGGCACATTTTCTGTTGAGCCAAAGTTACATTTGTCTGCTGGCTGATTTGCTCCTTTCCTGCTGGGAAACAAATCAAGATTCTACAGTGATTTTAAAATCCATGTCTTTAATAACATATGAAAATGAGAGGGAGAGAACCGTGCAAGTGAATCAAAGGCTAAAGTACTGTGTAAATTGTTGATTTTAGACAAGAGACCTTTAGGCACCAAGCACTCTTCTTTTTAATATGAGGTTGTATTTCTTGTGGCTTCCATGTCTTATCTCTGGCAACCCCAGGGATCTGGCTGGTTACTTGTTTGATAGGAGCTTAAGTTTTTTCTTTGCTTTGTGTAGAAGAGTGGTATCAAATCCAAAAAAGTCCTGGTCAGTGACTGATGTTTCCAGGAATGCCACTAAAGGAATAAAGCACTGGTAAAAGACAACTCCAATATGCTGAAATGGTAAATTAGTCATGAAGAATTCCAGGCTATTCACATTCATGGTGGAAATCCAGTGCTGACTTTTAGCATAGTTATTCCCTCCCAGCTTTTACAGCCTGATTCAAATCCCATTGGAAGCCCCTGGGACGTCTTTACACTGATTTTATTTCAAGCTTATGATGTGGCTTTTGTTTTTAGGATATCATACGTATTCAGTGATAATTCTGTTTGGAGGAATAGAAGAGCCTGGCTCCACTCCAACATTTCATATTTGTTCCTGAGAATGAGGAGCATCTGTTTTCCCTTTGGTTCCCCAGAGTGGCTCCTTTGCTCTGGATGTGTTAAGTCTTGCCTTGTTTGTGGCTGGTGGGTAATCAGTCCACAGCTGAGTGAACTTTCATGTGAATTTATTTCCCACTTGGACTAAATCTGAAATCCTTGAAAAATAATGGGGAGGTCAGAGGAAACTAAGAAAATAATCACTTATTCCACTGAAACTTCAAATATTTCTCAAATGTGCAGCAGGTGACACTGAAAAATACTTGCTCTTCTTACAAATGTGAGATAGAAACAAGGGCTACTTCTCAGCCATGTAATGCATGTGCCTTGTAATGCACTGGTTTTCAAGCATTTTTATCCCATGGAGAAAACTTTCACTAGGTAAAGGGAGCAAAGCAACCACAGGCAAAACTCACATGTTTAGCTGATCATTGAAAAAATAAGAAATAAATTAGGTATTTAAATGATCAGCCACTAATAACTTCCTGAACCTACAATTCAGGAGGTAAATCTCTCTAGACAGCTCTCACCTCATCTTTTTTCTCTTTTATTATCTCAAACTAATCTATGCATAATTTGTGCATCTAGTGTATTTGGTTATCAGTCATTATATTTGCTGGTTGCTGGCTAAAATAGAGAAGTAACATCCTGACACTAGAATGATGAATATATGTAATGTCTAATAGCAAATTATTATTGACTCTCTGATTTATGATCTTAGTTTTATTATACAGTACAACTGTAAATTAAAAAAACTGGTGGTTTGTATATACATATACACACATAGCCCTATATGCAGACATACATACAGTTACTAATGGAATGAAAAGAAAGATTTTCTAAAGGCACAGAAAGCTGTAGATGACACTTTCAAAAGAACTCTAGAAACTGGGCTCCTCCAGAAACTAAGCTGTAACTGTTGCAGTGTGGCTTGCTTGGCAGGTTAAAAATCATGAGCTTATTTCAGTGCATAGTTGGAAGATGAGATCTTCTGGAAAGCCGATGCCAGTTCTGTGTTCTGATTCTTCTGTTGTTTTTTGCGGGGTTTTTTTAAGTTAATCTGGCTCTACCTAGCAATGGCTAATTATTTAAAATAAAAAAAAAAGTAAGAGAGGAAGACCAAGGGATGGGAACTTTCAGCATTCATCTCTAATAAAAATTGGAACAAGCTCAGAATGGCCTGAGAAAAGGCCCATCATAGAGAGACTTCAAGCTTGACAGAACATTCCTGTGTACTGAGGAAAGAAATCTTGCTTCGAGAGGGAAAAGGACTACAGGAAGTCACAAAGATCCAGGGCCTGTTTAGATCATCTGAAACCCTTTGTATAGGAAACCTTTTTTTATTGCTCCGAGTGCAATTTTGCATGAGAACTTGAGTAAGAAATTTTCAGAGGAAGAACAACCTGAGAAGCTCAGCACATGAGAGCAATGCTAGGCCATGAAAGAGGGAAAGTGTGTGCAAAGACATATATGAATAGGGAAAACTGAAGCTTGTGCTAAATATCACTTTTAAAAGTGGGCAGTTAGTGAATTCTTCTCAGCACCTGACCTCTGGCCCACGTAATCATGTTTGCCATCTGTCATATGAACTGCATCTGCTTTTTCAAATGGAGATGCTATAGGCTACTTGAGAGAGAATTTTTGGCATTCTCCCCATTCTCTAAAGCCTGGATCACTGAGCATGAAGTTTGCTACATCTTTCATACTTTCCTTTGGATGCTCTTACAATTTGAATCTTCTTCTTACATGTAATTGTCCAGTCCATGCTTTCAACTCAGTTCTTCTACACAGTATTGTCTGGGGAAAGCCCATTCCCCAGGTTGGTTTGATGGGTGAGGGAGAGATGTGTGTGTGTGAAAATACTTGCTTTTATTGATTTTTAAATTTATCTTTTCTAGTGTAGGGCTGACTTAGGACCACCCTGTTGAAATAAAGTAGCAGTAGTACCAAAAAGAAAATGTATCCCATAGTGTCATATTTTTCCTGTATGCTACAGTCCACTGATTTGCTTCTGCAAAGGGAAACATCTCTCCTGATTGACACTTTAGTTCTCTAATCAGCAATGTAGAGTTGTTAGTGTGTGCTCTGTATCCCTCTGGTGTGTGGGCTCCCATGCAGAGCCAGTGGCAATTCTGTGTAAGGGTGGGTAAGTGGAGCTGTGTGGTGTGGCACATTTTGAGAAGTGCAGTTTGGAGGGGAAAATTTTGATGGAAAATATCTCCCTGTTTCTGTGATAAAACCCCTGTTATCCAGGAAATCAATGTCTGAGACACTCCTGGGCTGCACACCCTATTGTGAGTCCCGGGGGTGTTTTTATCGTGTCTAAAAGGCCTTAAATAATGTGGCTTTGTAAATCAAATTGAAGCAAGTAATGAACTGTGTGTTGCAGTTTGAATGAATCAGCCCTGGAGAACAACCACCATTTGGAAAATGATGCTTTTTCGGACAAGTCAGAGAGAGACAACGTAGAAGAGTCGGAGAACGAAATGCATGAGAACAGTCGGAAGACAAATGAAAGTGAGAGTGATCAGTCAGAAATACATGGAGAGGTCTCTCCGGGAAGGAAGGGCACCACTTACATTGAACAGATCTATGAAGAATTTGGGGAGGTAAAAAAAAATAATAAATTGATTGCTCCCTCTTTCTGTTAAAATGTATTTGTCGTTCAGCCTTCTAGATGTATGGCAGGTAACAGCCAACTTTATGAGTTCCAGTGTTTTACAGATAAAGCAACGCACAGTTTTCTGCTAAATTATGTTGAGTTATCATGTGCTCTAATAATTATGCATTATGAGCAGCAGCTCTGCTACTGTGCTTTGGCGTGTTTCCAGCATCAGCGATTGCTTTAACCAGTTATTGCATTAAAGAGCTGCACAGCGCTGGCACATTTGTGGAGCCAGCGGGAGGGGAAATTATTATTCTGGGCATGTGTCCCGGCCAATTGGGATGCTCAGTCCTTGCGTGACACAAAATATGATACTTTCCTTTTTTTATTATGCATGGAACATCCTTTTTGTGTGTCTGAATGGAGCGTTTGAGCCACTTGATTGCTAAATGACAGTTGCTTGTTGGAAAGCCATTTCTCATGTCATTTAACAGCAGGAGGATGCATTTCTGTTCCATATAAGAGCCTTTGTTAGCTGGATGTCGCTGTGACACCCCTGAGGAAGGCAGTGGTAGAGAGCTGGGGCAGCCAAGTGCGTTGTTTGAGAATTGGTCTGAGCAGGCAGCAGAGGAGCTCTGCTCCAGTGCTGGGAGAGCTCTGAGCACTCCCTTGCTGATTGCTTTGAACAAGGAAGCTAATGTCTTGTTGGTGCTTCAAAGAAATGCACTGCTAGAAAGCTATTTCTTTCCTAGAATCACAGAATTATAGAGTCATTTAGGTTGGAAAAGACCCTTAAGATCAACTAGTTCAACCATTAATCCAGCATTGCCAAGTCCACCACTAAACCATGTCCCTCAGCACCACATCTACATGGCTTTTAAATGCCTCCAGAGGTGGTGACTCCACCATAATCTGTTCCAGGCCTGTTCCAATGCCTGACAATCCTTTCAGTGAAAAATTTTTTTTATAATATCTAATCTAAACCTCCCCTTACGTTAACTTGAGGCCACTTCCTCTTCTCCTATCACTTGTTACCTGGGAGAAGACACCAACACTCACCTCTCTACAACCTCCTTTCAGGTAGTTGTAGAGAATGATAAGGTCTTCCCTCAGCCTCATTTTCTCCAGGCTAAACAACCCCAGTTCCCCAGCTGCTCCTCACAGGAGTTGTGCTCCAGCCCCTTCACCAGCCTCTGATTCTCCTCTTTCAATGTTTTCCTGACAGTGTACTACTAATATCGAGGAAGCAAATATAATTAAATATATCCTAATTACACCCAAGTCCTCTTTTTGCATTTTTCCCCTCAAATCCCCCTGCAGACACACAGCAAATGATAGCTGGGTTCAAACAGGGGATTTTGAATATAGATGAGCAACTAAGCAGCAGCAAAATGAAAGCAAACTTAATTTCTGTCAGCTGCTTATTCTGAAATGGCCTTTTGGCACATGACAAACTTGTCCTAGAAATGTTGGTAGGATAGGGTGATATTTTGGTATTTGAACAAGCCTTACAGCCAGCGCTGATGTGTGCGTGTGGGTGTGGGTGTGAGAGAGAGATTTCTGCAGTTTTACATTAAAATAAAAAAAAATGCACTACAAACCAACTGGAAAGAACTAAATTTCTGTTGTAGAATGACACTTTGTGCAGCATTAAGTAAGGATAGCTGTAGTGTGACTGCCCAGGCAGAGGTAATATCTGATGGACTTCAAAAAGAACTGTCGTGTAGCCTTGACCTCTGGGTGTTTTGTTAGATTTCTGTTGTTGGCCAAGAGATGGTGCTGTTGTCACCTGGGACGCACAGGTAGGACTGGTTGTTGACCCTGATCCCACTGGTGAGAGTACCACAGAGAGAAGTAAGTTGTTGTATGCAATGAGATAGCTTTTCTCAGCAGTGGGTGCAGATGTATCAAGGTAAACACGTGCCAGTAAAGTCATATGTCAGCTTAAACCGAAACTGCCTCTCAGCCTGTGTGTACAGTTTGGGCGTGGCAGGGCAAAGGTCACAAACTATCACTGTTAAATTTTCAGCTTGGCTTAGAGGGCTCATCTGAAATGTGTGCACGTGTGCAGGTGCATCTCTATGCTTTGAAAGGTGTGTGCTTCTGCAGTTGATGTTTCAGCTTTGCCTTGTTTGCAGTAGGAATGTGAAGGCAGAGACAGTTGTCAGAAGGATTTTGAGATTGCAAAAGTTGGTCTAGAATATAAAATAGATACCTCAGTACATAGGTTGATAACCTAGAACCCCTTTTTTCGGCCAAGATTTTAGTTTTAATGAATGATTAAAAGGGTTATTGAGGATGATGTATTTCAGGGGAAAGCAAACAGAAATTACTTGAAGTCATTTGTGTCCTCCTGCACCTTAACCTCTTTATGTTTTCATCTGTCCCTTGTGCTGTGATTTATTCTGAGTAATACCTTGTCCAGCAATTTCAACATGGCATAAATTTACGTTGCCAATACCTGTGCACTTGAGAACCTGGATAAAAAATGAGAGTTCTGACAGACCCATGTGTAAGCCCTAGATGATGCTGTGGTGTGTCATTTCTTCTTGGAGGTTCAAGCTGCATGTTGCATCAGACTGTCAAAATAAGAATGGTACAATAATGGAAAAAAACTTAAGTGAAAAGAGCTTTGTTGTTCCTGAGTCTGAAATTCTCTCAGCCTGCAAGCCCTGTATGACTAGTAAATTGACTATGACTATAGGGCTGATCGATGGTCAAAAAGGTGGTACTGGAAATGCTCGGGTGATGAAAACAAATGTTTAGTGATTTACACCACCTGCAAGTCCTATTGGGATATGCTGTGTCCTCTGCTAAATTGAAGTCCATTCCAGAAGTGGATCTGTGGTTTTTTTCTCATAGAAATCTCTTACCTAAAGTCCGTAGTCTAAGCCTAAGCCTAAGTGTTCTCTTTCACTGTTAAATTATGATGCCTAGGATGCATTCAAATGACATTCATATTTGAAAATTTAATTTAATTGTCATTTCTCTGGTGGCTTGAAAGGCCCATTCCTCCATGTTATACATCTCGTAGCCCCATTGAATGTATAGGAACTATACAGTTGAAGCTGAAACCACAGCATAACCCCTGGCTTTTTTCACCATTACCCACACTTCTGCTGCAGAGGGCGCTGAGCAGCATTGTTGGATTCTGGAGTTTTTGAGCCTGTTGCCTGTCAGTGGGACCTTTACCTTCTGACACACCAGTTTGCCTTGTTTTGAACTCGGAGAACTACTTCCGTTCTCTGTTGATTATTTGTTTATCTCCTAAAATTTTCTGCACATGTAATAGTATATCTTACAGTCTCTCATTTGCTGAGAATGGGACTGAGAGGAGCTTCTTATATGCATCCCACCAGGTCACAGTGATGCTGTAACAGTCTTGGGCATGTTCACACCTCCTGAGGACCTGAAGTGCAGAGTCCCTTTGGTAAATTTTGGGTCAAGTTGGCCCATTGCAGTCCTGAGGTGTGTGGAGACAATGGCTCAGGAAGGAGCACCCTGCCTTGTAACAACTTTCACAGATGCCCAGGGCTTTCTGTGCCACTCACTTTATTGCTCTGGGGATTCATTTCTACTGAGACATAGCCGATGTCTCTTTGTGATGGTGTAGATGAGTATTCACCCTTGTGCCAGGCCAGGTGTGCCAGGGCAAGCTTAGACCTGTCAGGTAAATACGCCCATGAGAAATGGTTTTCCTGTTTCTGCCCTGAAGTTCCCTTTTCCCATTGTAGACAGGTGAATCGTCTCAAACAGAAACAGTGTCTGAGGAGAACAAGAGCCTGATGTGGATCCTGCTGAAGCAGCTGCGTCCTGGCATGGACCTGTCACGGGTGGTGCTGCCCACCTTCATCCTGGAGCCACGCTCGTTCCTTAACAAACTTTCTGACTACTACTACCATGCTGACCTGCTTTCCCAGTAAGCAGCATGAAGAGTGTGCCTGACCTGGACACTTTTTATATATTTGTGAAAATATGTGTTGGTATGCTTGAAAAGTTCCCAAATAATACCTAGGTCACTGGGTTCAATGTAGACCAAGCCAGGCACCATCTGCAGTGACTTTTTAAAGATAAACTGCTGCCAGTGAGGGGCGAGAAAGGAAAAGTTAAACTCCAAGCGAAACTACCTTTGCACTGCACATATTTGCCAGCACTGGCTGGAACTGATGGGGATTCAGCTGATGCCTTTGAGTATCTCACAACAGAGCTGTGCCACCTCCTGGTGTACTCGTGTACAGAGGGGAATAAGACAAAGAGTGAACAGAAGGGTCAAGCACTTCTGCCCCCAAAAATCAATATAATTATGTTGGTTGACAAACAGATAAGAAACATGTTTTAAAACCATTGATGAGAGAGGCCTGCTGGGAGCAGCAGAGTAGAAAATAGGAAACGTTATACTTTCAGATAGGACCTGCCTTCTCAATGAGATATGCCTCGTGGATTGTGAAACTACTGTGTGCAATATTCTAATAGCAGCACTAGTTACTCAGTGCAGTTATCCCACTGCATCTGGCTAATTATAAAACTGTGGCATTTTCAAGCCTTGTTTGTGGTATTTGTAATATCTGAAGTTCAGGAAGTGGTTCTCAGTGAGATCTAAGAACACTTTGAGAGGTTTGGAGGTTTTGTTAAAGAAACCTCTTTGTGGTACAGATGATCCTTCTAAATTTTACAATAACTTATCCAAGTTGATTTTTAAATCTGATTAAATGGTTGGAAATACCAGGAATTCTATTGTTCATGTTTACTTCCTGCTTCGTCTTCGAGGTGTTGGATGAGGTGACCTTTAAAAGTCCCTTCCATCCTAAAGTATGAGATCTCAAAGTGGGATAGAGGCCTTATAGCACACCAGCTTTAAACATCTTTTAAGGAAGAGGGAAACAAAGAAAAAGAGACAAAAATAGAATTGTCTTTGATTTTGGTGGCATAGGTATTACTGTTTTTATGACTCACAGTGTACTGTGAGCTCTGACTAAATGCTACTGTGAGTGGCAGTCCCACATTAACGTACTTGAATGTCCAGTCGAACCCAATACACTCCAGAAATATTTTTAGCCTTTCTCTAGGAGTACAGGGCAAGGTTTACCACCTTTTAACAGTTTATTTTTGTGTTGTATGATGTGTGCTACTAAAAAAACTATTAATTCTGCCTTTGTCATTGGCAGCAGCACAGAACCCTTTAGTTCGGGGGAAATACCATTCAAATTAATGTTATTATACTGGTAAGAAATTAATGTGATGTGTGACCAGTATAAAGAGCATATTATATTCTGTTTTGCAGGGCTGTCCTTGAAGATGATCCATACACTCGAATGAAGCAAGTTTTGAGGTGGTATCTGTCCGGCTTCTATAAGAAGCCAAAGGTAAAAGGAGGCATGAAGTTGAGGTTGTAATGGCCATTGCAATCTTCTGCATGGTTATGTATTTCTCTTTTGCTTCTCCTTTGACAATTTACTTCTTCTGTTGTTCAGAAGACTTTGACCATTACTTTTAAAACTGAAGTTGCATTTGGTTTCAGAGTAGACAGTGAATGCAAAATAGTGTTGATCAACCTCAGAGCCTTTGCACTGGACAGTTAGAAGGCAAAACTAGTCATTAACAAGTAACATGTCCTGGGATGCAAGACTTTTCCCTTTGCTGAAAGCTGGTCTCCCTTCTCTTTTCAGGCCTGTTAGTACCACTATGCTGTGTTTCCACATCATTATGCACCTGCTACGTATAGTAGCAGCAATAATAAGGTTTGATCATCTTGTAAGGCTTTGATCAGGCAGTACTAAATATTAAATTGGTGAGAATAGCAGATTAATCCATGGCTCAGATTAAAAGATTAGGAGAATAGGTGTAAAATAGTTTAAAACATCAAGAAGAAAATTATTATATTGTTTTGTGGCCATTTTTAGAGTTGTATTGCAAATCTTCATTTGTAGAAGGTTATGATTACTTGGTTTTTCAGGGAATAAAAAAGCCATACAACCCTATTCTGGGAGAGACATTTCGCTGCTGTTGGTTTCACCCTCAGACGAACAGTCACACATTTTACATAGCAGAACAGGTAAGTTGCTTTACTTGTATGCTCTGGTGTTGCAAACTGCAACCTGTTTGCACCTCCATGCATAGAAATACATCTCACCCTAGGAGAGGAACTTGAAGCTTTATGTAAATATCCAGAGCAGGACACGCGGTAAACTGGTTGCTGATCTTTTTTCTTTTCAGATTTACAGAAGTTATGTGAGGTTTGGTAGGCACTCAAGACTATAAAAGCAGGTCTCCCATATATATAACATCAGCTTCCTCAATAAAGACTTTTTCTATGGGATTCTCTCCTACTGTTTTCTTATTGTTAATAAAATGTGTGTTGTTTTACCTCTGTCAAAAGGGGCATAAAACACACAAATCCTTCTGTCTTTTATTTCTAAACTTTCTATAATGATTTTAATAGGAGTAAATTGAGGACTTATCCCTATGTCTTTGTGAATAAATGAAGGGCAGAGATCAAAAGTAAACTGGCCTGAGAAAATGTACTTTGACTGTTGATAAAAGGGATCTGAGAACCATGTAGACTTTGGTAAAGAGACTCCCTGTTTCACATGCACTTTTTTTCCTATTTAATCAGATAATTTTTGCTTTGCTAAAATTTTTATGTTAGCCACTGCATTCATTTTATGGAGGTTATTCAAATGCTGCCCAAAAGTTCTGCACTGTTCATTTATTGTGTTGAAAATCTGACACTCTGCCTGTTGGCCTAAAGTGATCTCACATGTACAAGCTCAAGAAAATACAGGGTGGGGGAGAAAGTTTAGATACATAACATGCTCATATGTAATGAGGATAGGTATCATGTCCCCTCCTTTAACATGGAGGTTAATGGTGCAGATGGGGCTTAGTCCTGCAGCCTCTGTCTTGTGCTCTCCCTGGAGTCTGTGAGGCTGTGTGTGCACCCACCTTTCTGTTTAGCCTGTAAAAACTGCTCTGAATGACCTCTGCCTGTTTTTGTTCTAGGTCTCCCATCATCCACCAGTGTCAGCTTTTCATGTCAGCAATAGGAAGGATGGATTCTGCATTACTGGCAGCATTCTAGCTAGGTCCAAGTTTTATGGTAAGGCATTAAGTTTAAGCATCCCCCAGGTAATATTGTGGCACTGGTTTTCATTTGTTTTTCAATCACTCCTGAGTGCGTTGAGAGTTAAGATCAAAGAAATGCTTATAAGATCTAGCATCAGGATAGCCTAATTCCTTGTCTTGGCTCTCATAGGTTTTCCCCATTTCCACCATTCCAGTGTGAAACCACACTGATATTAAAAAAAAAAAAATCAGATAGAAAGATTGAGAGTTTTAAAAGCCTGTTTTTCTGAAAGCAAAAGTTTGTAAGAATATATTGGCAGTTGGTTGTCAGACCACTTTGTGTGTGCTCATAGTTGAGTCACTTTACAGCTATTTGACCATCCAACCGACAAGTGCAGAAGTCTGTATAAATGTAACACCCTTTATCTAGCTCCCAGGTCCCTGAGAGCTGAACCCCAGAGCTTCAAAATGTCCTTGAATCTTTTAATATCAATGCTAACAGCACAACTCCAGACTCTGGAACTGTGTTGCTGTTTGAAGTATTTTTTGTTTAGACAAATGCCTCTTAATTATTATCTTCCACTAAGTGTATTTGCTGAAACACTTGTAAATAGTTTTTGCTGTCCTTCTGGCAATTTTATTTGTTATCTTGGATCATACACAATCAGAAAAGTTGTGAGAGCAGAAGGACCTGAAAAACTTCTAAGCATTAGAACTCGTTTCTGGACCCCACTAGTGACCTGTTTAATCTACTTCTCTTTCTGCAACAGGGGCTAAATGCCAGAGCAAATGAGAGCCATACAGCAGTTTGTTAGAACTGCCTGCCCCCAACTGCATGATTTCCAGGGTCCTGAATTATGAGCATTTCATATCTTTTCTTTCATTAATGACTGACATTTAAATGGAAATGTTTTTTCTAAAGTAGAATGAGGGACCAAGTATAACATGCATTTTTAATGTATATGTATTTGTTCTTTTAAATTGTAGGTAACTCACTTTCTGCACTGTTGGATGGGAAAGCAAAGCTGATGTTTCTAAACAGAGGGGAAGACTATATAATTACTATGCCATACGCCCACTGTAAAGGTAAGTTATGAGTCATCAAATAGGAAGCAAACAGAAAGAATAATAGAGTGGTATCTTACTGACTAACTTTGCACTGGCTCTCCCCTCTCGTGACACCACAGGGACTGGTAACTCCAGAGAGCAGTTGCTCCACACATGAGTCATAGTGCTCAGCAGGAGACTGGTCATCCTCACCAAAGTCTTTTTGTTCTGTCTGTGCAGAGCTGAGGAGGGAATTAGGCCCATCTGCATTAGTTTTAACACTGCACAGAAATGGAAAAATACTGCGTATATGCACTGCAGATATAGTGGAGATGGAAAGAATGAGACTACATTTCTGAGCTTCTGAGGATAAAAAGTTTTTCTTATGTTAACACTGAAATTGTTTAATATGTTTTCTCGCTTTCTGGGAATAAAGGAAAATCCTGAATTCTCTTCCAATTTCTTTGTAACTCGAATCATTGTATTCCTCAGAGTAAGAGCTGCCTCAGTGAGGCTGATGCCTATTACTGTGTGGCTTTGCTCTGTTGAGCCAGTGTGCACTGAGGCTGGGGGATGGCTGCTGATTCACTGCTCCTCAGGAAGCATTTCTCCTCAGGAAGCTGTGTTGGTGGCATTTCAACCACAGTGATAAAATCAGCAGTTGGATCCAATTTTGATTTATGAATATTTTTTAATTTGGCACCTTGACTTCAAAGTTAATATTTATGGGGGGGCTGGGTACCTGAAAACAGTAACTTCTGTAAATCACACTTATGCACTCCAGTGCTTAAGTCTTTTTCTTGTCATCTTTTTCTTTTTCTGCAAATGACTTCTTCAGCAAATGGTAAACATGTATAAGAAAAAGTCCTCTACATGACTACTCGTCTCCCAGATTCTGCTGACTCCCATTACAGCTTCTCTCTGCCCCATCCACCCTGTGAGAAGCAACTGGGTCTGTTTAAGCACTGGTATAAATAAAGTTACAGGGCACAACCTTCTTTATTTTTCCTGTCCCACTTTCAGCTTGCCGCAGGTGCAATATCAGCACTTGTGAGCCAAGCTGTTTCCTAGCTGGTGTAATAAATGAGGAATACAGATTCAGGAGGATTCTTCATGCCTATAGTAAACAGCCATTTCCCAGAAACTTCAGGTTCTGTCTTTTCAAAACTTTAAGCCAAGTAGTGAATTTCACAGCATGTCAAGTAAATGCCGGGTTGACCTGAGAAAGCAGATAGTTTCCATTGGGGCCTTTCTTAAGCCTCTTTTTTAACTTTCAGGACTTTTATATGGTACCATGACAATGGAGCTTGGAGGGAAAGTTACCATTGACTGTGAGAAAACTAACCACAGGGCAGAACTGGAATTCAAGCTGAAGGTAAGAGACTTTGTGGCCCCCATTTTGAATGGGTCTCATGCTTGCCCCTGTGCCCCAGGCAGGATTTGACCATACACACCAGATCATTTTTATACCAGCAATGTGTGTGTGCACCACAGCATGGCCTACCTGGAGGGGAGGCATCACCCTGCAGTCAGTTTTGCCTCATGCAACTTGATTTGAACCCAGGAAGCCTTAGTTTTACACGTGATTTGTTCATTGGCAGCTGGCTGGCTACTGGCCAGACTTCGTTCTGAAAGTTTGGCACTGACAGCATGGTTTCTGTTCAGGCAGGGACAATTATTTCTGCTTGAAAAGTACAGTAAGGTGGCTATCACACTGACAAGCCTTGCACTGACTTGTTCATGTATCTAGTCCCTCCCCTAGAAAGCCTGATGATGCAGATTTATGGTATGCAGGCAAAATGGAGGAATTTTTGAGCATTCCTGTTACTACATGTGTTAAAATTTGAGAAGGAAAATGATAACCTGTAACTTTTCTTGGGCAGTGAACTTGCTTTTTAAGGAGCATCTGTTTCTTTTGCTGCTCCAACTAACGATTTCTTGCCTGGGAAAAAAAATGAAAGAACTGAGAGACTGCAGGGCTTCAGAGTTGCAGCCTTAGCCATGTAAATGCAAGAGATCACTGGAGTTAGAGGAGTCTTTTGCAAACTGCATTTTTTCTAGGGCAATAATAATTTTTTGTCTTTATTTGCCTTTTACAAAGGGAACTGTTTCCCTGTGCACTTTCTTGACATTTGCACATAATTGTTTTTAAAGCCTGTTCTTCCCATAGGCCTGGTGTACTGTGTTGAGGCCAATGGGATAGTGCCCTGACTTTGGTCAGTGTCATCTGCCTACAAACACTTCAGAGCTTAAAGTGCAGACCCTTCTTTTCTAGCTTGAAAACAATACCCTTAATCTAAAGATGACTCAGAAAGGACCCTGTGTCTTAATTACATGCTCTACTTTGAGTATTTCTTATCTACCTTTTTTAGTATAATTGTTAGAAGTTAAAGGTAAACCCTATAACTTTGTTATTAATTTGGATATGTACCAGTTCTCTGCTGGATTGCAAATGCTTGAGATACTCGTGATTTCTTTATCCATGGGTGTTGTGTGAAATTTAGTTTTGTATTGTTATTTAAAAAAAAAAGTTCCTCTGCACAAATATTATTGGAAAGTAGCTGCTAAAATGACTGAAGAAATGTTGTGTGGTATGAATAGCAGAGCTGGTCACTCATATCACTGCTGTTTCCTATGTTTGGCAGACAGGAGATGAGGGGGATTTTCCATTGTTCTGAGAATCTTTTCCTTGACTCTGGAAATACCCTTTTTCTTTTTTTTTTTTGTTTGCTGCTGGCGAGAACTTCTTCACTGGAAAATTGACACAGATGCAGTCATCAGCACTGCCACACTGCTGTTGCTGTCCCATAAGCAGGAAAAGTCAGCATTAGTGCTGCTCCTTTTCTTTGGACAAGGCTGCAAGTATAAGAGTGCAAACTGTAATGTGATTCTGGACAATGGGAAGGACTTGTCCACATACACATATCCCAGTGTCTAGCTGACAATAAATAAGTGTATTTGCAATGAAAGTGAGGCCTTGTACTGCTGCCTGTTGATGCACCTGAAGGTTTATTTCCCTTCCTGCAGCTACAGTGATTTTGGTGTTGCAAACAAAAGGAAGAGGGCACAATGTGAGTCAAAATCCATGTTAGAATTCATTCTGCCTTTCCCCAGAAATAGTGGAAGTCAAGCAGGTTGCACTTTCCTTCCCTAGTGCTGCATCACTGTGTTTGGTTCCCTTCCAGTCCTCACTAGACTGATCAAATTTTCTATTCCTATTCTCCCCTGACAGCCCTTCTTCGGTGGCAGCGCGAGCATTAATCAGATCTCTGGGAAGATTAAATCGGGAGAAGAAGTGTTAGCAAGTCTCAATGGACACTGGGTAACACACGATAATCCAAGTTGCTGACAGGTTAAGTGCTCATGGCAGCAGGGTGCATGGGAGGATGGCAGCCCTTGGCGGGCTCCCTGCGATGGAATGGGCGCTGCCAAGGGCCATTTCCTGCCTTTTCCTGCCAGCCCCAGGGAGTGCAGGCGAGCGTGTCCTGCTTCTTCCAGGACACACCTCTCAAGGTACCTCTCAAGGTCATTTACACTTCAGTAGTCCCATCCACTTGCATTCCCAGAGCATGGGTCAAAGCTGGAAACAGTAAAGAGGGTTTTCATCAAAGGCAGTGGTTCTGTATTTAGGGTCTGAGGCTTAGGACAAGCACTGGCAAGAGATATAGTATGTATTAGATGTGACTGTGAAGATCATGAGGCTTCCTTTTGTCTTGGTGTGTTCAGTACTTCCTCAGTTACATCAGTATCAGCGAAGAACTTCACAGGGTTTTGAATTTACAGGGTTTTGAATTCAAAGGGTTCTAAATTAATTATTTATGATAGCAGACAGTTATTCCTCTGTTCATGAGGTGAAGGACAGAGACATAAACTCAGTGAGAGTCTATTGTATGTGCAGCTCAGAACTGTCATCAGAGCACCTAGCACCTTTGTGCACTTAGTATACACAAGTGAATCACTTCAAGTCACCCTCAAGCGCAAATCCAACAAGAATAAAGTTGCATGGTGAAGGATGTAGTCTAGTTTTGATCGAAACTCCTGGTAACTGTGGCAAAAGCAATGAGCACTAGGCTTTGGGCTGGACATTGGCTAGGTATTTCTTCTCTCAGCAACATTTGGACATCTACATCATCATTACAGTTGTCCTGTGCTCCCTTTCCAGTCCACTGAAATTGCCACTTCTGAGACAAGATTTGTCTCATCCTAAAGGAGGTATTTAAAATAGGTCAGGTGAAATGTACCTGGATAAAGCCCTTTCTGTAGTGAGGTCCTAACCACAGTGTAGCCTTTGGTACTGGACTCGTCCCCTCAGACAATCTGTCTTTTTACATAAAAAGCTAATGCCCATTTTGAAATTGGGATATTTGCCCTTTCTGGGCTTATACAAAGTGATTTGCTCCCTGTGCCTGGGTAGCTTTTCCATCCTGAGCTCCCTTTCCTGCAGGATGGGCCTTGGCAATTGTGAGTTGTGCTGGGCTGGGGAGTACCTTGTCTGTGGAGGGTCCTGCAAACACTATCCGCAAGAATATGTAACCCAGGGGCTCCCCTGGGGCACAGAGCCATGTGGTTGTGTGCTGCTCAGCTTCCAGCTGTCTGTTTATTTATTCCTCCCTTGTTCTTTTTCCCAGTTGGTTGCGTTGCACAAAACTATAGTGATGTATAAAAGAAGTTAAAATGGCTTTGAAAGGGTGACTCCATGAGCCACTGTTTGCAGTTGTGTGCTGTGAATAGAGGAGCTGCTGTGCACTGGTAGGAAGGGTGCCTGTTCTCCTCCCTCCCTGCTGAGAGTATTGGCCTGCTCTCCTGGATTTTCTCTGACGCCGTCCAGTTTCCTGACAGAAACCTTTGCATTTGCAAGGTAAATTCTCTGTCTCAGGACCTGAAAACCCACTTGAATAAAGAAGGGAAGCAAATTCCAATGCTTCTCAGTCCTAGGATCACAGCAGCAGCTGAATGCTTTGTATATGCCCCTTAGAGATGCATGTAGTGATGCTTGATAATGCCTGCCTGCCTCCTCCTATCTGCAGCTGAGGGTCTCTTTGGGACCTCAGATCAGTGCTGGAACTGGAATCTCAGGATATGGCAGAGGAAGTCCTGAGGGAGACTTTGAGGAGGGATGATAGTCCCTCAGGGTTTGAAGGCATTTCACAGCTGAAGATGTGATGACTTTGAGACATACATCACGAAACATATGCAGGGGGAGAAATGCAGCCAACGGGATGCAAAGAAATTAGGCAGCTACAGGCAAAGCCAGTAGTCATGACTTAAATAAGGTTTGCCTGATATTAACACCGTGCCCAGGCAGCTGAATGGCACCAATATACTGCTCATCAGCTGTAACCATCCGATTCATTCCACTCGCAGTCAGTGTCAGGCTGTTCATTCTGTTCACCCTCTCTGGCTCTGTGGCATTGCTGTGTCTGTGAGCCAGGCTGGGAAGCAGATCAGTTAAGCAGAGGCATAGCAATATTGTCTAGCCAGCCTCAGATCAGGGAAGTGCTGCTTAGTAGTTGGTTGCCAAGTAAATTGGCAAGGAGTAAGAATTGAAGACTGCTGACATTTTGAAGAGCTAAATGAAATTTAGGAGCAATAGTAGAAAAACCTGGTTAAGCTGAAAAGAAGAAAAATGTAAAAGAGTATCTCAGCTTTAGCCCTCCTTTCTGGGGGCTCTGTGTGAGATTTCAGCATTGAGGAATGGAAGAAATATTGGAAAAGGAGCTAGGGCTCTTGTTTATATGTGCTGGGTGGTAGCTGGGAGGAACAGTGGGTAAAGAAGAGTATCTTAGGGCTTCTGTGGGCACCCATGTTTGGGGACAAGACTAATAGGAGGGACTGGATCCCTTTCTAATTATTCTCTGATTAATTCTACCAGTGCTTCTGGAATGCCTTACCTCATTTGTTTCTATTAGAAACTTTCAGGAAGCATTCAGTGAGATTTTATGGGATAGAGGGGGAAATAAGCCTCCTAATAGAGCTGTATCCCTGATCATAATCCAGAAGCAGCTTCCATTTGTCAGGTTCGTTTTCTGCCTTGTGTTTCTGATTGTCATTAACATTTTCACCTAATTCTGCTTCTCAGGATGGGGAAGTGCATATAAATGAGTTGAAAAGCGGGAATGCCGAAGTGTTCTGGAACCCGACCAGTGAAGTACGAAGGCAGAGGCTGAAGCGCCACATTGTGCTGTTTGAGGAGCAGATGGACTTTGAGTCAGAGAGGTAGGGAGCTTGTGGAATGTCTCGCTGCCTCTTCCCTGCCGGGGGCAGGGCTCTGATCAGAAGGCTCCCAATTCCTCAGCACAGTCCTGGAAAGGCAGTGACCTGCTTTGTCTGTACATATTACCCAGCCATTTACCTATTTTTTTCCAGGCTATTAGCTCTGGAGTATTTTCACGAGGTATAGCTCTGAAATAACCAGGGACCTGGGCTGACAAATTATGGAGGCTACATTTTATCTGCTTGAAATAACAACTCTGCTTGGACTCCAAAGACCATGAACAAAGTCTTTTTAACTGCTGGAACACTTTATGGAAGGCCAAGGTGTCAACCTGCGGTTGGATATCTTGTTAAGAAGGGTTGTTTCAACTACAGGATCTTAAACTAGGTGCAGGAATTGTGGAAAGTCCTGGCATCAAGAGAAGCAGTAGTTTGAACCACATAACAGGTTTTTATGAAAGAATACAATTAAATGTATGTTTAACCCTGCTTCATAATCTCAGCTGAGATCTCTAATGAAGTCTGCACCAGGTTTTTTTAGTGATCTAGGTTACCTAAAAATGTAGTCCTGGCAAACAACTTAGAAAATTGAAGGAATGACTAATACGTCACCAAACCAGTTGCTGAGCAAAAACATTATGTGTTGAGCAACGGTATGTGGTGCTGGCTTCAAACTAGCTAGTCTTGCCACTTCTCGTGTTTGGTCAGCCAGCACCAGCCAACATGCCAAGCCAGCACATGCAGTTTGCTGCCTGGCTCTGCATTACATGCCCACCTCTCTGTGGGCATCTGATTTTGATGTTGCATCACATCACCCTAAGAAGATTCCCCTTTTCATAGGTAAAGAAAGGGATCGCATGAAAATAAAAACGTATGAACATATAGTTTGTTCTGGACAACAGTGGACGTTATGGGCAATAAAGTCTGTATTTGTAACTTACAGTTGTGCAATTGCCATTTCAGAGCAGACTGCAGTACATTTCTCTATTAATCTTCAGAAGAAGATTCTTTTAAAGGAGAAAAGAAATCTCAGCCTTGTGGACAAAGAATCTCCAGTTCTCTGTTTACCAAGTTATGGCCAGAGCTGACTCTCTTTGCTACATAGAGATTAACAATGATACATGCATCCAAGGGAGGGAGGCAAAAGGGAAAATAGAGACCCCTAACAGACATTCCACCGAGCTCCTTATGCTGACATTTGTATGAATAAATTACCATCTAATCCACCTGAAATCACCTGAAAATCACCTATTTTCACAAATGTGGGAGAGCCTCTGAAGCTCATACCACTATGCAGCTCACCGTGGAGGGTCTCTTTGCCTGACACGTACAGCTCTTGATGGAGTAATTTGCCCTTGTCAAACAGTTTTGTGCATGTTCCTCTGAGGTTCTTAGAATTAGAGGACTTTACACCACTGCATTCCTTAGGACGGACTTTACACCACCTCAGTATTTTCTCAGGCCATTATTTCCACTCCTCCCCCACCCTCATCACTGACTTTGAATTGAATTTCCTTCCTTTGTTTCATATACAGAAAAATGGGAGTGACTTGTTAAAAAGGAAAGGAAAGTGTTTCTCTGCCTTCAGTAATTATCTAAGAGGCTGCATTTTTGGAAGTGTGTTAATGTATGCTGATAGAAATATAATGAAAGCATCAATATCCCTTTTAAATTAAGAGCTTCACAGCAAGCTCCAAATTAAATGCAGTAATGTATTCATCTTCTAAATGGAAGACGAGTGTTTTGTGGAGCTGGGAATACTGGAACAGCCTGGATCTCCTGTGCATAGTCTAACCACTTGGTAATGTGTTGGGAGGGCTAGCTGCTAGTCTCAGAAGTATTTCCAATCTGAAATGAAGATTAGAGTGCTTTGGTTAGAGGAACTGTGGAGAGGCCTATCACAGCTTGGCTATAGTAAAAAAAAAAAAAGTAATGATTTTTCGCTTGTAAAAGGCAAATCCTCTCCCCAGGGCAGAGGCTCAGTGAGACATCATATGACGGATCACGTATCCTTTGGCAGCTGAAAACAAGCGCGGGTGAAAGCCTGTGCTCATGCTTGCAGTTCATGAGCACAAGGACCTGTCCATTGCTTGCAGATTGAATCAGCTGCCTGCAGATCTGGTAGCTAATCCTATATAGGAGTACAACATGCAAGATATGCACACAAATTTGTTTTCCAGTGCTTTTAAACTTTAAATATAAAGCCTTTGTTTGGGGGATAGACATTAACACAAAGGCTTCTAAACTGAAATGCCTGAAAGGGCAAGGAAGAGAACAGATTCTCCATCAATCACCTCTAAAGAGGCCTCTGATCTCGGTGAATTGAGCATAACGATCCTATAACTCACACAGACAACACTGAAGAATTTAATGAATATTGTAGGTGATGTTATGTAAGGGAAAGTCCCCTGTACTTCAGCAGATCATTGTATATAGCATTCAGTGTTGCCATTCTTTAATTTACAAGCCAAAACTGAGGCAGAACAATCCTGTTACAATAGACCAGACAAGTGTCTGCTCTGAAGTTCCAGCTGGCAAAATGCGTCACTGTTTTTGAGGTGGTTTAACTTGCTTCCCTGTTTATTTCTAGGCTTTGGCAGCACGTTACCAGTGCAATAAACAAAGGCGATCAACACAAGGCAACACAGGAAAAATTTGTGCTGGAGGAGGAGCAGCGGAATGCTGCCCGGGAGCGGAGGGAAAATGGCACAGAGTGGAAGCCACTGCTCTTCCGGCACGATGCCACAACTAACGAATGGCGCTACAAATACGAGGAGTGAGTGCTGGGCTTGGGGGTTATGAGCAGACCTCACTGCTTGAGTCCCCAGGGATGCTAGCAAGGTTACAGACCTGTAATTGGAGTCCTGCCATTTCCCAAACTATGTCCAGAGCTTGCCCTTTCTGAACTCCATGTCATCATTATAATACATATTTCTGATGCTAATTGGGAATAGCTGGAAATGGGGGCTTAGCAAAGGAAAATCCGCTATGCCGTTGGTGCAAATCCCTATTGCTGCAATCAAGCGTGGAGTCATTTAGCAGAGATTTTCTGCACTGTGGGAGCAGAGTTAAAAATTGTGCTCTCCTCCCCTGCCAAGAAGGGTGAAGCCTCTGGAGATTGAACCCCGTCATTCATGGCAAGGAAATGTGAAGTATCTGTTACTCCTGTCACTGTATCTGGAAACTCCGGTTACTGTCAGGGATGATTGCCTGCCCTGAGGCATGTGGAATTAGTGTATTGGTCTTAACACACCTGGTGTGGGATTCTTGCTTTTCTGATGGTATTTTTTTCATTTGGTCTCAAAAGTCTAAGGCCTTGGGATCCTTTGAACGACATTGCCCAATTTGAGAAGGATGGAATACTTCAGACAATGGAAAGACACTTATCTACAAGGATGTCAAACCACAAAACAACATGCATAAACAATCAAATTACACGGCACAAGGTAAAAAGCCTGTTTTGGGGAATATAGTATTCTTTAGGATTGTTTAGATACACAGCCCTCTTCTACAGCATTTTCATGTAAGCACAGCATAGGCTGAAAGGTTTGTTTTGGATAAATACAGCTTATGACTGTAGACCTGCAGTATCATACCATCATTAACTCCAAATAATTATAATCATTGGTTGACATATCCTATCCATTTTGGCATTTTTCTTCCACTTAATCTTAGTGAAAATGACCCTTTAGTGGGTTTTGCACATGACTGAGCTGAACTTCACAGTTCAGTGGTTCCAAAGCAGAAAACTTCCCATAGGTTTTGGAGTGCAGAATTGAGATCCTGCAACTTCAATTTCAGTCTTTGCCATCAGCCTTTATCACTTACTTTCTCTCAGACAAGACAAGAAACCTCTCTCCATCCTTTCCCTTAAACAGAGATGATACTTTCTTATCTCACTGCTTTCATCTTTGGAGTGATATATGTCATTGATAACACACTTCTTAAACGTTGAACTGCTGAACTAGCTAAATATAACCCATGTTACACCAAAAAACTGGTATCTTACTACGTATGTAGACTTTTCTTTTATAATACCTGAATCTGAATGTCTCTGAAGCATTGGGAAGTTGAGGTTTATACCTGCTTTTCAGACCCTTTGGTGAGAAGTTTGAATCCATGTGTTTGGTTTACCCATCTGAGAGGTAGGGAGAAACTTTGTGAACCGCATCAAGAAATTAGGCATAAAATTTCTGTGATATTTAAATCCTTCATGCACCTTCTGAAAAATCTTTCCTGGGAAATTTGATTCTAATTTTTTCTTCTTTTCATCTTTTCTCATGTATGTAGTTGAGTGGGTACACAAGTCAGCAAAGGAACTATAAGGTTCATCACTAGTATGTGTCAGTTAAAGCTACAAGAATATTTGGATAGGTGTCTTAAGGATGTTGTCATTTGAGGAAATGCTTGTCTACGGGGCATGTTTGTAATATCCTTAAGTAGCTGTCAGGAGTCCAACTACTAGGAGTTGCTGAGAAAGCAGTCAGACTTCCTAATCTCACGCGTATTTCCCAGCACCCTGAATTATTTTGTTTGAAGCAAACACCCGAGTCTCCAATTTGACAGCAACTGAGACTCTTTTAATCCCTGTTTTATCCAGAGGTCTGCCAAGGACTGCAGGCGCCGCAAAACCAGTGATCAGCCGTCCAACCACAGCCAGAATACAGAGAGCAGCTGTTCAACACCAGAGTCAGTGCAGGAGCTCTCAGATGATGATGGCAAGTATTTGTGTATCACTGGGTCAGGCTTTAATGTTCTTCCCTTTGTACCTTATTACTTGAGCCAGCCCTGGGACATTTCCCAGCCCAGTTAATACCATGGGCCAACAGCCCACAGGCAAACACACAGAATGTTCTGCTTTTCTGTTCTCTGTATGTACTGCCTCTCTTTCTGCCTTACACTATCCATGCCAACAAGGGCTTCCCACTCCTGGCACAAACATGTTGAAAAAATACACTGACATTCCAGTCAACAGATAGGAAACAGCCCTTGTCATTCTCTTTTCTCTGCTTTTGTTAGAGGTGACCTTGAATGTTTCAGAGATAGGGGCAGGTGCGAGCACTCCGTTCTCCTCCCCTCAGCTGGGGAGCATGCTGCCAAAATTGCCTGAGAGCTGACTGAGGAGGGGCTCTAAGCCAGTGTCACAGGACCCGTTCCAGTGGCCTGTCTTCAGGGTGGAAGATTCTGTTCCCTGTCTCCTTCTCCGTGTGTTTCTTCCTGAAAGCATCCCCCTGGCTGTGACAATTAGATCACAGCCAGCCACTTGCTGGGTGAATCTGTGTTGTGTTTTATCACTACCACTAGAATGGTGATGCAAAACATAATTGTCCTTCAATACTTTGCCACAGGGTTTGAAAGCCTGTGTGCTCAGTGTGGGAAAGAAATGAATCACCTGAAGGAAATTCACTCAGCCGTCTTATCTCTACAGAGAGCCCAACAAGACATACACAGGTAACTATTTGCTGTCATCAAATCAACGATTTTAATGGGCTGAAAAATAACCTGTGGCATTTAACTCCTCACTGTGGCCTTTGGAGGGTCTCTATCAGCTGCTGGGGTGCATTTAGCAGTTGTTTCTATAAGTAACCAATTAACACACAAAGACAAACCCATTCCCTGCTTGAAACAGTGGGGAAATCTCTTCCTCTTAAGAGTCTTTATGGCCAAAAATCTTCACCTGAGCGTGTTTCACACCTCATGGCATTCTAGACTGCCAAACAGCTGCAGAAGTTGGGAGGGGCTGGGCCATGTCCTGGTTACAAATAAATCTCTGCTAGGCAAAAAGGTGTGAGGTCTCCCTTCTTGTAGAGCATGTTTCTGATTTCCTTGGTTTTCTGTAGAGATGCAGGCGTGTGGTCTGAAAAGCTGGACTCCATGGTGAAACGCACTAACTTCCCACATTTTGTTTAAATGGCTAATTGCTGTCTGAGGGAAGTAGTGACCACACCTGCTGCTGACAAACAGCTTTGCTCTGCAGACACCTGTAGCCGGGACAGGGGAGTTATTAACTACTACATCTGCTCCTGGGAGCCCTGCTGATTCCCCACTGTGTATTATCCAGCTCTCCTGAGGCTTCACTGTGGTGGGATCACACTTGAGGCCCATCATTTCTAGATGCCAGAGCCATTGGTGACATGGCTTTGGCTTCTCTGTAGCTCTTAGGGGTGTCCAAGGCAGGCTCTTGTATTTGGGAAGTGTAGGGCATAGGATTGTGAGTGCTGAATAAAGTGATTTCTTGGGGTTTGTGCCCTTACACCTTCCGATGCCAATCAGCATGCTCTGCCCGATCCAGCTCGACACAGAAGTACTAATCTCTCTGTTAAAACAAAGAGGGAGGTAGAGTCTGTGGGGGCACAGTGCTGTACCCATGAGGGTGTCTCCCTCCTGATGTGGAAGTTCTGGGCATGTGCACACGTGTGAATGCACACCTCCCTCCAACCCACAAATAATCGTGCTGCTTTCTTTTCCAGAAACCTCAGTGCTCTGAACAAAAAGTCCTTCCACAGGAAGGCCTCTTCTGAAAGCTTCCTCCTGGACTCTCGCTGTTGGTTTCTCCTCTGCATCTTTCTTACGTGTCAACTATTCATTAATTATGTCTTCAAATAAAATCACTACGTTTGGCAGCAATAATGATTACTGGCTGCAGGAGGGGGGCCACTCGCGCAAGGAGCCCAGAGAGGCACCAAAGCACTTTAGAACCAACGCGGCAGAGGTGGAAGAAAGTGGAAAAACGAGGTTAAAAAGGGACCTAGGAACCTGCAAAACTTTGTTCCTGCAGATTTTGTCATTTTTGCCTTTTACATGTACATCTTCAAGGACCTCTTAACCTGTACGGGCCTTAATGCTGAAGCCAAATGTAGCTTTAATTGTGCAATTTGTTTTCTATGTCTTGTCATTTTCTGATGCAATTAATAATTACCCAGCAGTATTGGTAACCCCAAAATGGTAAACACCCCAGTGTTTTGGAAGGGTCACACCGGCCTGGGTCATAGCTCCAGGAGTGAGGGAGTGCAGCTGGGGAGCTGTAAAGAATTGATGTCCATGGTGCCTGTCCGGCTGCCTTTAATTAATTATGGGAGGGAGCACACTTGGTCCAAAAATCCACCCCCGGGATATTAAGTCATGATCTGTTTTGTCACACACAGAATGAGACCTCAGGATGTGTTTTATTTTCCATTCCACAGGAACTGTAAATATGCACAATTTCCTAGAGCCATTCCTCTTTAGGAAATGGGAAGTATTCAGTGAAAGCTCCTTGTTTGTTTGTGGAGCTGACTGGTGTACTGGATCTGGCCCATCGAGTGTAACGTCAGATATGCCTGTTTGTAAAATCTGGTCACTTACTATTATTGTTATTATTTGCTATATGGCTGTTTTATAATATCACACACTAGCATTGTAGAGAGAAATCCACTGCCCCAGCATAGGTGAGAAGGATGGGAGAGTAATAGGTGTATGTGTGTTCGGTCTTAGGCACATTTTTCGTCAAAGGTCAGGAAAGAGGGAGGGTTTTGCCACTGCATTGTTCGACTCTGTTAATAGTCTTCCTATTTTACACCATTTTTTAAAGATTTGCAATATTTTCTGTAGACTGCGGACAATACTAAGCCTTTCTTTTCTGGCCTGAAGTAGTTCCAAGTGGTAAGTACTGCTATATATACAGCCTTAAAATACTTAGTGGTGGTGCCAGTCTGGGCTATCTTTCAATGTAAATGTTTCCAAATTTTTAAGTACATTCCTCGTCATACTCCCCAGTTAGGGGACACCTGTTTGTGCTTGATATGTTGAAATAAAACTACACATGACTTTCACTGACAGTCTATCTGACAAATTATTTTTGGCTTTGTATTTGATAGCGTTTTACAAGTAAATCACTTTTTAGAGGAAAGTCTACAGGAAAAGGCCTCCAAGAATCTCAGACACAGGCCATAAGTTAGAACAGCAATAGCATTTTGATACCCCTCTGACTGAAATTGTTTGTGTCTTCTAATTGTAGCAACTTCCTCAGAAAGAAAAGTGGTTGCCTTGGTTTTCACTGTTGTACATGTAAACGTGCAGACTTGTCTTGGATTTAGAAAACCTTTATATTAAGGAGGTGACTTCATGACAGCAAATAGATACTTCCAGGAGGAGAACCACAGCTCTCTGACATGAACAGACAGGATGAGAGCTGGCATCTGGAAGCCAACAATCAGGGAACTGATCACAAATAATAAAGGGTGAGTGACTGTTGTTAGCAAAAGTCTCCAGCAAACCAAAGGATTCTTGATCCTCGAGGAATCATACTTCAAGAATGTCAACATTATTGATCCAGATTGGGTGTCTTTTTGAAGGACATCATCCTAGTCACCCTTTCTGAGGAAGTCTGACTTGTGCCACAGATAAAACTTGATGAGATGGGGTCCCCCCACCTCTGCCTCTCAGGCTATGCAAAGTCCTGTATGCACCTTGAAAGTGTTCACTGTGCAAACACATCTACTAATATCCTTTGAATGCTTCAGCAAGTCAGCACATCTCTGGCCTGTCAGCACAGCCTTCCTCATCACACACATCCTGCTTTGAAATTATTTGAATTATAGATAGTTGCCTCTCTGCCTGTAGGGCTATTTACATCTCTTGGGTACAACTGCGTGTGGGTTTGAGAAATGCTTACTAAAACAACAGGGAAAAAAAACTAGCCCATGCCCACCTGAACCAAAGAGAAGCAGTGCTGAGAGGAAGCATCCGGTAGGTATAAATGCAAATTCTTGAAATTCTTTGGATCATTTCCATTTTACCAAGCTACACACCCACAGGGATTTCACTGGGACTTGTTACTGCAGTTAAGTAAAACACTTGCCACAAAAGGAGCAATTCAGTGAAAGAAATTATCAACTTACATAAACTAATTATGCATGAGCAGAGTAGGAGTTTCCAACATTTACTGCTGCTGCCACAGGGTATTAAAAATAATCCAAAAAGGAGCAATCTGTAAATCCTTGTGCCATTAATTTTAATCCAATTTCAACATCTTGAGGTGAATGTTTGTACCGGATACATGCACATGGAAGATAAAGAGTATTCTCGAGAAACATCACGGTCAGAAATGTTATTTCTCTGGGAGGAATATCTGCTGAGGGAAAAGCTGAGAACCATTTCAGGGCGTTAGAAAACCCAGTTTGCGTGTCGTTGGGAAAACTCCCAGTACATCCTTCGCCCCTTCTTTTAATGATCAGTGAGCTGCCCGTCGGCGCGCGAGCTTTTTTGGGTGGAGGGGCACGGATCGCGCCGTATCCCAGCGTGGATTCTGCCTGCTCTCGATAGGTGCAAAGCGTGTTACCAGGGGCTGTCCCAAGGCACGGCGTGGTTTCCCTCGGCTTCGGGGGGGGGGCACGGCGCCCCTGGGACGGGTCGCGGTCCGGGCGGGGGCGGCCGCTGCCGCCCGCGGGGGCGGATAAAGGGGAAGAGCCGGCACCTCCCCCCGGCCGTGCCGAGCGGAGGCAGGACGGGCAGTGCCGGGCCGGGAGCCGCGATGGCAGCCGGAGGAGCGGCGGCGCTGCTGCTGGTGAGTGCCGGGTGAGGGGCTCTGGCCGCTGTCTGCGGGCAGGGGCTCGCCCTCAACCTGCCCGCCGCGAGTGGGGGCTGGCACCTGTCCGTAGCCAAATCCCTCCTTTTGACGGGAAAAGAGGCTTCCTCCAAGTCTGGAGTGGAGGAGCCTTGCAGGTTGTCCTACCTTCCTCTTCCTCAAGAGACTTTAGTAACTTACCTGAACTTTTTGTTTGTGTTGCTTGAAACTTCGGGGATCCTGAGTTTATGCGGGTCTCCTAAACTTGAAAAGGATAAGGAAGGGTAGCTGCTGTGAACCCAGCCCCGGGTTGCGGGGAACCCTCTGAAGGGAGTAGGGACTAGTGACGCGTTCTCCGAGTCTCTCCCTAAGGCAGTTGCTGCCACCTTTCCTTCTCTCCTCGGAAAAAAAGAAAATTTCAAGTCAGGAGTGAGCTTTTTAATTGTTCTTGGTGAAACTGTGAAACTGGAAGTTTCCTCAACTACGCGGCTACAGGAAAGACTTTCAGTCTCCTAGGGAGAGAGTTGAAAGAGCGCAGCTGCGGGAGCCGAGCTCTTGATTTCAGCTTGGAAATTGCCCTCTGATGGCAATTAGCGCCGGGGAGCTCCGCGGCTGTCCCTTCCTCTCCCCCTGCATCTGTTCTAGGACCTTCTCTCTCTTACGGTTTACAAGGGAGGGATGTACTTCGGTGTCTCGAAACCGAGCTCAGCGCTCGTCTACCTGCGAGGCACTCAGGGTGCGTGCCCCGCGGGCCTCTTCCTCTTAAAAAAATTTAATAATAATAAACATATATAAAAATATATGTTCGTGTGTAAACATTCCCAATGCTCCTGTGGCTACAGTAAGTTATTTTTGTTAATGACTCAACTTGCCTTCTGCTTAAGATTACAGAGCCAGTGAGAAATGCTGGATGAGGTCTCTGGGGCGTATCCTCCATTTTGCAGAGGGGGGGGAAGACTAACACTGATCTCCATGAATTAAAAAGATGGGAGGAGGGAGAAACGAATGCCTTGCATGCGGCAGAAACTTTGGCCTCTGAAGTTCCATTGCAGTGAACTAGTTGAAAGAAAACAGAATTTTAAATGGAGTCAGGGATCTGTGGCAATAGTGTCTAAAACCCATCAGCTGCTGCACGGTGGTGCTTTAACCCCAACTTTGTGATTGCAATTACTGCTGTGAGCAGCACTTAGCAGAAATTAGTTTGGGTTTCCTCTGTGGCTTCCCATAAACTTCTGAACGTGTTTCCAAGTCTTTACTGGTTCATCTCCCTGAGATGGTTATCATGTCCTGGGAGGATGATTCACTCAAATGCCTGTTTGTCTTTGCTGTAGGTTATGCTGCTGACAATGCCTGGAACCCGAGCAAAGAACTGTGAAGAGGGAGAGTACTTCCATGAAGGACACTGCTGTGTATCTTGTCCAGCAGGTAAGACTTTAGGAAGTTACAGCTGATAATGGCCATGTTTCTTTCTCGTGGAGATGACTGAGTCACTATTGTTTTTTATGGTTTCATCTGGTGAAAGTATAAGCCCATCTGAAGCCATGATGGCTTCTTGGTGCTGTTTAGGCCAGGCTCCATTTTGAAGCAAGAGTCCCTTGTGTGACAGGTGATGACTGGGAGAGGTGCCTTGGCAGCAAGCCAGGAAAACTCTGCTCATGGTTGAAGATAAAGTGTTCAAAATTGGGTATTGTTAACAATTTGGTTTTTTGTTAACAAAACACTTCAGTTAGCACAAAGAACAAGCCATGGGGAATTCTGGTATTTCTGTGTCTGAAGGTAAGAGTTGGGTTTGGTTTTGCTCTCCCCTCCTTACTCAGTGTGTGCAGAGTTAAGCAGTTTTGTGTTGAGAAGTACCCTGCCCCTAGAGAGTATCAGAGGGCTATTTAGAGGTAATTCGGAGAAAGTAGACGAGTAGTTCTTACAACCAGTTCTCTCTGTGCTCATCAGCTCCTTCAGAGATGGTGCTGGCCATATAGCTGACTCTAAGCTGTTGCAGAGAGTCATCCTTGTCCCCTGTGTGTCTCAGCAGAGGCCTGGCTGTATGCCTCGTTTGGCACTGCTCCTTGTCTGAGCAGCAAACTGGGAATATGCCTCCTGACTTTCCTGTGCTGGTTCATGTGGCACATGATTCATTTGTGAGGAGAGGTTGGACTCTCCTCAAAATGGGTTTGTGTTGTAACATCCTGTTATAGCCCTTTGTCTGTTTAAAAGATCCCTTGAGGCTGCTGCTGCCGGTTCTCTTCTTCCACAGGTACTTTTGCTGCTCAGCACTGCAGTGCTCCACATTTGGGAGGAAAATGTCACCCTTGCAAGGAAGGAGAGAGTTATACTGCCCATGAGAACGGCTTGGACGAATGCTTGTCATGCAGACAGTGCAAAGATGGTACCAAGCATGATTTTGATGAAGCCTTAACCCTTTCCCCTTTTTAATGTGGAAAATCTGATCCTCATTGAGCATATTGAACTTAGAAAGAAATTGCCTTTATGACATGAGTATAACTTCTGCAGAGTTGTAGAGTCACATCTTTTATATTTACTTTGTAATTTTTGTTTTATTTTTTAGATCAAGTAACTGTGAGACCCTGTACTCTGACACACAACACTGAATGCGAGTGCAAACAAGGGTATTTCTGCACTGACAAGAGCTGTGAAATATGTCAGAGACACAATAAAATGTAAGTTTGATAAAGAATATAAGTGACTGTTTTCTTTCTAGGGAATGTTAGACCTGTGGCCCAATCAGTGCCAATAGCTAACACATGTTATCTGGCTGTAAATAATTGCCCTGAAGCCAAATGGAATTATTCATGCATTTAAATTTTAGGTGTCAAAATATGTGAACTTGAAACCTAAAAAGATGTGAACTTGGGTATTGTGCTTGTTGCTTATGGCTGCAAGCTTGCACTTTTCATGTCTTCAGATTAGTATTTCCCTAGGTACACACTTGAATACACTTTCTAGCACCCAGTCAAAAATTTTGGGAAGTAGAACTACCTGTTGAAGGCAATTAACTGTGCATGAATAATGCATCTACTGTGGTTTGGTTTTTGCATTTTCCCCCTCCCACTTATAAGCTAACATACGTGAACTTTATCTGCTTTGCTTCTATTTAATCTTGCAGTACTATCTTGGGTTATTTAAAGGTGCACTTTTAACAAAGTTATCTGTTTATGCCTCTAAGCTCTGCCTGAAAAAAATCGGGTCTATACAGAGCTGCACGTTGCTCTGGAAATGTTGATACAACCCTGTGTTGCCACCCACTGCAGGTATCCGGAAGGGAAAGAAATCGACCGGAATTGCAATGCTACTACAGGCCTAGGATGTGACTTACCGGATCAAGGTCTGGTACAGAAATCCCACTCAGCTTGGTTTGTTGGGTCTGTGGCTTCAGGTTAATAACACCATAGCAGTCTGTAAAACAGTGGTTTGAACTACTGTAACATTTAACAGCTTCTGTGTTTTAGTCTGGGAGTTACTTGCTAAAGACAAACTCTCAAAGGCATTGGAGTGACAAACCATCTTAAGTTTCACTGGGTGAAAAGCTACATGTGTTGCCAGGGTTTTCAAAGTTGCAAGGGTGATACCTCTGAAAGTTCCAGATATGTTTCCTATGCCTGAGAAGCTGTGTATGGAGCAGCTTTCTCTTCTGCTAGTAGATAGCTTCTGCCAGACTAGAGGAAGACTGAACTGACACTATCTATGTTACAGCACCTCAAGCTTGCTGTCATCTTTTGCATACTTGTTTCCCCTTTTAAGTGTCTGTCTGGAAGACCTTGTAGAAGTTGTGTTGCAGGTCTGTGCAGAATCCCCTGCTGCCTTTGGGGTAATGATGTGCAGTGCAAACGAGTACTTGCACATTCAGGTCAGCTGAAAGTCCCTAGTGCCTCTTCCAGGACAAGCTAGCAGGGTTGTTGTATTAGTGCTGGGCTTAGGCTGTTTTCTAGGACAGCAAGGAATATCTTTTTGGGGGGCTGCTTCAGTACTAATTTTATTTCTTTTTCCTTCACAGGAAGCACAGCTCTTTCTTGGATTATTCTTCCAATTATTTTGGTTGTTGTTGTGGTTTTGCTGATCTTGGTATTTAAAATGTTGAAGTGTGATAAAGGTAACTACTTGATTCTTGTCCATAAAATTTGCTTTCCAGAATTAGGTAAAGCATGCACTAGGGCTATCTCTGGGGTTTGTGTTACTTTTATAGGAGACCTTTTTAAGCTCTAGTTCACTTAGCATGTGATTGAAGAAGAGTAGTTTTGTTAAGTAAATAAAATGCATAATCCTTAACTGAGCATCCTTATTTTGCTGACAGATGCCTTTACTTCAAAGCATGATTATAATTAGGTCCTTAAAAAGGACTTTTCCTATCTACTTGCCTTGTATTGGCAAAGACAAAAACCTGTGTCAGCTCAGATGCATGGTGCAAAAAGTAGCAACTAATTAGATCATTAACTGCTTTTGTTCTCTGTATTTGGATGTGGAGATTTTTCTACAAAGTGTTGCCCTTTCATCATTTGAGCCTCTTAATGAATGTGAACGTGAGGTTGATAAGTCCTGTGTGAATTTATTCTTTTAGTGAAATTGAGCTGTTTTCCTTGGAAATTTCTCTTTCCACTACTGTGTATTAAGGTGTTTTTGCAAGTAGTGTAGTTAGATTAATGTTAACAATTGGTCTGAATTTTGAATGGTAACTTTGTTCAAATCATGCTTTACCAATTGTATTGCAGTAAAAACAATTTCTGTCTGTATTGCAATAGCCCACAAAAATGCTGCATAAGCTGGAGTGGGGGAGCATGCAAGAGTGACTTAAACTGCATCTTGTTGTCTGCATTTTACTAAGTGGGACTCCTCTCTATGAAGGCACAGTGTATGTGCTGTTGGTGGAAGCTAAGAGTAGTAGTGTCATGAAATGTATTACAGTTCAAGGAAACTTAATGGCTTGTAAAAGCTTTGGGTTGTGTTACAAAAGTTTCTACTGTGTATAAATCTTGCATGAATTCAGCTCTGTTTAAGTTGCTGCAATTCTTAAAAGTTTCTTAGACACTTATTTTGTTTTTCAGCTGCTTCAGCTGATAAAGATGTGGAGAAAAGTCTGGTAAGTATGTGATAGATCAAATGTTTCATCTCAGTTTTGTGCAGTTTAATTGTGCACTGTTTAATTGTACTTGATGCATAGCCCTCAATGTTTGTCTCACTGTAGACCTCTGGTAGGATGTGTTCCTGTGATGCAGGAAGTTGTGATTCATACAGGGCAAGATATTAGCAAGGGCCTGATTAACTGCATGTGTCTGCTACAGTTGGGCTTTCCAATACTTCCCTTGGAAACACTTCAGAGCCTGTGACCAGGATGTTTTGAAAGCGGAAAAAAATTAGACTAGCTTCAAGCTTTCACTTCAGACTGTGTCCAGATGATACCTTGATCCAATTTAGTTTTTTTGCTCTTTCACATGTGTTCTGCAATCAGTGTCAGCTATCAGTTACCTGCATGGTGATGTTCAAGCTTTTATTGCAATTTAACAACAAATTATTTGTTCATAAGACCTACTACTCTTGGTCCAATAAAGTGACTGAGCCTTCCTGCCTTTGGGCTCATGTCAAAAGCTACAGACCAGAACAGTCTAACTTTTTGGCTCTAAATAGTCCCATAAGATGAGGGATTTGGGGCTCAGAGCATGCCAGTTCCAAAGTGCATCCCTAAAAATGGTTTACCAAGGCTGGCTGCTAGCATGTGTTCCACTGTAAAGCTAGATATACCCTGGCCTGCTGTAGTCAAACACTATTTCAGAACTTTACTGTTTCAGTATGAAAAAAACCTACTATTGCTAATCTAGCATTTTGCAATATAAATACAAAATTAGCTTGTATTTACCTAGTCTAGCTTTAGCTTCTCTAGTTAGAACCTATACCCTTAACAGAACTCTGAGGAAAAAATTAGCTCAGTCTTAGCAGTACAGTTAATGATGTGTAGTGCCAAGGTGTAAAACCAATCTTAGTCTTGATGAGGATCTAAGAAAAATATTCAGATTACTCTCATAGCATGTGTACAACACTATTTCTCCTTGCTGCTTCTCTTGTCCTCTTCCCAATACACTACTCACCCAGTGTGTGAGCTCATCTAATGTTACCAATTAGACATTTTGAGCAATTAAATGCATTTTAATTATGTAAAAAATACTCGAAGACTGAAGAAACAGAATTGAAAGATATGTTTAAAATATCACCTTAAACTCTGCTCTTTTTTTTAAGGTCCATAAGTGGCTCAAATACGTCGATCACCTACACTTTTTTGCTGGGTTGTCTCCTCCCACCCCCTGGCCAGATTTGCAGTACTTCATGTATTTCTAGAAGCTGAAGACAGAAAGCCTGGTCAAAAAGCTGTAGCATAGAAATAGGCAAATATAACATCTCTTTAATTTGAATTAAAAGGTAGTAGAATAATGCAATTACAAATTGGTGCATGGAGACACTTAGCTCTCATGTAAAGAGCTATCACAGACTTGAGATAGAGTGTCTGTGCACTTGGAGTGTTCATGCTGCTGTAATAGCTTATTTGCTAAGGAGAGTTACACTGATAGAATTCTGAGACCAGGTATTTTGGCACCAACACACTGTCCTTTCCAAAGTACCAGTGAATTTATGTGGCTCTGAAAAAAAACCGCAACAACTGCTAATACTTTGATAGCTGCTGCTGCTGCTGTATTTTGAAACAAAATGGTCAGCTGTTCTATATATTTTCAGTCACTTGGCTTCCTATTTAAGAACTATCCTTTATAAAAAAGATCAATTTCTTTAACCTGTTTACACCCTTAACAGAAAGTGTTTTCAATGAGAATGATGTACAACTACATGTGTGATGTGTGGGGTGGTTCCCTTCACATCCCTGCTTATGCATGTTGGTCATATGGTGGCATCACACATGGGTCACTGACCTTGTGCAAGCAGAAACCACACTGGCTTATGCTCACAGAGGCTGTACCTTAAAACACATGTCTCATGGGAAGAACAGTTACTCTTCACCCTTGTTTTCCGCATCTTAGAAACTATTCCTAAAGCTTTCTGGTTTTAGCACTAGCTGATATGTTAGATGCTAGTCTGCTTTGTACTTGTACTGTTCCTGATGAGTTGGGGCTGTACTTTAATGAATATATATGCTATATGCTTTAATGAATTGGCAATGCTGAAACTGATGCAGCCTTCCTTGGTTGCTTCCCTCTTTGTCCCCTCACAAAAGGTATGTGATGTGCACTGGTGCTCCCTGGTTTCTTTCAACTGATTCCAGTTTCTGAATCTGTCAGGAAAGTTAATCCAGCCCAAGAAAGCCTAAACTAGTGCACTACATGGAGCTGATAGGCTATAATCAGCTTGGAAAAAGTTGTGAGAGCATCAGCCTTGACATAGCAAGAGGCTTGAGGCCCCTGTTGCTGTTAAGTCAGCTCAGGTGAAGCAAAGCAATTTAATTTCCTCCTAACTTACAAGAGATGCAAAACTTCTGTACCTAGAGAGGAGCAAGCAGAAATCCCACATCAGTGAGAACATCGGGAAAAGTTTCCTGCATTTTTTGTGGAGGTAGCCTGTGAGCCTTACCCTACAGTCCAGTGGGAGCAGAAGAGACATTGAAGTGAAGAGCTGGGCTCTAAAACCATTTGAACTCCAGTTCTGTGAAGGCTGTAACTTTGCCCTATTAGCAGGTCTCCTGTTATTTCTCTATCTGGTGGTTTCAAGTGTTCTTTTTTCTTCCCCTAGACTGTCTTTGTAGGCCTACCTATGAAACATCTCTTAAAGCATGTTCTTATTCTTTACAGAAGTCTGAGGGCGGTAGTGAAAGCCTCATTTTGCCAGAAAGGAAGACACCTGCACCTGCAAATAACTCAATGAACCCAGAGGGTGAGAACTGTGGTGAGAGCCCAGAGAGCCAAGCACAAATCAATATTAACTTGGAAGTAGAAGACACATCACCAGAGGAAGATAGTGCACTTACTGAGCAGGGCACCATCCTGCATGGGGACTGGAAGCACCGTGTGCTAAGGTGGTTGAGGAGGATTCCTGAGTCTTCATTACAATCAAAACCTGGCCAGAATTCTGCTTTTCATCAGAATAACCTATCTGATGTATCAAGTATTAGAACACCAGCAAATCGGGTGGTAAGTGTGTGCATGTGAAATTATCATCACGTTTTCTCTAATACATGTGTAATTTCAGTTCTATTTTTAACTATTTCTTGAGTTTTCAGGCAGAATGATAAAGGATACTTTGCATTAAAGATGTAATAGGAAGTATGGAAAGTGATGTCTTGGGAAAGCAAACTTCAATCCCTTACATTTAATTTACTCTGCCTCTTTCATCTCCCTGTCAAAATGTACATAGAAGCTGCTCTGTAGCAAAAGCAGCAAATATGTTGCCTTGTTGCTTCGCTTCAGAGCTGTTTCATCATGCAATTTTCTTTACTCAAATACTTTCAGCTGTGCTGTGAAACTTGCCCCCCACCCCCCACTTAATGGTGTGCGTGGTGTAGAAGCAAGCTGTCAAGTAGGTCAAGAATAATTGTAAGTGAACCACCCTGATATGTTGGAGTCATGGTCCAACTTTGTATTACAGGTACGAGAACCAGAGCATCAAATAATTGTTAAGGATCTCTCTCAAAAAGGTAAGTGTTCCATAAATTGACAGTACTTGGAATTTGGTTTTGTTTCCTGTTGACTAGTCTACTTAAGGAATAGTGTAGGGAGGCTAATGAATATTGCTTAGAGCTATAAGGCTTTCAGTAAATTGTAAAATATGCTGAAACAGGATTATTGCTACACTTGAGAGAAGTTGTAATCCCTGTGGTGAATTGTTCTACTTTTAAAGCATGACTTTTCTGCGCAGGGGTATAGTGCAGCCATGATTTTAAGAATAAGAATGGTACAAATTTTTTTAAAAAATATTTTAAAACAAGGCTGCACTGCAGCAGTGTACTCTGCTTTAGTGAGTGGGGGGGTAGGTCAGAGCAGGAAATCTTTCTGTCAGATGTCCACTGACATGGAAGACTCCATCAAATCCCCATACATCTGTCTGTACTGAGCAAATTGTGCTGGATGTCCAAGAGAGGGGTTTTTCTCATGATGGCCTTGGTGTGGCAAACCTATGGTTAAAGCCTACTGTTTTGTAGCCCTGTTAAGCTAAAGTACCAGGCAGTGAAGCATTCCTCAAAACCACCTTCGCTGAATGGTGTCTTAGGAGACTTCTTTTAAGATATCTGGACCAACAGACCTTCAGCTGTGTTTACAATCTCTTAGTAGGAAACCTGGTGCTCCTTAGGTGCCAAACCTGGCCTTGCTGCTGCTGTTCGGTCTGTGCAGGCATTGGCTGAAAATTAAAGGGAAAGGACCTACATTAGCTATGAAAAAGAGAATCTGTGTCTTAAAACCCAAGCTGATGTGCGTTGTTTTTTCTTTCAGAACGGAGAGTTTGCTTTGAGGCCTTTATAAAGGAAGTACCACCAAAAAACTGGAGGCAGCTTATGAGAACTCATCTGCATGACAATGATATTGATAAAATTATTTATAACTTTCATAATGATATAGAAGAGCAATCCTATCAGATGCTTCTCATCTGGAGAAATACACTGGGAGAAAAACAGTGCATTATTAAGTTACTGAGTGAGTTGAAGCATATAGATAGGAAGGCTTATGATAACGTAGTGAACACTTTAAAAAGTAATAACATTATAAGTAAAGTAGAAGCTACAGATTAATGTTTATGAGGAACTTCAGAAACGCTTGTGTACATATGTGTGTCTACAAACTTCTGTTAAATGAGGACATCAACAAGCTCCAGTAAAAGTGATGTGATGGCATGGACTTGATATCCTCCTCACCTCATGTGGAGAACTGGGAGGGATTTAGCACTGTCAGTATTGTCACGGACTCGGGTTGTGACATTCACTAAGGTCTTTTGAGTTGTACAATATTGAACTCGGGCGCCGGATGCCCGCTTGGGAGCGAGGAGCTCGTGCTTCCCTTTGCGTGTGGCAGTGCCGTGCTGTCCCAGCCTGTCAGGTGGGAACAAAGAGGCTGCTGCCGCTTTTGAGAGTATGTGTGCTTTGGTTTCTTCGTAGAGTTTTGTTTTGTATCGATCTGCTTAGCACCGTTGTGTTCGAAGCACCGCAATAAAAGCCTGGTTGAGAGAGAAGCAGGTGTTGACTCTTGGACTTCTTTCGGGTGGTAGAGTCGCCGTCCCTGGAGGTATTTAAGGATAGCCTCAGTTGGCACGGTGGTGTTCGGTCGTGGGTTGGACTCGGTGACCTGAGAGGTCTTTTCCAAGCTGATCGATGCCGTGAGTGCCGGGGGCGGGCGATGCCGCGGGAGGGCGGGCGGTGCTCCCGGTTGCCCCGGTGACGCGGGGCTCCCGTCGGAAGTAGCGTAGGGCGGGCGGGGCGAGGCTTCCGGACGCGCTGTTGCATCAGCTCGGGAGCGAGGGCAGGACGAGGCACCAGGATGGCAGCAGCGGCCGCCGCCGAGCACGGTAGGTCGGCGACCGGCGCCGCGGAGCCCCGGCGGGGCCAGGCGGGGGGTCCGCCGGGGTTGTCACGGCTCGGCGGCGGTCGGGGCCGCGGCCCCGCCGCTGTCACGGTGTCAGGTGGGAGATGGGGGCGGTGGGGCGTCGCCGTGGTCGCCTCCTTCACGCGTCCCTTGGGATCTGCATCCCTTGGCGTCCGCTGTGGCGGGGTCCCCACCGAGCCCCTCCAGGGCGCGTTCGTGGGGACCCCGCCGCCGCAGCCCCCCAGGTGCCTCCGCGCCCGTCCCGTGGGTGCCCGTGGGATGCGGCTCGTATTGTGCCTCACCGCGAACGTGAAGGTTAATGCTGACACGCAGTGGTTTGTGGAAAAAAAATTCGGAGCTTCTCGGTACTGAAGGCTGGAAACAGCTGTTCTACAGCTCGATGGGTTCCAAGAGCTATTTGGTGGCTGCCAAACCGCTTGGGCTGTGCGCCTATCGCCGCGTCCTCTGTTCTCTTTCACCTGCCCCTGTGTCTCCCTTGCTGTCTTTCCAAGTCATCACTGTTCTCCCTTGAACTCGTGTCTGAACTTCTTGACTTTTTCGGATATTTTCTTTGGTCATGGTTTAATGACGGGTTGCACTGCTCACTTCCATATGGAAGGAGGACTAGGGTAGTCCTGTAATTTTTGGCACTACGGTAGCAAATAGAAACTTGGAATACCAGTCATGCAAGTATGAAATACCATTATGGTATGTAAAGGGTTGGAAATTTGTCATTCCAGTTAAGGAACTGTAAATTCAAAGATTTTGCTCCTTTTTCTTTGCTACTGAAAGTTGCTTTGCCCTCTGTTCATCAAAAGTAACATTCCCATTAAAGTGAAATATGTTTTCAAGGGATTGGCTTTTTTAGAAGTGTTTTCAGTATCTTAGGAGAAAAAAAAACAAAACACCAAAGGCTCAGTTCAGGTGCCTTTTAAGAAACTTTTTGATTAACTTTATAATTAGGCAAATAGTTTTTTCTTCTGTCTTTTTTTTTAAATTGCAATTGTTACATTTAGTTTCAGTTCGGGAAAAGTGGAAGGGAAACTGACAGGGCTCAAGTGACTGGGATTGACAAGCTCTTCCTCCATGTGGGATACTCCAGTCTTAAAAATCTCTGCTCAGCCAAAAGCCTCTTGAATCTCATGTGTGAGTCTTGATAAGTCCTTTGTCTCTCTGTCTATCTGTGTGTATGCTGTGTCTGGCATAGATGAAGTCATTGCACTGGTTTGGTGGTTCTGAAATGTTTATGGAAAAGAGTAATTCATCTTGGCTGAGCAAATAGTTGGAATTCCTTCTGAAAGTACCAGAGTGGCCAGCTAGAATGATAAATGGCCAATTTGAAGACATCTTAATAATAAGACTTGTTACATTTGTCTTTTCTGTGTTGCTTTAAATTTGTTGGAAGAGAAATTACCTAAACTAGCTAGTTTCTGCCTGCTTTATGGCTTTTTGGTATTTACTTTGCTGTCAACACCTTCAAGGAACAGAAATTTTCATTTTCTAGTTAATAAAACTGAAAATTTTCCATGAAATTATTGATGTTGTATGGTCTGTGTGTCTTGATTAAACTTCAGAAGGTATTTTATGTGCAAATAAAACATAGAAGCAGTCCTATGCCTTTGAGTCTGTGTGTTGCTGTGGTCTTGCAGACAAATTCCCAGTGTCTTTTAGTAGTCTCCAAAGCACTCCATGCATGGAAAGAAGAATGTGTGACAATTATATCACCCAAAGAGATTGTACACCAGCAGCTATTTTATGAGAACTGTATTAGTTAATATCTACAGTGGAATTTTTTGGAAACAACTTTGTAATGTTTCATTGTTAACATTAATTCTTGTGATTTTTCAAGGTTATTTTGCTACCTCTCCAATACTTGTTCTCTGTACTTATTTCCTGAATGGAGTAGCTGTTGATATGATTTGATATCTATGGATCATTCCATTCACATGAGTTAAAACTCAGTGTTATGCAACAGCTCTGTAATACTCCCATGTTTCTGCTGTCAAGAAAACACTTCTTAATGCAATGGAGCAATAACAACTGTAGTTTATTGGGAGTGGAAAAAAATTGCAGTCAGAGAGAAGGGCGATTTCTTAGCCTGTTTTCCTAAAGCAACAGGGAAAACAAGTCAGACGTACATATATCCATTGGCCCTTCTCCCTCAATACTTTTTTAATCCATCGATTTTTACTAATTGCGTTTAACAGTGGGCTGCCTCTTGCACACAGTTGGCTAACAGACTGAGCAAAGAAGGGTTGGAGATGCACAGGAGGATGGGGATACTGAAGTATATGGGAAGAGGGGATGCAGCACTTAGGTATCAGAAAATACATCAATGGGAGTGTGTGATGAATTAAAGGCAGTGCTAGACTCTGAAGGAGGAACTGAGGGTACAGAATAGTCACAGAAAACCAAGATTTTGTAGATTTACTATTCCTGTTTTAGTAGTGATATCAATTAAATCAGAATAGGCTTTTATGTAAAAATAGTTTTTACTAATTTCTTTTGCTTGAAAAGAAATGGTTCACTGCTATATTGCCATCCAAAAAACACTGTTACCACAGTCATTCTTTCTTTCCAGGAGAGTACCCTGTTCTTCATGAGAAAAGCTTTTGTTTTGTGAGTTCAGTCCAGTTTGGAGCTACTCACGAGAATGCCAGAAGTGAGAATGATTTTGTTCTGCATATACTGAAATAGGATGCTCAGAGGTACTTCAGAATTGCACTGATGGTAGAATCATAGAATGGCCTGGGTTGGAAGGGACCTTAAAGATCATCTAGTTCTATTCCCCTCCTGTGGGCAAGGACACCTTTCACTAAACCAGGTTGTTCAGAGCTCCATCCAGTCTGACCTTGAACACTTCCAGTGATGGGACATCGCTCAGCACTCTCTCAAACACTAAGACTTTGCCTGTATCTGCAACTGACTGCAGCAGAGAGTAGAACACATTTGTGATAGCTTCAAGTTGTCACATTCTGAAAAGTAGCTGTGGGTCTAGGAAAGAAAATAAAGTTTGGAGCTCAGCACAGCCTGTGAAACCAATGTGGGACACTTAGATTGGTACAGTGAGCCTGCTGGGAGCTCGAGACCGCTGTGGCTCAGCTACTGCTGCACTCTGAGGAAACGCTGTCAACAGCTGCTCAGATGTGTTCTTGCTGTACCGCACGTGCTGTGGTGCCCAGTCATGGCTGTGAGTTTGGGCTGAATTTGAGTCAGGGATCAGTTTCAGCATAAAGACATCCTCCTGTTAGGTCCCCTGGGCTACATGAGTATTTGATGTATTAGGCTTTCAAGTCTGCTGTCGCTCTTGCAGCCAGACACAGGCCAAACTTCATAATTTCAAGTATTAATGTGAGTGCCAAGATTGCTTAAAATAATTTTGGTTTGTCAGAGCTGAGCTGGTACTGATACTCACAGGCAGTATTTGCCATCTCTCCTTGCCAAAATCGGTTTGTAAGAGTTCTGTCATATTTGTTGGATTTGTGTGTAAGTTTATGCAACTTCCCTTTTAGATGGGTTTGCAGATGTGGTTGGAAAGTGCTTACGTTGTTTCATATTCACTGACTTACATCCCATTAGCAGCCTGGTGTGTGAATAATGGTCATAATAACCCTAATCATATTTTGCAAATTGAGTGCTGATTTCCTTGCAGTAGATCTTTCAAGATCTTTTCTTTGAGATATAGTTTCATTTCTACACAGATCATTCTTGTAATACTTTTTTTTTGGCATTCTCCCTCTTATGATTCATGTATACAAAATTCACATTCAAGGAAGACATGTCTTAGGTTTCCAGAGTTAATGAACACAACTATTTCATGTGTATAAACATGTGAAGTTCTGTGATGATAAACATCAGTAAATATTTAGGAGCATGAAAAGTTTATAGTAAAATTAACTATGTGAGCTGAAACTGAATCCCATTCATCTGGGTAAGACAAGCCCATAAAGTCTAGTTATGAACTATTATTTCCTTGTTATTCCTTATTTATACTGAACAGTTACATGGGTAGGCCTTCAGAGAGATTTGGACTTTACATGAGTTTGTCTTTGCTTTTGTATATGAATCTTTTGTGAACTTCTATTTTTTAAATTGTTTTTTAAAATAATTGATGTTTTTTATTAGTTCTTATGTGCTATCTTACATCATTTATACCCAAAAGAGTCAAACAAAAACATGCTTGGTATCTAGCTGCCATTTCCATGTCATTCTGACTTGCTGTTGGATATTTTAATAATTGATTTCCATATAGAAAACAAGCTGCTCGTAAAGCCTTAACTGATGATATTTGGAAAAACTTTTCAATTGTACAGTTCCTCACATCCTCTCATAGCCATCACTTCCCTATCTCCTTCCATTCTTGTCTTTCCAAGAGCGTTGGTCTGTGAGAACCTCCAGTGCTTTCGGAACTACTTGTGCAGATGTTCATTTCAGTGTGAGAAGCAACACTTCTGGCCATGGTCTCTGTCGTGGTGTGGGAGCAGGGACAGGTGCTCTCACATTGCCTCTCTCACTTTACTGCCCTATGACCTTGACTTAAATTACCTTCTTGGCTCACTACCTGAGCAGGATATTGGCTTAGCGTTTATACAGTACTTTGAACATGAACAGAACATTGAATCATTGTAGGAAAATATGAATGCTGCGTTTACCTAAAGGGAGTGCTAGCCCCAGTGCCATAACCTCCATAGTGCTTTGTACCCACTGCCTTGTACAGGGCTTGCTCTTACTGTCAGCATCCCCACCAACTCAGAGAGCCTTTTTGCTGCTTCCTCTGTGTCCCTGCATTTGTAAAGGTGAGACATAACTGAACCTGCTTTGCCTGTATTACAGAGAGATCATGTAATTAAAAAATTGTGAGAGAGGAGCAGAATCTAATATCCTTTCTGTTTGTTTGTGTAGATCTTACTCATTTGAAATATAATTCATATGCTGAGGAGAGAAAGTGGTATAGGAGAAGTATGGGAATATACAGCAACAGCTGAACTTCTGGGTTTCTAGAGCAAATAGGAGTAACCAAGCATCATGCTGGGAGCCTGCATGTGGGCATGTATTTAAATATTTGCTGGATGAGTGTTTTAGCAGAGTGGAAAAGAGGGGCTGGTTAGGTTCCCTCTGTGTGAAGAGTTGTCTCCAATTTCAGTAGATTATATTTCTTCATGGAAAGGACTTGTGCTTTTGCCCTTACTACTCCTTGTAATGTTGTCTTCAAAAAACTAAAACAGCATGAGCATAATCCTGTTAATAGGAAATACGTATTTTTCTCAAATTTCTTGTCAGTTGCCAGAGCTAATTTGCAGGGGGAGATGTATACTGTAAGGATATATTTTGGTCATGGGATCTCCTTCTTTTAATGCTGACCAAATGTCCTGTGCCTCTCTTTACAGCTTCCAGCTACAGTTTTATTCTGAGCATTAGTGAAGAGGAAGCCAGGGTGAAGGCTTTGAACGAGTACCTGAGCACTCGTAGTTATATCCAGGGGTTCACATTTTCACATGCAGATGTGGAGGTGTTCAGAAAGTTTTCGGGGCCACCTGTGGACCAGTATATCCATGTTGTCCGGTGGTACAGACACATAGAAGCAATCTATGATGGCAGCAGTGAAAAAAATGAGCCTTGTAAACTTCAAACAAGTGAGTAATATAAAACTGGTGGGCAGGTTATAGACTAGCTGACATTGTATTGGTTTTTACTGCTGAGAATTCCTAGAAGTTCCCTTTTGTACTTTCTTGCACACCTTAAAATTTACAGTATCAACTTGTATTCAAAGTCATAACAATCTTCTTGCATACAGTTACTGTGTAATTGATAGAGACTGACCTATTTGAATGTTAAAGCTGTTTCCAAATTATTTTTTTTTATTTTAAAATTCCTCAGTGTACAGAATTTGATTATGGATATTTTCTTTAAAAAGCTAGCTAGCTTCTGGGTTGCAAAAGAATATATAAGTTAGGGCTTGTTCCTTAAAATACCAGGATTTGCTCAGTCCACCTTTTTCCTTGCAAGGGTAACTAAATATTAGTTGTATGATATACAAATTCACAATAAAGTAAACTAAATGCTTCCTCTTATGAATGTTATTAACACTGAATTTCAAAAAGGATGTCTGGGGTTCTTTTTTAACCCTGGTAATTTAGGCATTGCTGATGATTTGTGGAAATACTAACCGGTTAATCTAGGTCATCATGTAAGCATGGGTGCAGGCATTTTTGGGAGCTGCATCACTATCCTGAGTTGTTTCCCAATGAGCTAGTCTAATTTAATTGCTTTATAGTGAGATCCTTGCTCAAGGAGTCATGAAATAATAATAATAACACAGAGCTGTTGTATAGTGCTTGCAATACCTACAAATGAATGCACAATGTCTGTCATTTTTGCTGCTGGTTGTTGACTAATGTTACTTCAATGCCATCTTCTCACAACCTCTCATCATATGTGTTCTCAATTCCTAGCAGACTAGCAGTTAAAATCAGACTGCTGTGAGTAGATTTTGTGTGTGTGTGTGCCTGCAAGTGCTTGTGCTGGTTATTGATTTCCTTTCGGCAGAGAAGGGACCTCAGCTGCACCCCTGGCTCTGATAGCAGATTTATGCCACTAACTACAGTTTGTAGACTTTCATGGATCAGGGTAGAGCAGTATGAGAAAAGGTTTCCCTTTTCCTGTCCATGAAATCTTTAATATTAAGTCTCTCTTTCCAAAGGGTTATGTCTTTTTATCTTCATGATTTGTGCACATATATCAGGAGTCCTGGAAGGGGGTTCTGCAGTGTTCACTGTGAAAATAACACGTGAATCTGCCATGCTTACTAGACTTTTAATACTTTATTAGTGGGGTTTTTTTGGGTGTACCAGAGAGCCCCAGGGTGGACTAGAGCAAATGAACTTCAGTTCAACCAGGGGACAGGCTGTAGCTGTCAGAGGTGTATTTGAACAGACTAACCAGTATACTTTGCCCTGGGGGTGTCTGCAGTGCATATAACGTGACACCTAACTCACAAGCTGGGAACATTAGGCTGCAGTATCTGGGTTTTTCCTGTGTGGTTGTTAGTAAAGAAGGCTTTACAGATTTATCTTTTATTAGACTAACCCACAAAGGCTTTTTTCCCCGAGGGAAGTGTTGGCCACAATTAAGCATGCCAGTGTAATCTTTGTAAATCAAAGAGTAAATAAATCCATCCCTTGGTGTATGATCTGTGTTATGGATACACTGGTCTTGAGGTATTCTGTTCGGGAATACCTCATGCAATGAAATGTGTAGAATCAACACGTGTTTCCATGGATTCATAACGTGGAGATTAAAAGAGATTAAATTTTTTATACCATGAATGTTTATGTTACTTGAAGGTTTTCAGCCAAAATATGCATATGAAGATATTGGGAGAAACAGATTTAATGAAGAGCACCCTGAGACACAGGATCAGAAAGGCAATTTTGTCGTCAAAACAAATAGTTTGTATAATATTTTAATTGCAGTTAAAATGCATACCATGAGAATTCCTAAAGACAGTGCTCTGTGTATTAAGCTGGCAAACTTGCTGTATTTTTGAATTTTCTGGTTTGCTTTCATTCCTAGTTAATGCAATAATTAGTTTAACATCATTACAGCTGTAAACAGCCCTATGCATAGCAAACTACAACTTTGAAAAAAACCCATGAGTTTAACAACTCTGTTGCTTCTTACAAATTTAAGAGAAACAAAAGCAAGAATATTGTCACTAATATTACCCTGGGTTTTGTCAACTCTCTTTAATGGCAAAATGTAGCCTCTTGCTGAACTGGAGCATATTTGTGTTAAATGAGTGTGTTCAAAAATGCCTTGTGTACATAGCAGCAATGTATGATAAAAAGCCTTTCCATGTCCCCTCTCTCTTACCCTGAGTACACATACTCTGTCAATATTGGCTCTAGAGACCACCTCTGGTCTCTGGAGATTTTTTTTTTGCAAATTCTGTATGAGATCTCTGATACACTATCGCAGTAAAATCAGTGCCATTGCAGAAAGCCCAGGACTGCCATAACACTTCATTAATAATTCATTAAATTTGAAAACTCTTGGTAATGCTTTAACTGAATTGCATGCTCTTACTTTTATACCCTCTTCCTTGCTGTTACTGTGATCAAAAACTGTGAGGAATTGCAACTTAGAGAGTAGAAAATAAAAGAGATTGAAATAATTTACTTTGGTTTTGGTGGCTTTGTAGGAGACTAACAGAAGTAACTGGATTACTAGGATTGAAACTGCTTTGTCTATTTATATGTGGAGTTTTTTTCTTTTGAAGTAACTTAAAGATGTGATAAGGAGAAAATGTTATATTGCAAATGTGTTTGTGGAAAATGTCTTTTCAGTTTTCTTTAAACTATTTTTTCTCCTAGGTAAAGGCAAACGTGTGCAGCCCCCCTGGTCTCCCCCTGAAGGGACAAAACATTCTAAGCTCTGCCTCTACAACAGCCTGACTCGCAGTAAGGTGTGTAAATGAAAGAAAAGTGGAGATTTCCTTAGAAATACAACTAGAGCAGTCATCAAACGTTTGTTTCTGAAGTGTTTGCTCTCTTGATAGTCAGGTCTCTGGGTTGTATTTTGCGGAATGATAACAAGCACGTGCCAGAAATGCTGTGTCTGTCAAGCATTTTTGATGGGCAGGTGTTATAATGCACACACTAAGTGTACACAGACTATAAGTCTGTGTCTGTATGTGTATATTGCATAATATATGGTTCCCAATTGCAAGTTGTCATGCAAAATAGCCTGACTTTCAGTTGTAATACACATAAGTGCAGGCAGTGTGAGCAGAATAAAATCACAGTTTCTTTCCTTGGATGTTGTCTGTGTAAAAAAAGTCTTGCCAATTATATAGTTGTTATATAAACTGGTAAAACTTCTTGTGGTTTTGTTTGAAAGTCCTTTGGGAAACAGGAGGTATTAAAAATATTAATGTTACATGGGATGTAGTGTCCAAGTACCTGTGAACTGATTATACTGTGTAACAGTGCAAAAGAGAAGCTTTACAATTGCAGCTTGAATAATGCCCTGCCTCGTCCAGATCTTTGTAACCTGATATCTTGATTCATAAGAGTGCAGATGACATAAGCAGCCACACCCTGTTATCTGTCTTACAAAATAAAGCTAATGGTGATCTCAATTTATGGTAAAAATTTGTTGGAATTATAATCCATGTTTTCATGTTCCAATCTCCAAGTGTATTATTACTGGCCTGAGATCGTGTCTTCAATTTCTTCTGATCACTTTATCTTCTCTTTCAATTAAGGAAATATTTCAGCCTCAGAATGGAAAAAAGGTCTTGTGGTATTGCTGTGGTCCAACAGTTTATGATGCTTCTCACATGGGACATGCCAGGTACCGCAGTTCCTTATTTTGATATAGGTAATAACAGTGCCTGTTGGAAACAAAAGATTAATAGAAAAGAGTACTTTATTTTAGATGAGTGTATTACTAGAAAACACTTTTTTTGAACTTGATGCTTGAGATTTAAGATTAAAAGCATGTTATAAAATTATGTCATTGTGTGATTAAAAACTTACTAGTAGATGCGGGCGAATTAAAACTGCTGTAATATGATTGAGATTGAAGTGGTTTGTGCATAGAATAGAATACACTGGAGGTGTTCATTAAAAACATCCCTATATCTTTCATGTTTTTAGGTCATACATCTCATTTGATATCCTGAGAAGAATCTTGAGGGATTATTTTAAATATGACATTTTCTATTGTATGAATATTACAGATATTGATGATAAGGTAACGTTTTTTGTTAAATTGCAATCTAAAATACTCTACTTTGAGCATGGAAGTCAGAGAGTCACATGTAATTGCCACTTGATAAGCCAAGATAAACCTTACACTTATTAACTTAGACATACATTTTGTACAAAGAGGCATTGATTTTCTCAGTTTTGTAGCATTCCTATGGTAGCAAACCCTATATTCTCATATATAAATGACTGTTGTCATAAATAATGAAGACTAAGTATTTTAGAAAGATAATTTATTTTATTTCCCTGTTGTTGAGATAATTAATTGACTCTGTTGAGGTAGCTGATTAACTATGTATAGTGTGTTTAATTTGTATTACTGCATGTAAATCTTGGAGCTTGTTAAATTTATAGGGATTCTGAAATGCGTATGGTATGTAATAGATTTTATTTGCACTTTGTATCACTATGTGTCACTTGACAAAAATATTTTCATCTTTCTGCTTTGTAGATCATCAAGAGAGCAAGACAAAATTACCTTTTTGAACGGTATAGAGAGAACAAATCAACACCAGATCAGCTACTTGAAGATGTTAGAACTGCCTCAGAGGTGGGCATGGTATTTAATCTTTGCTACGTAATCTCTAAGGTTCTCACTCAGTAATGTAGCAAAGCATCTAAAATTGCCTTACGCTTTGCTACCTCCTTGTGCTTGTTTCAGTTATTGTATTGACCTGGTACCACACAAATTAGAAATGTCATTTGATCTGCACATCACTTTGATTTTTCCATTGTTTTAGAATGGATGAATTCTTTAAAAGGCATGCCAAATTTTTATGTTCCTAGTATTTATTTGTGAGTGCATGTATTGCTCAAAAAGCATTTGGGTGTTTGTGTGTTAGAATTCAAACTTTAATCCTTTAAAAGAGTTTTTAAATGGTGGAATGTCTGTAATATTTTAAAGCTTGAGAGGTTTTCCTTTTGTACCACTGATGACCTTGGAAAGAGCAAAAAGGCTCCAAAGCTTTAGGGATTTAATAAATTGTGTATTCTGGACTGAAGGTGAGGAAAGGTGATTCTCTGGTAATTTTTAGAACTACAGATCACAAAGAGATTGTCATTCTAATTAATTTAATACAGGCCTGGGAATAGGAGGTGTGGAAATTTTGCCCAACTATCTTTGCCTGACCTAAGCATTGCATTTCATCTCTCTGTGTTTCACATTAAAGGTTATTCTTTGCAGATTTGTGATAAAAACTGTGTAAGTAAGGTGATCAGCTGCATAGAAAATGAAAATAACAGTAATGATAATGATGATGTAGTGATTATAAAGTATTTCTGAAAAACTGAATTCAGCTTCAAACTAAACTCTTTTGACTACACTTTTATTTCTGATGAGGATGTTTCAGTGGTTGAGGTAAAAGCTTTTTCTGTGGCATAATGTGTTATTCATCACTAGCAAGGTACTATGTGGCTAAGATATTGTGTATGGAACATAGTGGTACTATGCTGCAAGTGGCTTTCTAATTTTTTTTTAATTGTAGCTCTTTTCAGTTAAATTAAATGAGACAACAGACCCAGATAAAAAGCAAATGTTGGAAAGAATTCAAAATGCAGTGAAGGCTGCTTTTGACCCTCTACAAGAAGCTGTGCAAGCAAAACTCCCTGCAGAAGAGATCAACAGATGTCATGAGGTAAGTTTGAGCTCTTTTTTATATTTTATATTTGGCTTATAATTCTTAGGCAGTTTAAAAATAATATTTAGCTTGTAGAATTCCTTGAAACCTTATGGAACTTTTTATTCATACAAAGAGGAATTGTGGGGCTGTGAACTTTTAAGTACTTTGCATTCAATACAGGAAATTTGATTCTTTAATTCAGCTATAGAGTTTTTGGATGCTGCGTTTATCAATTAGGGGTTTTTTTTCTCCTCACACTGTGATAATTATTCCATTATTGTTTACCTTTCCAATGAGGACTTTTCTCTTTCATGTACTTAGACCTTCTCTTTGACTATTTTGTCTTGATGAATTAGTTTCAGTATAGGTTACTGAAGCTGCATTTCTGACATTCCAGTACTGGTGGCAATTTTCTACACAAGTGTTTCTGTCTCTGATCAGAGAAGAAAATACATCCCACAAAGTTATGCTCAGGATTATTTTTGTTAAAGTCAATTACATTTAGTGACAGTAATCATGTTGACTTTACTGCGCTTTGGTTCTGTCCCAGTAACCAAGTCAGTCAATACAACTCATGTCTTTTAGTAAGTGGTTTCCATTTTGATCTTTTTATCCTTTCAGATTATTTGTGATAATTACTGTGGGAAATATAGAGTATGTGCTTCCTTCTTGAGAAGAATCTCACTCTAAATTATGGGTTTTTTTAAAAGGCCCAGCTATTCTAATATCAAGTGCCTTTATAAAAGCATATACTGACCTAACAGAATTTTAAAAACTACTAAAATCTAAGCAATCACATCTTCTGCACTATATCCTAGTGTAAAAAATGTAATTTTTTAATATAAGATTAAAATGTGTCCTTGCTGATGTTCAAATTAGTCTTTCAGATACTTTTTAGCAATGTGCACAGTAGGACTTCTGTTAGATTATCCAATAGCAATGAGTGAACAGATGATGTGGTCTAACTGCAGGTCCCAGCTGATGTTTACAGCGTACATTCCAGATGCCAATTTAAGGGATTAATATCAAAACAGATATCAATTATCAGTTGATCTTCCTTTCTCTGATCGTTTAAACTATATTTATGAAGGGCAATATGATAAAAATGTGGTAGAAACATGGATTACTCTGTATTCATAACTAAGTGCCTCATTCCAACAGTCTTGTTCCTTAAGCAAACCTCTCTGTTCAGAATAAGATCTTTCTGCAGAATTCAAACAGGGCAAGTCTTTGATCAGTTGCATTTACCGTTATTGTTTTATAGAAACTGTTGGAAGAAGCCAAAGATTTGCTGTCTGACTGGTTGGACACAAAATTTGGCAGTCAGGTGACTGACAATTCCATATTCTCAAAGCTCCCCAAATTCTGGGAAGGGGAATTTCATAAAGATATGGAAGCGCTCAACGTAAGTAAATGAACTGTTTTCTGTTCTAAAAGTGTATGTGTCATGCCTTATAATACCTAGAATATGATTTAGCTCCTTAATAGCTTTCAAGAATTTTCTTTAATATGAGTAGACTGCTGTTAAATTAGCACCTGTTCTGTTTCCATCCCAGCAATCTTAAATCTGTTGTGCGTGTTATCAGAGTCACTTAGTTGGTGATCAAGTTTGATGTGTGCACTCCATGCCTTCCCCTTGATGTATCGTGGGTTAATAATCATAAACTGATCCAGGAGTTTGAGGTGGAATCTCTCAGCTGCACAGGAGATCCCTGCCAACCTCAGCGTTTAGACTGACTACTTGAAAGTCTTCAGCCACTAAGAAGTTATGTGATGATAACAATCAAGAAGACATTTGTCTGTTACAGATGAACTGCTGTGTCACATGCAATGGTTCAGATCAGTGAGGGTTTATTTATTTACCTGCAAATCAGAGGGACTTATTGCTTGTTCTGCCAGAAGAGCTGGCATCTCCTAGTTTGTTGTTAATGTCACCTTAAAGGCTGAGATAAAAATGGCCCCAGCACATTGTTTCAGAGCAGAAAGCTTGAAATAGCAGTGTTAGATTTTATTAGCACTTGCTTTTGAGCAAATTTTTAACCTATATATAACATATATATATATTTAGTGCATATTTACACATGTATAAATATATATAAATGTATATCTATATGTAATTCTACTTTTTATCTATAGGTTTTACCTCCAGATGTTTTAACACGGGTTAGTGAATATGTGCCAGAAATTGTGGATTTTGTGAAGAAGATTGTGGATAATGGCTATGGGTAAGTTTGCTACTGGGTGCTTTTGTTGTGCCCTTATACTGCATCAAAGCCAGAATGATTGGTTTCAGCACTTAGCTGTGAGCTGTTTTCTCTGTTTTCATGAGCAATAGAGATCTCTTCCAGAAGCAGTTTTTCATCAAGTAAAGAAATTTCAGTTTCTTTTGCAAAAGACCTGTTATTTCTCATGTGGTGAAAATGTGCTATTCCATACTTTTTATGATGTCCTACAAAGAGAGATTAGATTATTAAATTTATAGGGTGAAATCCTTGTTCATTAGAATAAATAGTCAAAGTCCCATTCACTTGAACTGTGTTTGATTTCTGGCCTTCAGCAAGGGGTTTAAAAAGTTGACACCTGAGTTGATAGCTAGAAATCAGTTGTAAATAACATAAATTTTTAGAAATGGTAATTGTGAACTCTTTTTCTACCATTGTCTATTGTCTATATTTGAAAATCAAGCTAATGCTCTAGAAATCCCTAGATATCACGAGAGATTTCCATCTGAAATTTTGGCTTTCTATTTCTGTTAATAGCCTGAATTTTTTGACATGGGTGTATTTTGATTGTGAATAAATAAAGGCTGTGGTTCTGAATGCCATAATTTTTCTTGCATGTTCTTCCTTTAAACATACATTAAAAAAAAGGACAGGGGGACTGTTCAAAATTCTTTGCACTGAAGTATCAGCATTCGTGGTCGTCCTGAAACTTACCTTTGTGCCAGGGCTGTTATGGCTGTAGTGGGACAAAATGAGGAAAGCAAAGGAGTACAAAATTGACTGTGAAACAAATGTGATTCTTGTTATATTATTGCAAAATATTAAAAGTCCTAGAGGTATCACAGATATCTCTTCTCTTGTGACTGTTACCTGATGTCTCACCTCTTAAGAGCTTGACAAAAGATGTTAGTTGTTTTCCCTGTCATCAATTTTATTGTGACTTTCAATGATTTGTCCAAAGCCTTTATGGTAAGACCTTAAAACTTAGGCTCAGCTAAGTCATCTTTACAATACTGAGCAGTACCATACTGTGAGTGGTTTCACTAGAGAACTTATGATTCTGGGGATAAAAACCAGTTAACTTGTGGTAGAAAGTTAGCTAAATAATGGTCTTTTACTTTTCAGGTATGTGTCCAATGGATCTGTATACTTTGATACTATGAAGTTTGATGCCAGTGAAAAACACTCGTACGCTAAGTTGGTTCCTGAAGCTGTAGGGGATCAGAAAGCTCTTCAAGAGGGTGAAGGTAAAAAGCGGAAATAACATTTGCTTAAGTTGCTGAAGAAACTGATGATGTGTTGGTCTCTTCAATTGATTTCAGTGACATACGAATCAGTTACTTTCAGAGTTGAATTGTTTACCTGCTGCATTTCCTTTACCAATAGATTTCTTTGCCAAAGTTTTGTAGCTTGAGGCAGTACTTCCCTGCAAGTTTTTAATTAGAAAATGCCAAGAAGCGTTATTTATTCTATGATGTTTCTGGGGTGGTTTTTTGTTTGTTTGTTTGTGGGATTTTTTCTTTGGTTAGAATTGTGAATAGCTCAGTCATTTGGCCATAGCCCAGTTGTTTGGCCATTCATCTGGTTCAGTGTAGGAACAAAGACTTGAAGCTGGGTCTTCCACATTCCAGGCGAAAGCTCTCCACATCAGGCTGTGGTTACTTAATGACAAATATGTGGGTTCCTTTATAATACTGAGAACTGTTTTTACTTTGTAAACTTTATTGTGTTGAACTAAATCCAAATATAGATTTTTTTTGAAAAGGGATATAGCAGAGGATTAGTTTAAAATGCTCAGTAAGCCAGACTCATTTGTTATCTGCTCCCAGGGTTGTACAGTTTTAGTAGCAAATCATCCACAAAGTGTATAAAAAGAATATTAAAAGGTTTTAATATAGCACTTGTACCAGGTGAAATCAGGACACTCATACTAGGTGAAACTAGCAATATCTGAGAGATGCCACTTAAAATGGGTATGATTTTTTTTCCTTTTTTCAAACCATTATAGCTGAAATCTTCTATGTAAAATAAAAGGTTCTAGGTAAACCATCGTCTTTGTGGTAACATAAATATGTCATTTCCACCATGTAACCAATCACTTTTGTTAAATTATGTCCTTTTCCAAATAGTGGCTGATGCCAAGTGATTAATGTAACTAGTGAAGAATATGCAGATATCAAGTTATTATTTGTCAGCTTAGCTGCTTTGACTCATTTGTGATAATTGTTGTTACCTGGACGGATAATGTAATTTTGACTGTTATAAGCAGCAGAAACACTATAATGTGAAAGTTGCAATTAATGTAAATAAAAGCATAATATTTCTGTATTTAAAGTGCATAACGTATCATATTCCAAACAATGGAGATTGCAGGTATCTCCACCTGTACATCAAAACTAATTGAGAAGTTTAACATTTACAATCTTAGCCTTAATCTGTCTTGGATTTTTATGCTGTAGGTGGTATTGTTGACCACTTTTAGTCTCAGGCAGTAGATGGTAAATTCCTTGTGTTTTAAAGGTGTTATAATGAGAGTACCACCTAATTGAGCACATAATGCATTACACATCTGTGACGGTAACAGAACAGTAAATGTAGCTATTTAACATTTAACAGCCATTCTGTGCAGCAGCTGAGATTAGGGGTGGAAAAAGTATCCTATGATCATTTTGTGTATGCACATCAAGACAATAGTAGTCCTAATTTGGATCCATCTAACTTTGGAATGAATTGATTCTGCAATCTTACTTGTCAATGAGTATAGGGTTTTTTTTTTCTGTATTTATTTTTCTGTAACTGCAATATTGGAATTGTGCCTGCTGAGAGAATGTAGATGAATCTCATGTCAAAACCTAAAAAGCAGCGCAGCTGATAGTTGTCAAGTATCCTGTCAACTAAACATTAATCAAAGTCCCAAAGGATTATCAAGGGTTGATTATGAAGATTTTTGATGGTTCAGTGATTTGGCGGTTTGTTTGGTCTTTTTTTAATTTTTTTTTTTAATTCACTTCATGTGAGGTACAGCAAGGCCAAAAATCAATAATGCTGGTGTAAAATGTGTATATTTACATTTTTTCTTTTGAAAGGTGACCTGAGTATCTCAGCTGATTGTTTACGTGAGAAGCGTTCTCCAAATGATTTTGCTTTGTGGAAATCCTCCAAGCCAGGAGAGCCTTCATGGGACTCTCCATGGGGAAAGGTAAGGACACGGTAATCAGGATTTAGATTTTCTACACTTTATTAAATAGCACAGTTACACAAGTACTTTGCCTCACCTCATATTAACAATGTATAAATTATGGAGATATTGTATTCAGTCATAAGATTCAGTTGTTAATGTTTATTTAATAATTTAGGATGTGAATCAGTCTGACACTTTAAACAGAAGTTTGCATGCAGGCTTTTCATGGCTGTTACTGGTCATTTGTCCTCTGTTTATCAATAAGCTTTATCTGCAGTAAGTTCTGTTTCCTTTTTTTCCCTCTTGTGATCAAAAATATTAGTGTAATTTTTTAAAAGAACAGTAAACAGAATAATCAAACATTACAGATGTGTATGCCAGGTTTGATCTTTAGATGCAGCAGTTTACTTTTATGAAACTGACACTGAGAATTTTTTTTTGTTTGTTTTAGTAACAGTGTATCCCATTTCTTCAGGTCCATAACTGCTTAGACAATTGCTGGTAGTCAGGTAATGTCTTTTCTTAACAGGGTCGTCCAGGCTGGCACATTGAATGTTCTGCAATGGCTGGATCCATTCTAGGAGAGTCAATGGATATTCATGGAGGAGGGTTTGATCTCCGATTTCCCCACCATGACAATGAACTGGCACAGTCTGAGGTGAATGAACTGGCCTTCAATTTCTGCAGTGAAAAAGCAACGTGCTTTGCTTTGGCTGCAACTTGCATAAATCCATATTTCAAATTTTAAAACCTGATGTATGTTTTGTAGAAACACATGTTTTGGTTCTCAGGATATTATTCTTTAAGTTCTCCTATTTCAGGATGTATATGTAAACAGTGTTGAGTCTTTGGGCTTTGTTTTTTTCCTGCAGGCATACTTTGAAAATGATCACTGGGTTCGGTACTTTCTGCATACTGGCCACTTAACAATTGCTGGCTGTAAAATGTCCAAATCTTTGAAGAATTTTATTACCATAAAAGATGCACTGAAGAAACATACAGGTAAATATTATTTTGGAATGTGAATACTTTTGATGTACTTCCAGTGGTAACTGGTAATTTTGTTATTCAGTGTAATTTCAGACATCTTTCTTCACTAACTTCAGAACAGCTTCCTTATTTTTCTGTTCCTTGTCGGTATTATCTGTATGGATAGTAGAGTTCTTGCTTTTTTGGAACATGTAGTGATAGTAAGAATTTTAAAAATTAGATTCTTAGCCACTGCAGTACTAGAGGCCGTAAAAGTGCTTTAGGTTGTGATAATTTTCCTTGTTTATTTTGAAACTCCTAATAGCACGACAGTTACGGTTGGCTTTCCTTATGCACTCTTGGAAGGATACACTGGATTATTCAAGTAATACCATGGAGTCAGCTATTCAGTATGAGAAGTTTATGAATGTAAGTAAGTTTTCCATTCCTTCTCCAGCTCTAAACTTTGCATTGTCATATGTGTTTCAAGGAATAGAACTCCAAGGATATATAGGCCTTATTCCCTGGCTGAGTTTGCTTTCTGAATTCATCAGGTGAGATGTCATAGTGTTTCTTGAGCTACCATTGAACGCTCACATAAATTCCAGATTGCTACATTTCTCTGCAGCTGGGTGCTCTTTCCCAGCTTTGACATCTCTGAACAGCTTGGTACTTACACACAAGATTAGTTTCTCAGTTCAGTTGCTTATAGAACTCAATCCAAAACATAACATGCCTACCAGATGAGACATTACACAAATGTAGCCAAAGAGGGAGTATCATTCCCACCTTGTCTCCACACCACATACATTGAGCATTTGCCTCTGTGCCTTGTGGGCATGTGAGGGGTCAGGCACAGGTCCTGTCCCTGCTTAGTTTGAAGCTGTAATTGAAACCCACGTTTTCCAAAAGGATGCTTTACAGCATTTTGAGATTGTTGAGCTTGGTCTGTCCAGCTGAAGCTATTCTGCCTCTTATGTGAAATGTTTGTTTTGGGCCACAGAATAGGTTAAAATGACTTTTTCCCAAGCTGGATGCCCACATGAAACAGATCCTCGCTATAAAGCCATTTTATTCTTCAGCTTTCATTGTTTGCAACAAACTTTAAAATCTGACATAAGAACTGTTGCCTAGAATTTTTAAAAATGATATTATGAGCAGCTTGCTGCTAGAGTATCAGAGTGTATCATGCAGTGACAGAGCCAAGAGACAGAACTGAATTACAGCTCAGCTGTGATTTCCAGAGTTATGCAAAATGTGTGGGTTTCCTTGTCTTGACAGACTTTCAGTAGATCCTGGCTGAAATGCTGTTGAAGTCACAAAGTTTAGAAGGCTGAATAAGAAATAATGCCCTTTGGTAGTAAGTACTGGTTATGTCTAATTGAAACTGATTTTTACCTATATTCTTCTTCTGTAGGAGTTCTTTTTAAATGTGAAGGATATTCTTCGAGCTCCCACTGATGTGACAGGCCAGTTTCAGAAATGGGAAAGTCAAGAAGCAGAGCTGAACAAAAAGTGAGTGGAGCATTTCTACTTCTCTCTGGATAGCCATTGTGTAGCTACATGTTTAATTTTTTTTCCTTACAAAATCACTTACAATGTTTATAGTGATATTTGTGTCTGCAGCATTTCCACTGAGCGTTCCAACTCTTTACAAGCAATCAATTTAATCTTGTGATAACTTTATGAAATAAGATAAAATTGTTAGTTTCCCTTTTGTTTATATTAAGTACACTGGCATGCCTTGTCACCCTGTTTGTGAAGGGAAAGAGAACTTTTTTGTTAGATAGCTGTCATTTTCTTCACTACTTGAAATCCTGTCCTTCTGTCTGAGAAGTGACCAATAATTTCCAGTGGTTACAACTGGAAAAATAGTATTTTACACAATTGAAAGTGTAGTGAGTAATCTGATGCAAACAGAAATTAAATGACTTGACTAAAACCGCAAAAGATCAGAGTGCCAGTGTTTGAAAATGTGTTGTTGACACAGTGATATGAATTTTGTCAGTCTTTGACTTTTATGATCAAACTGTCATTATTATTTGTAATGCCAACAGCTTCCTATATGAATTCTATTATGTCTGAAATTTAAAATAAAAGCATCTTTCATTGCAGTAGTAAAATTGTTCCTAGTTCAGCTCACTTGTGGTCACAAATGTTGGCTATTGAAGGACTAAGTGCAGATGTTTCTGTGTGGTGGTGTCTTCTGAAAATTTGATCTTAAAGTCGAGATTTGTAGAGATAACCCCTTGTTTTAAAAAAGGGGAGAAGATAGTAAATAACAGAGAGGTCAAAAGGAAGGGATAAAGAAGTGGGAGGAGTAGAAGATGTTTAGTGGGTATTTTTTTTGTCTCCTTTCTTCTACCACTTCTCATTCTCTTTTCTCTGGAAAAAGTACATTGTTTGAAACAGTAAAGGCTTTGTGTCATTGAAGTGGTACTTAATATACTGTATTATTTATTATGTCTATTCACAAACTTGAAAAAGGTTTGTATGAATTTATTCCTTTTATCTACTTGTAATATATTCATAACAATGCACTTTGTGGTAAGTTAACTTCCAGGTTGGTGCCCCCTCCTGGAATGATGCTAAACAGAGTACTTGGCTGATACATAGGGATAGAAGAGCAATACTGTAAAAAAAAAAAAAGTAAGCACAAGAAGATACTAAATAAGCAATTTATACTCCTTTAAAAAAACTTGCATGAAAAGGCCAATTGTTGAAAAAGTGTTTGATGTAATTTGTTTGGATAGTTGTTGCCAATTAGATTATCCTGCCTTTGTCCATAGCAGCAAAACAGCAGCGTCATGATAGTGCCTTTTTTCTTGCTCATCCATTTTTCCTTCAAAAATAAACTATGACCAACAAAAGATTATCTCACTTTTAGGTCCCCTTACTCTTCTAATAGAGATTCTTCAGAGTAAGTTGCAGGTGTTTCTGACATCAGTAGTAAAACCCAATTTTTTTCTTCTTAGTTTTTACGACAAGAAGGCAGCAATTCACGAGTCACTGTGTGACAATATTGACACTCGCTCTGTCTTAGAAGAAATGCGCTCATTAGTCAGTCAGAGTAACTCCTATATTGCTGCGAAGAAGTCTTCCAGACAAATGCCAAACAGACTTCTTCTAGAAAACATCAGTTCCTATCTCACTCAAATGCTAAAGGTATGTAACATTAAGTAATAACGTTGCTATTGCACTGTGCATTTGTAACTGTTGTGTTTTCAAGTGTGCGGGGATCAGTACAGTCTTTGTTTAAATCTTACAGGTCTCTAGAGATTTCCCCCCCGCACCCCAACCAAAACAACCCCAAACTACAGTGTGTGCTGCAGCAGGAATGATTTTTAGTCCTCTCTGTTATGTTATATTTTCAGCTAATGTTCCCTTGAATAGTGGAGAGCCCCCAACATTTGCCAGGAAATTAGACAGTAGAAAAAATATGAAGTCAGAATGTCAAATCTGGCAGCTTTAGTGCTAAATCTGAAAGCCAATGCTTAGTTTGCTGTAACAATTAAAAATCAAAACATCATCTTTTTATATTTGTGAATTGTGGGTTAAATGAGAACTATTCAAAAGCTTAGTACATGTGATTTTGCTTAGTTTTTGCATGCCTGTGACTTGGTGGGTTTTTTCTTTTCTTCTTCCTTGACCAGATTTTTGGTGCCATAGAAAGTGATGATGCACTTGGTTTTCCTGTTGGAGGGAACAGTCAAAACATAAATGTAAGTGAAGGACAAAGTACACTATACAAAATTACTCTGTGTCCTTTGAAAGCTTATTAAAGTGATGACATTACTGATATGTACCTGAATTACATTATTTATGTTTTTAGCTTTTGAATCTGACCTAATTAATTGGCTTAGGAAGCAGGATTTTTCTTTTAAGTGTTGGGGTTTTTTATAGGTTTGTTTGATTTAATGACAGACAAATTGTATAGCAACCAGAAAAATAATTATCTTGTCTTCTGAATGATGAGTCTGTTTCAGAAACCACATGTGAATTACAGACAGCACATGCTACAGTCTAAAGACTCATTACAAGTATTTGTATGCTAAGTAGTTTCAAAAATATAATTATACTGATTAAACTTCCTTGTGGTACACCAAAACCAGCCTGGAGGCAGCTGGAGCTTTATCCACATTTCAATCTCTTTTTCTGATCTCATTTGTAGCCACAGTTTTTATGTGGCTTTTGAAGGCTGTTTTGCTTTTGTCACCCAGCTGTGACCCAACCAGTTCTGCTGTGATGCAGAACTTTTCTGGAAATACTTGAGGGATACCTCTTGATAGTGCTGATGGGCTCTGTAATAACAGTAACATTTTGTGATACAGGCAGGAGAAATAACTCCACGTGAAAGCTATCAACTTTGCTTGCTTTGTTCATACAAAAAATCTGTCATGGACACATCAGTGCTGTTTTCAAGTTTTTTGTGCATTTAAAGATGTGACCACGTGTTTCTGTTCCTCCTTAGAAGGAATAAATGAAACATTAGTGGCGTAACAAAAAAGCTAAACCTTTTATTCATCAAAGGAAGAGGAAAGCTTGCTTGTGGTTGAAGAATGTGAATGAACACTCACCTGATAATTGCCCATGCAAATACTTACATTAGTGTGCCGTGGAAATTTCCAGTAATGATATAATAAGGAAGATCCTGAGTATTCCCTACCAAGCCCATCAGTAGTGGATTTCAGTTTAGCTCAGGATATTCTAAGGGAGACAAAAGTGTGCATTTTTTTTCTCTCTCTCCCCTACCCTTCAAAGTAATGAAATTTTTAATTTAAGCAGTCCCCTGGGTGCCTGGCTTCTCCTCTTGGGATTCCAGAGAAATGTTGGCAGACAGCACTGATCTGGAGTTGTTTTTTGTAACTGGTCACTGCTGTCCACTAATAGCTTGCTGTTGCTAATTACCACGATTGAGAGCAGGACTCACAGGACTTTTTCTCTGAGATTTCATGACCAGCATTTACTTACACCTGAAATAATTCAACAGTAATCTTTCCCCACTGTTTGTGGGAGAGGGAATTGTGTGAGGACTACAAACAACTGCACTGTATTGGAAATACATACAATTAGCATAAGCTAACATCTGAGGAACATATCTGTGTCCTAATGAAAATAAGTGCTAACATGAGCTTGACCTGGTAGTATGTTTGATAAACAGCTGGCCCTTTGTAAGAAAAGACAGAACATGAAGGAGCAAATTCATCTGAGTGCTATTTTTATCCCTGTACTGCATTATAGTTAGCTGGACTGTAACGTAGCCCTGTGGAAGTTGTGGATCTAGCTGAAAGGAGATGAAAAGGGAATGGGGAGATGCTGAACTTCACAAGCTGATTTTATCTGCACAAAAGGAAAATTGACAGCTAATGCAAATTATCGTCTATCCTTTGACATTAATAGAACAAAGACAATTTTTATTGATACAGATCTTCCCTAAGGGTCAAGTTCCATCCAACAGCACATAAATATGAAGTGGGTAAGGACATGTTTTATGCCTAAATGATGATTAGCTAACTGTGGAAATAATGATCCTGCAGATTGAATCTACAGTGATGCCATACCTGCAAGTTCTTTCTGAGTTCAGAGAAGGAGTGCGACAAATTGCCAGAGAGAAGAAAGGTGAGAGTTCACTTTTTCCTGTATTGTTGATTATGAGACTTGGAGGTTGTAGGAATCAAACTGGTGGAGGAGGGTGGGGATGGGGGTGTGGGGCAGCTTATAGACCCTCTCTTTGCTTAGAGAATAAAAGTAAGGCATCTTCTAAGTCCAAGCTTGTTTGAATATTTGCATCTCTGCTACCTGTCTCTTTAATTTGAGAATCTTTTACAGGCTAACTTTCTTTTAATTTCCTAAAGAATCTAAAAGGTCTGGAATGACAAGGTCTAGCTGTTGTTTTTCTAGATTAGGGCACTCCCTGCTTTCCAGGTATGAAAGTACCCCTGATCTCTTCCTCGGGGAGCTTGAGTTCTATTAGAAGTGTAGATTGCTGCACAATGATACTGTCTGTGTTTAAATAGCCCAAGATGCTCATTATTATTTGTTAGCATAGTTGGAATTGTAGCTTCCCTGATGGTAATTGAGTGCTTTTTCTGGAGAATTCATATGGGAGTTTGCTAGAAGTTGTTTTGGGTGCTTTTTTAATCCTTCTGAAAAGCTTTGATCATGCTGTGTGTGTTGGCAGCAGAACTATATAATGTTAAAAAGGTTGTTCCATTAAGCCCTCTTTGATTTTACTGGTTGATTATTTCCTAATGGAACTCTTATTATTTTCTACTATTCCGTGTGGAATTTTACATGTCTTCAAAATGTATTTGATTCTTGTTTTCTTAAAACTTCTACACTCAGATTTGTCCTTGAGGCAAAACAGGGCATTTTTATACATAAAACATATATATTTGTAACCCATATATTACACAGAAATATAAAATTACTTGTAGTGCCTGGTAACCTATTCAGCTGGCAAAGACTGTGAACTCTCATTTTGCTGTTGTTTGGAGTCCTTCTAAGGGCTAATAAGTTTACCTTAAAAGCACGAAACTGTAATTGTTAATGAGACTACTCAGCTATTACTGTCAAACTCCTATAGGCCTAACTGATGCTGAGAAATAGGCTTATTAGTTCCAACACTAAATGTTTATTATGGTTTGAATTAATTCAAGAAGTTTGTGTGTGTATCCTCAGCCAAAAATGTGAGCTTTGGTCTTTTGGTATTTAATGTAAATACTTCTTTTATATAAGGCTTTTTTTGTCCCTTTCATTCTGATGGTTGAGCTAAACAGATCCTTGCTTTTAACAATCGTAAGGTTTAAATATCACAGGGCTTCTTGTAGATCATTTTTAGAACATACGTAGCACTAGACTGCTTAGAGGAATTTGAGTTTCGTACTTGGAAGGTATTGATTTTTTTGCCTGAAAATGGACAGTAAGAATACAGCTGGATCTAGTTTCTGTTTGGTTGGGGTACAGAGCACTCTGCAATTTGACCAGAGAGGTACATTTCTGTTAAACTATTTGGATATATGGAAGCTGAGTGGTGGTTGGCAGGACCTGCACTGACATACTACAGACTTGTTTCCCTCTATCCATTAAATTCTTGCTTGCAGGAAGTGTTAAATTACTGTAGAAGTTGTTCTGATTAGTGGCTGGGGATATTGCCTCTATGTGGCTGTGAGCAAAGGGAGTCTCCCCATCATAGCCTGATGCTGGCGGGATTGTGTTAAATATTAATTAAAATAATCTGTATTGCTTGCAGTATTCTTAGAGGTTAAATAAAAAGTATGTGGCTCCTATAAAACCTCCAGAGTAATACAAATGTACCCATCCATATACATATACTTTGAAAATGTATCTATATGTACAAAACATTTCACAGAATAGCCATTTGTAAAACTATGGGTTTTAGTAAGAATCAATCAATGTATATACTCTACAAAAATGTTACAGTATCCAAAATGGCTAACATTCAAAGATGCTAGTAAATGAAATTTTCTATTTTTTAAGTTTATTGGTATTCAAACTGGAAATCTGCACTGATCATTTGCAGTCGAGTCTTAATTCGTGAACCTGTTTAGGAATGGTGGTAAACAGAAAAAGCAAAACACTCTGCTGGCTGCACAGGGGAAAAAAATGCAGAAAACCTCCACGAAATGCAGCAATGGTTGGTTGGTCCAAGCATCTGTCTTGCCAGTGCTTGGGAAGAATTCTTATTAGCAACAAATTGTTATTCAGATGCTCAAAAAAGAGCAAGTCTCTTTGGTTGTTGGTTCTTAACCTCAGGACATCTGCTTAAATTGATAAAGGTGTCCATGTCTGAACTCTGCCTGGGTCTTCATTTCCTACCATGGGCTCTGTTGCCACGTGGTATCTTGCTCTAAGCTGCTTCTAGGACACACCGGGAAACCTTCTGCCCTCGCTCATTGTAACATTGCCTCCTCTTGTCTTTTGCTATGAGTCTTAACATCCGGCGTTCTCACGGTGTTTTTCAAGCTCATCTTCTTCTTCCCCATTATAGTGTTCCCATTCACAACAGCTCAACATCTGTTTCACATCCAGTACTCTTTGGCTTGAAATTCCCAGAAAACGTGAAGGGAGGTCTGGGAAAGAGTCACAGGCCCCAGGTGTGTCTAGCTGCTGGGTTGTTCGTGGGCTCTGATGATAAGGCCCTATCCCACTAGTTTCCTGGTCACTGTCCTCAGTGAATGCCTCTTGAGGCAGCCCATAAACAACCCCCTCCTCAATCCCTAAACATCTTTGCTCTGATGGTACTGCTTGCAAAGAACAGGCACATTTTAGCCTTAAGAAGCACAGCGCTGGCTCCTTTGGATGACAAGATTGATCAGAGGACGTATCCTCTCCTAAATAATACGTTTTGTTATACATTTCTCCTTGATGGATTTCTTCTTCTTAAACTTTCAATTATTCATGATTTTAGATTAGTAAACATTTATAACTGTGCAGATGCTGTTGTATTGAATAAGCAGTAGGTATATCTGATACAGTCTTGATATAAGTGCAATTCCTTTGCCTAGGTTAGAGCCAACATCTTTTGTGTTAACAGCCAGTGAAGCAATCTTATCCCTTGTTATCTTAATGGATTATTTAGAGTTGCATCAAACATCAATGTAATTCACTGCGTGTAATCAAGAAAAATAGTGACGTATTTTACAACAGACAAAAGAGGTTCTATAAGCTGCAATGGTTTCCTATACAAAGAGAGAGAACACAGAATACTACCATGCAATGAAATAGGGTGTCTGTTGTTTTTTAAGGTATTAGGATGGTTGGTGCTCTGTTCACTTCTCAGCTCTCTGAGGCTCTGAGAATTATGGAAGAGATGAAGGCTCAGCAACAGTAGTTGTATCTACCAGTATGTGCAGTGTTTAGCACACTGCCTGGATGGGAGTTTCTACTGCCAGAAATAATACCTTTGAAAGCCTGATTACTTCTTAGATTTAACCAGGTGAGAGTTGCTGAAAGGAAGAACAATGGTTTCTTATAAGCACTTAGTATCATCTAACCCAAGTATCTATCTTGTCACACTGTTCCCCTTGAGGAACAATGAGTGTATCTTGAAGGAAATTTATGGTTTTGAAATCCCTGCAAAGAAACATGCTGCTTCTCTGTGTAGCTGAAATAATGCAGGACTTACTTAAAAGCTTTATCCCTTTAAAACAAAAGACCTTTCTCTAGCCTATGTGAGAGAGTGGCAATTTCTTAATTGCATACAGAAGTATACTTTCACCAAATCTTACTTCACTAAAAGTACTTTTCATACTCTTTAGTAACTGAAGTGCTGCAGTTGAGTGACGCTCTTCGGGATGACATCCTTCCTGAACTTGGAGTTCGATTTGAAGATCATGAAGGTACCCAATCATGTCTTGCAGCTTTGTAGGTAGCTGTTTTTATAATCCTACTGTTTTCCTAAGAAGTGTTGAAACAAACTATCAAGACTAATCTGGAATAATGAAACAAACTCAAGGACTGCAAAACTATATCATATCATATATATGTACCATATGTAATGGTACATTGTCATATGTATGAATTTATATTAAAGAACTATATTTGAATATATATATAGAATAAAAAAATACATTGCAATATTTTTTATCTTTTCGTATAGCACGTAAATTCTTAGTCAGTTTTGAGTAGTACACAGTTGTATTTGCATTCAGCATGCAAAAAGAAAACAGTTATCATAGGGTAAACACATTTATCTTTCACTAATGCAAAAATTAATTAATCTGTTTTTTGCTTCTTTAGGACTTCCAACTGTGGTTAAATTAGTGGATAAGGACACATTATTGAAAGAAAGAGAAGAAAAGAAAAAGGTTATTATTTTAAGCATTCTACATTTTTTTAAATTTAAAGTAATGTGTAAGCTATGGATACTTATATATTTCTTTGATAATTCATAAGAAAAATCATAACAGACTAGCAACAAGGAAAATAACATAAGAGAATTGATAGAAAAGTTTGAGTGTGTTAAGGGAAAAGAATTTTTGAAACAGTAACTTTTTGAAAACTTTATATGGGACCCACGAAAACCTCTAAGATTTTTTGTTTGTTTTTTAAGATTTTTGTAGAATTAAGGGATGTTGACTATTGCATACATGCTGTCTTATCTCTCTGGAAGAACAATTCCAATGAGAAGATGATTTGGACTTCTTCTGTCTGCATAAATGAAGTTGACATTTTTCATAGAACTAGTCTGTATTTATCTGATATGTGAGGAAAAAACGAACTGGCTAAATCTTAATTTATGTAGTATAGACGAGTGAGATATTTGGGATATGGGGGCAAGAATTCACATGTTGCTATATAAAGATTGTGAATTCTAATTCATGCGCACAAGATCTGTACAGAAACCCTCCTTTTGGCATTTCCTGGCGTTAATATTTGACTTTGTAACATTTAAAAGTAGCACTTCCTGTGTCTGTCTTCAGCTTTACCAAATAATAAAATTCTGTCATGACTAGAATGTTTGGAAGACTTTCCAGCATTTCTCCTTCCATGTTGATGTTTTTAAAAAAGAGAGAAGTAAAAAGTAGCTTTAGCCAATTCCAGATGTTTTCATCAAAACAAGATTTAAAGGCAGTTTGTTTATAGCTGCTGAGTGGGATCTGAAGCTAGAGTACCTTTTCCCTGGAAACAGTATTATGTTCAGTACTTGCAGAACCCTTGGAGAACTGATAGGTCTCTCCCAAACAAGCGCAAGATAAGATTCTTAGCAAGTTGGCTAAATTTGGATAGTTGTTTCCCTAGGAACACCAAGGGATACAACTGCTGCTTGAGAAACTGTAATGTCTTCACAGTCTGAGGCAAGAGCTTAAAATATCAGTGAAGTACAGTCTTTTTTTAAAGTCATTTGCAAAACATTTTCCCCTGTAAAATGACAGGACCATTTCTTTTGCAGGCTTTGTAGGTATTCTTTTATGTATCCCTTTTGCATGCAAAATGCATTCTGAACAGTTAAAACAGGTTTAACTGTGAATAAAAGCAAATGGAATCAAAGTCATATAGTGAGAAGTATCAGACAATCCTAATTATAAGGCATGGTGGTTTTGCTGCAGGTCATGCTGCCAGTTCTGTCTGTAATTAGATATCCAGGGGAGCTAGCTGGCTCAGGGTTGTAGAAAACAACCAGATAAAAGTGTGTTACCTTTTACTCATTAAGACTGCCTCTTATAGATAGAAGAAGAGAAAAAAAGGAAGAAAGAAGAAGCAGCCAGGAAAAAACAACAGCAGGAAGTAAGTATTCAGATCCTTTTAACCTTATTTTGAAGAAGAGTGTAGGCAGCAATAGTCACGTGCAGGAAAGAACACATCAGAACACAGGCTCTCTGCCTGGCCTTTACTGGGCCTCCGTTTGTTTCTTTGTCTGTACAATTTCCTGCTCAGAATGACTTTGGCTTGCTGTTCAGATTTGAATTTCCAGCTTCTGTTATAGAGAAACTGTCTTTGAGAACACAACTAAAGGCTTCAAAATCTTCTTAGAAGAACCTGTAGCACTTAATTTCAGTCTATAAACAGTATTACTTCCTTAATTGTTAGAGTCTTACATGCCTGGTACTGTTAGAGATGATTTTACTTTTGTCATTTATTATTTTCTTTGCTTTTCAGTATCATAGGTATGTGTAAAAGGGTTTCTTATTCTTTTTTTCTTTTTCTCTTTAAGAAGTCTCCTGTTCCTTGTGACTGAACATGAAATGTTTTGTCTCTACAGTTGGAATTGAGATAGCTCAAAGGTTTTAGGCTTTGTATGAGGAGATGAACTTATAAGAAGAAAATATTGTTTTCCATGCTGATGACTCTAACAGTACAGGAAATACTTTCCTGTGTTAAAAGAGGAAGAAAACTTTTCAAGAGCACCACGTACAGAGAGAAAACCAGATAAATAGCATTTATCATTCTCAAATTCCAAGTACCTTTTTTTGTTCTTTCAAAAAGGTGATTCTCTAGCATTGAGTAGAAGTTACTTGGAAAGGATTCTGAGGTGGGCTTGTTTAGAGATAAGTGAAATTTCAGTTTATTTTCGGTGCAATTACTGCATCTGATCCTGCTGTGACCTCTAAAGAAACCTTTGTTTGTCAGCAGGAAACTGTTGATAAAGGTGGTTCCCTTTGCAGTGAGTTAATTGCTGAATGTTCTTTACTCATAGCAACTATTTACTTTGTGTTGACTAAGGAACCAAATTAGCAAGAATCAGACAGATTTAGTTTTTGGAATATATAAGCAAGTCATTTTGAGTTTCTCTAATACATCTATTTTATTAAGTGGACAAGCACAGCTAAGACATACTGAGTTCTTCCTCACTAAAAGTTTCTTTTGACATGATAAACAATTGTGAATTAAATGCTCTTTGATTTTCAAATTATAATCTACTTTTCCTTTTGCATATGTGACATGTTTTCAGTAATTTCCTGTGATGTTAATGCACGTTTTGTATTACAGGCAGCAAAACTGGAAAAAATGAAGATTCCACCACATGAAATGTTTAAATCGGAACTTGACAAATATTCCATGTTTGATGAAAATGTAAGAGTAGTTTTCCTTCTCCAGTTGTACATACTTAATGGTATATGTTTATAGTGATCTTGTTCCAAAACCTCCAAGGCAGTGCCATTAACGTAGTGAAAGGAGGGAAGGAGAGAAAGAAAAGGCAATATATTAATTTTTTTGTGCACTGAGGAGTGAGGTCTCTTAACTGTTAGCCATCATTTCAAGAGTATTCTCACTGTATGTTTCCTTTGGCTCCTCTCATTGCAAAGCAAAATATACATTGTGGGTAGGAACGTGTACGGTGTTTGTTCACAGATTTATTGCCCTGGTGCAAGGCAAGGTATTCACTCATAAGTACAAACTCCCCAACTCTGCCAGAACTGATGATTTTTGGAGAGGTCCTGTGCTTCCTGTTTGATTCTGCCCACTGTTTTGTTCTCCCTCTGCAAAGGCTCTCTGAAGGGGCTGTATGAAAAACTTTGCTCTTGATTGCTCCCCTTGGGGATAAAAGGAGTTACTTGGAAAACATAAAGCACTGTTCCTTCAGGACTTGATCTGGGACATCAGTCCTGCTTCTGTCAGTCCCCTTCACCTGCACAAATTCAGGCCCGTGGGGCAAGTCAGAATGGAGAGTGTAAATACTGGAAAATACCCCTGCAAGCCAAGGAGTGTGTCCATAAAACCTCTGATCATACTTTCTCCATCAAGAACATAAATCTCTTACTGCTTTTCCTTTAAGCCTTGAATTCCGTATGCTAGGATGATTAGAAGATTATTTTAACCATCTGTTCAGGAATTAGTCATTATTCTCTTAAAACCAGAAGTTAGTGGTCTAAGCTTCCCTTACTTAGTACAGGACAGAAAATAAATACACCCTTATGCCCCTTCATTAACTAGGAAGGGAACATACAGAAATAGTCAAAGTTAGTTGTCAGACTTCTAGGTGACTAAAATTAACCAAGATACATGCCATCCTGACAGCCTGTCATTATGACATTATCGCCCTATCTTATTAAAACATGATTCCATAAGGAGCAAAAGCGGTCCAAAAATTTATCTTAAATATTCTTCTTTTTTTTTTTTTTTAATATTTCAGGGATTTCCCACCCATGACACAGAAGGCAAAGAACTTAGCAAAGGACAAATTAAGAAGTTAAAGAAACTTTATGAAACCCAAGAAAAGCTACACAAGGAGTATCTACAAATGGTTCAGAATGGAAGTGCAAATTGAAAACAACGGGACTTTTTCTAAGAAGGCGAGTGCTGGGTTCCCATTGAAGAAGTGAGCATATACTGATGCTCAAATTTCTGTTTACACTTTCTATTATGTGCAAAGTAAAATTCCTGTTTACGTGAATTAATAATGTCATCTGGAAAGGCAATAAAAATCCATCATTAAAAAAAGCCAGCCTGTAAGAAGTTTCTTCACAACAGTAGCAGGCTGAATGGTTGCCAGGTCTATTTGGGAAGGTGCTGCTCAGTCAGCAAATCCACATAAGGATTCTTGTTCATTATGGCTATCCAGGCTTTGGTTAATTTGTCCTGCATACTGATCTCTATCTAAGACCCACTGTAGTTTGCATTCTGGAATATGTCACAGTCAGCAAAATTTACTGCTACATGGAAGCTGAGCAATTTGTCCTGCAGCAAGAACAGTATTTTCCAGATGACTTTAGTATCTTTACATAAGCAGGAAAAGTGGGTAGTCCCACTATGATACTTATTTTAGCTGCTGTTATTAAAAACTCTCATAAGTATACCCAGCTAACAGTCCCTTTGTTGAAAAAGGGATCATCATCTGTGTTCAACCTGCAGTTGCAATCAAGTGGGTAACTACAAGGCAAATGCACCTGCATTGAACAAACAGGTGGGAAAGACATGAAGGGCTATTGGCAGAGGGTGGTGTGTTCTTGGAGCTATCCCTCCAAGGAAACAGGAGTGCTGCCAAAGTACCTGATTACTCAGAGGACTCAGTACCTAATTACCAGTTCCCAGCTGTGGGGAATTACTAGAGGGTTTCCAACTGAGATACAGTTTGTGGATTGGTTTGCAATTAGGGAATACAGCTATACATTGCTCTGTATTTAACATGACAATTTAACCCTGAGTTAATAACCTTTCTGATGTAGTATGGTCACACTATATCTGCAAGGAGAGTTCTCTGTTGCCCAATAATGCATTTCACTGGCAGTAGCTACTAAATGAACCAAAGTTCATGAAATCCTAAAAAATATCTTGCCTACTTCGTAACTGCATGTAACAGCCAAGTGTCTGATTTGCAGAATATTCATTGAGTAGTCTCAAGGTGACTTGCAGAAAATCATACTGTGACACCTCTGTTCTCTCAGCCCTAAGGTTCATGCTACAATCATTAGGCTATGTTCCTTTTCTTAATTAAGAGTTAAAACAACTTTGCTTTTCCTTTATATTTTTATATTTATATTCCTCCTTCTGAGGAATGAACATATTTGGAGTAACAGAAAGGTCTAGTAGGGGTTTTTTTCCTAATTTGTCTGTATTTGCCTTTGAAAACATACATAATGTTAAGGTCAGTAAAGCACATGCATCTTGTGTACAGAAAATAAAATCTGTTGTAAAGTACAAGTTGTATGTGAACTTTGTATAGTGGGGAGAATATAGTTTATCTTTATTCCACAACCGTCTTTTTGAAATGTGGTTTAGAGAGCCTTTCTTTTATCTTACTAATTGAATTCATTTTGCATTCAATATTTGATTATTCTGATAATTTCTAATCAGTTGTATAAATGCATGTTTAAACTGCACAATGGTACTTCAAACAGCCAGCCATAACCATGAGGGCAACTCCTCTATCCTTTACTCCAGGAACAAAAGAGGATCAGTTGCATTTTTACACCATTCTAGATTCTAACTCCCTTTAACAGTACCTGCTCATTATTTTCTTCCCCACGTGCTCCCCCATGATGCATGTGCACTCAGGATATCCATGAGGGGATGGGACATGCCTATGCTGCTTCTGAAGTTGCTACTTAATGTCAGTAATTTGCTTACAGAAATTCTGTCTTGGTGATCTGAGTTAGCACTTACTGAAACAGAGTTAGTATATTACTGTGGAGAAGATGCTGTTAATCCATAGCTATCCTGGACTGTAGTTTATGACATCTCCATGATAACATCCTGGCTTTTGCCCCCACCCACTGGTTTTTCTCTTCCTGTTGTGTTTTCAGTAGAACTTAAGCCAATTCCATGATTAATCTACTATATTGGTGTAAAATAATTTTTTTTAAAATGCCCTTTTCCCTTCCCAAATGCTTCATTTTGTTTCTGGGACAACTCTACTTGCATGGGTCTTGGGAGCATTTCAGACTCAAATTTTCCAAAGGTTATTTTCCGGTCTTTCTGTATGCTTCCCACATGCACACACAGCTTCCTCTCTCCCTCAGTAATTTTTTTAAATTCAGTGTGCGTAAAGTCCTGGTGAAGGAAAACTCAGTAGCAAACAAAGGATGCTGCAGCCAGACTTGGATGCACGCTGCTTGAGATGACTTTTTCAGTGTGGGTGTGCCAATTGATCTGTGGGATTACTGAATTGCACAGACAATACCTATTCCCTGGCAATCCATCAAGGTGGCTCTTAAGTGAATTCCCCTGCACTTGCTTAGTGAGAGCGACCTGGCAAGCAGAAGAAAGGAATGCAACAGCAATGGTCTGCAGTGTCTTAGTCATCTGTCTCACTCAGCAAGGAAAAGAGAGGACAGACTCCACAGTATTTTAATTTTTTCTGTTTTGTTTGGTTTTTTGTTTTGTTTTTTTTAATTGACATATATGCATACGTATGCTCAGGGAAGCCAGTCTGAAATGTGATTTTCTAAACATTATGAAAACAAAGATCCCCATAGCAAAATCTTGGAATTTTAAAATATTTTAATTTTCCGGAACAGAGACTTCATATTGCTCATACAACATGAAGCTTTTCATTTCCCACCTATCAAAGAGTTTATTCAGAGATGGCAAGGGAAGATAAAAGAGTGGTGTTTCTGTTTTTAATTGCACCCTTGGCTGAAGGCCAAACTTGGCAGTGGCAAATTTTGTTTCTGTCTTTTGCTCAGAGTGTGCCTTTCAGCCCTTCTAATGCGAATATTCACGTTAACTCAAATGTGTACTGCTCCACTAAAGAGAACAAATTCCTCCCATCACTCAGCTTGTTCAGATACTGGTAGAAAAATCTGAATTGTGCATTCTGAACTTGTTGCCACTGATCTTTTCAAAGACTTTCAGCTAATGAGTGCCTGATTACATTCATGGTACTCTTTTTGACCTCTTTATCCTAACATTTTTATTTGCTCTCTGCTGCTCCACAAAGCCACTGATGCAATTTTAAGTCTGCAAAAAAGCAATTTGTTGCCACATACAGTACATAGCTTAAAATGTACAAAAAGAAGTTTGAAGGTAAGTTTAAACATTTTCAGGTGTTAGTAGTTGTTGGACCAACTTTAGCTCCCTCTTTAATTACACAACTTCTCCCACACAAATATGGGAAGGAATTTTACTCCTCTCTGTGATTTCACAGGGCAATTTCTACATGTATCACAGGCATAGTATTTAACATGTCTCTTGAGACAGAACAGATTAATTAAGAAGCACATTAGCTATTTGATACCAAGACTCTGCTTAGCAATGATCAAAGTTCTTCCTCCTCCTGCAGAAAAAGTCATTGACAGACTAAGTCTTATCTCTCAAATTAGGCTGTGAATGTCTGGCATCTCACTCGGTGAGAGCAGTTTCCATTAATACCCACCCAAGGGCAGAAGACACCAACATTTTAATGCCAGATACAGATCTCAGCCTAAGCTTTCTCTCCAGTGTCAAGTGCATCTGTTTGGCAGCTCCGCCACAATCCCTTCCCTTGGTTTAGGTTCTCCAAGCTCTTGCATAGGAGGCTGGGTGTTTAAATTGAGCCAGGGTGATTCAGCAAATATCCTTTTGCAGCTCTCTGCAGGGCAGCAGCACCTGACAGCAAGATGACTCCACAGATTGTGCTTTATCCACAGTCCTAAAGTCTACCACCGTACTATGTGCTATGAGACACATAGTCTGACAGCAGTCAGCAAAAATCCCTCATTGTTCATGGGATGTATGTACTCTTTGGAGAGGGGCACTAAAAATCCAGGGGTGTAAGGGAATTGAAATGTGTGTTTACTTTGATATACAGGTGCAGAAAGGTGCAGCTAGATCACATAGTCAGGCAAAATCTCACATCTTTGTAGGAGACAAAATTTGGAGTTTGTACTCAGCATCTGAGTGAAAAGGGGAAATGGCTTTTAACAAAATGGAGGTAGACAGAAAAATCTTAAAAGACAACTTGATAGCTGTTAACTATCAACAAGCATAAAAGTGTGGAGTAGGAATGTCTTCAGATAAATCCTCCTTTCAGAGTTCTTCCTTTGGAACACTGAGAATCAAGAGTAGCCACTTCCATGAATAAAGTTGTCCCAAAATGAAGAATTAATGGATATATCAGCAGGTTAATAGCCTTCTCATGTTAGAAAAAGGACTGGTTTGGAGAAACAGGGAAAGGGAGTTGGAAGCAAATGAAAGAAGGCGTAAAAGAAGCTTCCAATGAACATGTTCTCTGGCCCGCCAAATCTGCTTCTTTTTGCAACTGGCTACAACATGCCTGCAGTTCTTTAGCTGTTTGAATGCAATTCAAAATTATCTCATTTTTAATTACAGTATTTGGCATCTATTTAGTCAAAGATTCCTTAGTTATTCCTGTAACTTTAAATCCTCCCATAACCGAATTAATCCAATGTTAATATATTGGCTAGTTGCTAATTAATAAAACACTGGTCTCATTGCTTCCGATTTTTTATTTTGTCTGTGAAAGGACTGTGATGATAAACACTAGTCATTAACTACTGAAATTCAAGCAGCAGACCTGGAGAAAGCGTTTTTTTTTAGAACAAGGGAATCCCCTGATAGGAGAAAAGGTTAGAGGTTTTTCCTATTGAGTGAAAGATGACTGAAACTCTTCTGTGCCTCCCAGTGCTTGAAGTTGCACTGTTCCTAACTCCAGTGCTGCACAGCATCTGCTGCCCACAGACGCCCATGCACACGGAGCCTGGGCTGGCCAGGAGGATTTTGTTGGCTTTCTTTAGCAGGAATTATGTTGGAGCAGAAGGTGGGCACTGCTGGGTCCGTCTTCGCTGCTGGAGGAGCCGTAAAGCAGCAACACATTTCACAAGCCAAGCACCGGGCACCTCAGAAACTGCACTTCCCAGCACGGAGAATCTGAATGACAAATTGGAATCACCGAGACATGGTGGGATAGCTCACGGGACGGGAATATTTGCAGGGATGGGCATGTACTCTTTAGAACAGGTCAGAAAGGCAAGGCGGTGGAGTTGCTCTTTATGTGAGAGAGCAGTGAGAGTGTATCGAGCTCTACCCAGGGGCAGAGGCACGAGTTGAGGGTTTACGATGAAAATTAAGGGCTCATACGGTGACGCCGTTGTGGGTGTTTGCTGTCGGCCCCCCCGATCAGGAGGAGGAAATTGATGAGGCTTTCTATGGGCAGCTGGAAATAACCTCGCGGTCACAGGCTCTAGTTCTCCTGGGGGAACTTCAACCACCCTGATTTTTGTTGGAGGGACCGCACGGGCCGGCACAGACAGTCCGGGAAGTTCCTGCGGATTATCGAGGATAACTTTCCGCTGGAAGCGCCGCAGGAGCCGGCGAGCGCAGGGGTGCTGCTGTCACTTTAAGGGCGCGGGCGCGCGCCATTCCCCCCGCGCGCCGCCCCGCCCCGCATCACGCGCTCGCCCCGCGCGCCGCCAAGGCCGCGCGCCCTCCCTCCCCACCGCGCGCTCCGATTGGCCGAGCGGCGCGAGCCCGAACAGTCAACATGGCCCGCGTGCGGCGTGGCGGCCGCGGCGCTGCTGGGACCAATCGGCGACGCCTTTGCTGAGGGAGGCGCCCACTTCACGGCCAATGGGACGCGGTGTTGTTGGCGGCGGCGCTGCCCGAGCGAGGAGGCTGCGAGGAGCGCGGGGCGCTGCGGCCTCTGCGGCGGGAGGGGCGCGGGTAGGTGAGGGCGGGCGGCGCCGGCCTCGGCTCTGGGCAGCGCGTCCCGGGCACAGCGCACAGGCCGGGCCGGTCCCCGCCGTGCGGGGCTGCGGCGGCCGTCAGGGCCCACTCCGGGCGGAGCGCGGCGGCGGCCGGAGCCACCCGGCGAGGGGAGGGGGGAGCCGGCCTGGCCAGGCCAGGCCTGGTCGGGCACCATTTTAAGGATGGTTCGAGGAGCTCGGGCCGAGGGAAGGGTGGCCCGCGCTGCCCCGAGCCTGGCGGAGGGGAAGGCAGCGGTTCCGGCCGCATGTATGGCCGCGCTGGTCTGGCAGCGCGCCCACCCTGTCCCCGCCCTCCCGGGGGAGCGGGGGAGGAGGAGGAGGGCGGCTGTTTGTGGTAAACGGTGTCCCCGGCGCTCGCACGCCGCGGTGCTCGGGTTGAGTCAGGCCCTTGGCCGCTCAGCTGGGCCGTGGGTTTGACCTCAGCCACGGTCTTGTGCCCCAGCAGCGTGGTGGGGGATTTGGGGAGGGCTCGCGTTTTCATTTCGAGTTCCCTGTCTCCCAGGAGAGGGCCTGTTTAAAATTTTCGCTGCCGCTACGATTGTTTACTACACGTAATACCAGCGCTCGTAGGGTTTGCCAGACTCCTCCGTTCCTTTAACATCTGCTCACGGTGTTTCAAAATACACAGGGAAGAGAGGGTGTGAGCTATAGATGGAAGCAGAATCATGAGGCAACTTTTTATAAAGTTATCTCTAAACAAAATAGTGTTTCCTCAAGAAAGCTTCCGAAGGAAGCCCAGCTATTGCTGATGTCCGGGGCTTGTGGAACAGGTTAATAGCTCCTTACTCTCGATGTTTTTTCACGATCCCTTTGAATTTTCCTTCCAGAAAATATCAGACTGTTGCGTTTTTGGCTTCCCACGGGGTTACATCCCAGCGGCTCTAACGCGGAAGTCAGAGCTTTCCCTTCTGATTTGTTATAGTTACGAAAAACAGTAACAGCCGTGGGCAGGAGCCTTCCTGCGGGTGCAGGAGCCCTTCGGTTTCCTGCTTTGTGTTTTAGTTGTGTTCAGAAGGTTTGTATAACAAGTCATAGGCTTTCTTGGTATAGAAGATTTATTTTGTGTACACTTTATTTTTGAGTACACCTTGCCAATGTACAGACTTTTCCTTTAAATTTGTGTCCTTCAGGATATTGCTTGTCCTTGTAATGGCCTTTTCCTATCCTGGTGTGCATTGAGTTTAGGGTTTCCTGCTGTTTTTAGTGACTGATGGTGGGTGATGTTTGTGCCAGACCAGTTGCAGCAGCCTGTGCTTTGTGGCACAAGGGGTTGTTCTGGTCCCCTCTTTCCCCAGAGCTTCATGTCTGAAGCTGTCATTTGAAAACAGAGAAACGAGATACTAATTTGGCCTTTTATTGGTGGCGGCAGCGATAACAATGATGCCTTCCACTGTTACTTCCTTGGGGTTCTGATGGCTTTTTCATGTCTTCATTGGTTGTAAACTGAGCTCACTTGCTTGGAAAGCAGTGGAGATGATGAATATGAAGACTCAATGCTTTGGTACTGCACATTTTCTGCTAGGTGTGCACTTAACTTTGTCTTTCTAAAATTACGTTTCTCTCCCATCCCCTGCCATCAGCAGTTGTACCACTTTTGTTGGTGACTCTGTGGCAGCTGGGATGAAACTGGGAATCACAAGCGTTTTCTAAGAAAATTTCTTCTAATTATTTATTTGTATACTTCTTTTTACTTTCCAGTTGCCAAAGGCACAACTCTAGGGAGTGAAACAAGGCTTAAAGTATGTATTTGCACCAGGGAATGGTGTCTTTTTTTTTCTTTTCCTTTTTTTTTGATTGTTGTTGTTTCTTATTACTTGGGTGAATGGCTTTTGTCAGAACATGCCCAATTCATGTATGTTCTAGTGGAGATTAATTCAACTGCTATTTTAACATTATTCAAGCTTTGGGCAGCTTTATTCCATGTTTTCCAAACACGAATTAGGATCTTACCTTCCCTCAGCAGACTTGAGAAGTGGTTCCCTGCAGAAAATACAGCACATACAGTGCAGCAGAGGAATTTGCTTTTCCATTAGCTCTGTCACTGGGAATAGGTTGGAAGCAACAAGTGTTTGAGGATAATTTTTAAGTAACACAAATCTGCATTTTTAGTTGCTTACTGTAGCCTTTTCTAATAGTGACTGGGATCATATAACTTGTTGGCTGAACTCTGATGTTAGGTCAATTTGCTCTGTCTTACCTTTCTAATTGTATCTTTTTTTCCCCTGCCTTCTATCTGCTATGAAAGCCTCATTTATGCTCCTTTATTTCTTCAGCTGTAAGATAGTAAAAATCTTCTGTTTTGCCCTAGCAGGTGGTTGGTGGCATTGCCACTTTCTTTTGTTATGTTTAAGGCAAGAGGAAGTGTTTGCAAATAAATCTGCCTAAGCTGGTGAAACACCTACTATGCCAGGAGCCCCTTTTGTTTGTTCCTGGACTTGCCCTATCCGGTGGGCTCATAGGCTTGTTTGGTAGATGTTAAACAACTTCCTGTGGAATAATCTGAAGTATGCTCCTAGTCCTTTTGTAAATGAACAAAGGCTTTCAGCTCTATTTAAAGTGGTTGTGAAAGTGTTGCTTTTCCAGCTTAGAGCAGGATTCAGCATTTTCCAGATGGGAGAGTGCGTGCAATCTCTGGGCTGCCGCTCAAGTTGGCATTAGCACTTGGGCTCTTCTTTGGTAGCCCTGGATTGGAAGATGGGCCTAATCAGCCTGCTTGGCCTTTATAGAATCTAAGAAATCAGATCTGTCAACTCTCACGAGTGATTGAGTTTTTGTTCTGAACTTGACTTGCAGACTAACATCTGCTTTCTTGAAAGCTTGGTAGTGGATAATATCACCTACGCTTCTGTGTGGTAGGAAGTGATTGCTTGAATTTGTGTTCAGCTGTTTAGAATGGGGGTAAAGAAAGAAAAAAACCAATCTCTATTACTAAAATATATGTACAGATTTGGATATTTCACCCCAGTAAAGAAAAAACAGCAAAATAGGTAAGACAATCTGTCTCCCTCTGGTTTCTCAGGAGAGCTAATTTAGATACTGGGGGCTGGGGTAGCTGTGCTAAACTTGGTTCCAGTCATTGCTAATACCAAGATTTTAACTTTTGTCTTTCCTCTTCATTTTCTCACACCTGATAAAAAAATTCAAGGCAAATCTTTACATAGGGGATTGTGCCCTCGTACCTAGTGTCAAAACCCCTTCTCTTGGTAAATAATTTTCTTCCCTTCAGTGTTTTTCTTTATCTAGCAGCAGGCTCACTGTAGAGCAGCAGAAGCAGCTATTCATGAAACCAGCCCTGATTAGACAGACAAGTGAAGCATATTTTTCTGCCTGGGTGATGCAAAAAAAAAGTAATTTGGAAGTTGTTGTAATTAATTCATTTAAACTTTCATTGTTTTCAGCTCTAGTATGCTACTGTAGTATAGGCAGAGATTAAAAATTCATTATTTACTTTGATACTGTCAAGGAATTAGAAAATAATATGTCTTCCTCTTTGGCTTATTTTTGTTTAATAGGATGCAGAGCTAATCTAGGAAACTGTGGCACTTGTCTTCAGGCTGAAGACACATAATAGGGTAGAAATGTATTAGTATCTGGAGTATTTAAGAGAAAAATAAGTTTTAGGGGGGGTAAACCACCTAACAGACAGTTTAAAAACTGAGCAAGTTCCAGTTTGAATTGGGTGCTGTGGTAGCTATTTACTGTAAGGAATTATGCATAATGAATTTCTTAGCAAAACCAGCAGCTGTTAATTTGTATTGAGGTTTTAAACAATGACCTGTTCTATTTTCATCATCTGTTGAGGTAAACAAATTGCTGTTAAAGTATTTTTAAATGCTGTTTTCCAACTTGCAGGTGGATACAGGCACACAGATGGCAGATAACAGGTATGTTGGACTGTTTTCTTGAAGTTAAATCAAGGTAGTCAGAGCCAACAGTATATCAGTCTTCTGCAGGAGAGTTGTTTGGGTTTTTTAACCTGTGAAGAGTGGATTACCAAACTTGGATAAGAATGTAGTGGTACTATTTTCTCTAACCAGGCTGTTTTTACTTACAGCTAGGACAAAGTACTCGTTTGATACAGGAGAAGCTGAGATTGTAGTGTATCAGATACAGCATTTAGTCTTCTCTTGGATTAACATTTGTTGTCTTGATTTAGTTTTCAGTGTCCATATTTAAGTGCCCTAAAGAACTGAAGAGAACACTGATCCTCAGTGTTTCTGTAAAATCTGTAATTTAAGTGTGTAAAAGGCGCAATTTTATTTTCTAGTTTACATAGTATTTTTTGAACAAATAACTGTCTTATGGAACAGCTGCAAATCCATATGTGCTGCTGTCTTTTGAGGCTTGCAGTGCACCACAGTAAGCTGGATAAGCTGGTCCGTCCAGTAATTAATAATACCCCTTTGCATATACGATACCTCTTCTCATTTTGTGTCTGAGTTAATTTCAGCAATGTCCAGTCTGCATTTTGTTACCTATACACTGGCAGGGAGCACAGGGAATGCTTGCTGGTTGCTGACTCGTGCTGGACCCTCTTTCCTCCAGCACAGGAAGTGTGATGGCAGGGAGATGGGGAGGACAGGGACATCTCTTTTAGAGTAGAAGTTTTTACTAGTAGAATAGAATGTTTTTACTCTAGTAGAGTAGAATGTTTTTTACTACAAAACAAACCAGCTTGTTATGGAAGTTTGAAACAGAGCTTTTATCTCTTGTTTATCTTCCTGTTTTACCTGTATCCTTTCTCATGTTTTTCTTCATCACTTACACTAAAAATATCACGTGTTTTCATTTGTGAGTAATACCATTTTCCTGTGTGGAGTCACCCAGTCCAGATGAATGACCAGCCATTCACTTAATGAGATGAATTTATCTGTCAAAGGTTTTTGCTTTGGGGTTGTGTTTTGTTTTGAGGTTGGTTGTTTTTTTCTTTCTTTGCCTTTCCTTGCTCTGCCTTTGTATCCTACTCTTGTTAGGAGATCTGGTTTCATATCCAAACCTTTAAGTTTTCAAAAATTTAGGCATAAATATGTGTCTTTAATTGGCATACTTGTTTATAAAACATGTCTTGTAAAATGAAAATTCAGAGTAACTTGTTCTTAAATATTAACATTTTTGTAATGTGATGCCTTTTTAATACATTACATTTTTAATTCTTTTAGTAAAACAGAAGATACTGCTTCAGATTCTCTGGAGGCTGCTAAAAATGCAAGCAACAAAAAAGGTAAGAAATACATAGTAATAGGTAATGTTACAGAAGTGGGATAAACCTACTGCCTTGTGTATTGAAGCTTCTTTATCTACAATTCCAGAGCCTTTGCAGTCAAAACTACAGATGTGTTTGCAAAGCAGTGGTTTCTAGGCTAACTGTTCACTTTCTGGTATTTTCCATTTTCATTGCAGCCAAAAGCAGAATAAAGGCTGTATTTTTGTAACACTGAAAGTATTTTTGTATATGTTGTGACTAGGAATAGGCTTTACTATTGCACAAAATAACCCACTAGACCCTTGCAAAAAAGCCTGTATAGACTAGCCTGTAACAACATGTAATTGTTATCATCATAATTATTAAAATGAGCAGTATCTATGCTAGTTCTTTACTGTCTCATTTGTTGGAAAATGCATCGTCAAAATGTGTCCTCTTGGAAGTTTTTGTTCTCCATTTGGAAGATCTGCAGATAACTGCTGATCAAATTAATACTTCAGTGTGCGAAAAAGCTACAGTTCCACTACTACCCTGAGCATTCAAATTTTGTAAGAGAAAGCAACACACAAACCAAACCTGTGTGCTATGCAATTCATTGGGTTTTTTAATGTCTGGAGGGGAAAAAGCAATCTTACAGATTGTAAAAGTAGTTGTCGAGGTCATAGTGCTATGCTTCTTTATTGTACAGTACACAAAGTAGTTGTCAGGCTTTTTTCAGGAGTCAGACTAATTGGAAAACAAATATTTTGGAAGTATAATTCAGTGGTTCCTCTCTTGCAAATTTATATGTGGCTTATAAGATACATATAAGAGGGATATAGAGGGAGGATAAACTCCTGTTTTGCACTTTCTGACATAAGGGGAAAACGGGAAATTTGATTATGTTGTCAGTAAACTACTTGCTTGTAAAAGCAACTGATAGATTTGCAAAGAGAAAGGTGCATTTTCTATCATTATTCAATATATTTATATTTCTGAAATCTGGTCCTGAAGTAATTTTTTTGTGTTATTAGTTAACTATAGTAGTGTTATTTGAGATCTGAAAATAGAGAATATTTTTACTGTGACTGCTGTAAGACACAGTATGACAAAAGCACTGTAAATAAATGCAGATCTGTTTAAAAGTGGTTTTCTGTCTTCGTAGAAAAACTAGCAGACCAAGTGATGCAAAATCCACAGGCCTTGGCAGCTCTACAGGAACGTCTTGACAACACAGCACTTACTCCTTCAAGTTACATTGACACGTAAGTACTGGGCGTATTAAAATTCTTCCAAGACTGAAAGCATAATAGAATGTTATTACTGAATAATTGAGATAGGAAATAAGAACAAATGGTTCACTAAGAAAAATGGTTGACTTAAACCACAGTTCATAGTGGCGTGCTTCAGGAAGAAGGAGTCAGGTTTTAGTTTGCTTACGCAAAATGCCAAACAAAATTTTGTCGGGTTCAGTGTTTTCCTTGGCTATTATTGTTTTGGATAGAAATAACTCCGCCCCCTCCATTGTTTCCTTCTGTGACCCTTAGTCTGGCAGGGCATGTGCTACACTGACTGACAGTTTCTGTGAGAATGCTGTCCAGGATGTAATGGAAAGTTCAGGATCTGTAAATCCCTAGTTTGAAGCTTAGTTTTATATTAACTGTAAAGTAGATTTAAATATTGCCTTTAGTAAATATTTGTCTTTATTTCTTGACTGAGAATAGCTGGTTGTAGATATCTTTAAAAAAAAAATATAAGTTCTATAAAGAGTTCTTTTTACATGACTGTATCTAAATGTTTAATAACCTAAAGTGCCGATGGGCAACGTGTGCTTTCTAAGTATGACCCGTGAATCAAAACTTTCCCCTGTAGAGTGCACAGTTCTTATTTTTCACAGATCTAGTCTCAAAGTTTAGGTGTAAACAAAGGTATTGATTTCAGATCTCTGAACTACACGGGGAGGGTGGTGGCCCCAGGGAATGGAACAGAAGATAACACCTTTGAGAACAACTTGGGTAGGAACACAACTTTTTGAAATAGGTTTTGAAGAAACGTGTGTATTTGACATGAGCCTTTTATTTAAAAATTGCACGTAGTTATAAGCAGCCTGTTTCACAGTGATATGTTAAATAATGCTGAGGCAACTATCTTTTAACCTTAAATAATTGTTTGGTTTTTAGTTTTCCAAAAGCAGTGATAAGAAGAATTGATGCCTTGAAAAAGCTTCAGGTGAAATGTGCCCATATAGAAGCTAAGTTCTATGAAGAAGTACATGATTTAGAGAGAAAATACGCAGCACTCTATCAACCCCTTTTTGATAAGGTAAGAAAACTATGTGTATAATTTTTATTTTCTTGTTCCTGTCAGTTCTGGTTGAGTATGTGTAATTTTACATCTTCAATTACATTCTCTATTTTTCTAACACAGAGAAGAGAGTTTATTAATGGAGAAGCTGAACCCACAGATGCAGAGGCAGAATGGCACAGTGAAAATGAGGAAGAAGATAAACTGGCTGTGAGTACAAGCTGAGTGATGAACTACTGGTATATCAGATTGTCAGAGTTAGTTCCTGTTCTTTCCATTGAGAGACTCGTCTTTTTATCAGTAACATGTTCTTGTGATGAATACACTGTTATGTCCAGTGAAAGCTTCTAAGCTATTAGTTTAGCCTTTTTTCAAATTTGTAACCTGAGTGAATTGAAAAGTTGCCTTTGTTGGCACTGTTCGTAACCTGTTAACAGCATCTTCCTGCTAATGGGTTCCATTCCAGTGCTACATGATACCCCAGGGTAATAAAGGCTGGTTGTTTGTCTGCCGGTCCCTGTTATTTTGGGGGACATAGTTAGCTTTCATTTTCATAAATACAGATTAGACACATGTCACAGAGTCATAAAACAGAATCGGACCTAATAAAATGTGTGCTGCCTACAATGCGTGGATTCCTACTTGTCTCTTGAGTAAGGGCTATCTAGATTTAGGAGGGATAATATAGTCTGTAGGCTGCCTGTTACTTTCCTGTCATCATTTTTGGAGATGTATGCTCATGGCTGGCTTTTTCTCAAAGAAGTGACCTACTTAGAAAGTTGTGTTTGCCATTCTGTCGGGTTTCGTAGCATTTTTTCCTTGGCCTGATTTTATTCAGTTTTCTTTGGACGCTGTTCTGTATACAAAGCAAATTGTTCTCTTTGTTTTTACTGATCTCCTGAGATTTAGCATGACACACAGAGTGCTCCTTGTGCATAAGCAAAAAATGTTTGTTAGGCTTTGTGTAAACACAGCATTGACAGGCCATATTCCACACAACTGTAAAATCAGAAACATGTCTAGGTAGGAAGTAAACTGCAGCTTTATGTTCTTAACTAGTGGTGACCCAAGTAGCTGCTGTTAAGAAGATCTTACATGCATGCTGCTATCTAGTGGCGTGAAAGGAAAGGTGCAATACAATTAATTCAGACTGCGCATTTCCTGCTATTTTTTTGTGATGGAGAAATGTCTGTAGGGACTCCTATATCACAAAGTAATAATTCGAGACAGTGTAATAATTAAAAATAACCATGAAAACCAATTTTACGAAGTATTTTGCAAAACTGGGAAGGTAAAACAGTATTTCAGAGGGCAGAGTTAAATTTTTAATTTTTAGATGAAACACTGTAAATGGCACATGGAGCTACAGAAAGTAGATTAATAGAAAAACAGAAATGTATATTTTTTTCTATTTGTAGAAAGAAATGTGTTTTAATTATTTTTCTTAAGTCAGTGAAGCTGTCACTTGGTCTATTTAGTCTTCATATAAAAGAATTTCAAATGAGATTAAAGTAAATCTGAATTAAATGTATACATGTTGTGTAAGTAAACCTTGTATCTCTTCATTGACGAGAAAAAACTGTACATTTCAAATGTTCCTTAAACACAGTTTCAGAAATGACAATTGTTTTGTCTACCTCTGTTTATTAAATATATTGAGCCGTAATTTTATTTCTCAAGTGTGTCTGTATTTTTTTTCCCAGGGAGACCTGAAAAATGCAATGGTAATAGAAGAAAAAGCAGAAGAGGCAAATGTCAAAGGAATTCCAGACTTCTGGTTTACTATCTTTAGGAATGTAGATATGCTAAGTGAATTAGTACAAGTAAGTTTCCCCTCTGAAATGAGTGACTTCTGTTATGTTAAATGAATTGCTTTTTCCCATTAGTAGTCAGTGCTTGTGGAATGTGTGTGAGAGACCAAATATTTGAGCCTTTAGAATCCCTGAAGATGCTTGAAAGGCTAATGATGGACAAGCACTGTTAATTTAGCCCATAAAGGATTATTTTTGCAAGGATATTATAAGAATATCCATGGATTAGTTGAATTCATTATGTAGTTTTGCCCACAGTTATATTAATTGCTTTTAATGCTGTTAAGGAAGAATTCCCTGAAGCATGTCTTTCTGTGAGTCTCACTGGCAGTAAATATCCTGAATGGTTACTATATTTTTGGTCATACACAGCCTGGCATTTGACACCTTTTTTACTGAAGGCGAGGCCTAACGATTGAGAATTTGGCACATAGTATTTGCAACTATGACTTAAGAAATTTGGATCCGGGTCTTTACTTCAGCTGAAATTGCTGAATAGTTACAAGGTTATTAAGAAGAGGAGAGAAGAATATTCTTCCAAATATTGCCTGCTGAATAGGGTTTTACTTTTTTCTGCTTAGGAATATGATGAACCCATCTTGAAACATCTGCAGGATATTAAAGTTAAGTTTTCTGAACCTGGACAGCCTATGGTGAGTTTCCTCTGCTTGCTTGTTTCTCATGAAGATTGTAGTAGTGAAGTGAACAGCATTCCAAAGTTTTCATTCAACTCTTTGGCTGTAATGTGTGTGTCAGGTTTCTTTCTAAGCTAATATTTTCATGCTTGGACTTTTAAAGATTTACCTTCAACTTTCCTGACCCTTTGCTCTTTTATTCTTAGCCTGGACATCTCTGACATCATTGTAATTTATAGATTAAAATTCTTGTTCAATTCTGTCTAGTTTTTGCTTTCTTTTTCTCTCTCAAGTTCTGGTATAGCTGCTCTTAGTAATAAAGTTATATGTCTGCTTTTCATTTTCAAATGAAAACTAATTGTGGGAAAAATTCTGGGTGCATCTCTTGCATCTCTTTTGATAAAATATTCAATACAGTGACTTGGTAATACTAATCAAAAATGATGATGGATACTGTGCTATTGAAAGGCATAGAAAATATATTAGATGATCTTTTAAAAGTGTACATAGTGAGTATTTTTTAAAGTGCAACTTGGCTTTTTTCTTTGTTCTTTTTTCTTGTTTTGCCTTATGGATTTATAGTCTTCTGATAATAATGCAATAAATGCAAGAAAAGCTTCATCGAAGATTCACATAAAGATGAAAGGACTTTCTCAGAATAGCTTTTAAAGGTTAATACCAGATGAAGCAAAGTTAGTTTTTTTTTTTAAGTCCTTAAACACTTGAGCTGATAATAGGCAAGAAAGTAGTACAGGCAGAGAAATATTGAGAATTAAGTTTCTAAACACTGCTAGGGCTAAAGGAGAGGATACAATTGTTATGAAGAAAATGAATTGTCTAAGCAGAAAGTACGGTATTCTAAGAAGTTGGGTCTTTTCATCTTGAGGCATATCTATTTGGTGGCATTTGGATGATTTGGTAATAATTGGTTTTGCCTATACTATTTTTGTGTTCTCATTCAGCTTTGTTTTACAGTACTTAAAGTTGAAGAATTGCTCTTAAAACATCAGTGGATTTCTCTCGTCTTGCACTGTTCGTAACCTTTTGACAGCACATTTCTGTAAATAGGTTCCATTCCAGTGCTACATTAAATCCAGTAATGGGAGGCTGACAAATGCCATGTCCCTTCTGTATTTGGAGACAAAGGATGCATTACTAACTGCTTGAGTGAAACCCGTTTTCCATTTGTGTGTGACTGTTGTCTGAAATTCTCTCGCTGTTGAAAATCGGTGCAGCAGTGGCTGCTTTGTACTGTAAAAGCTTCACATAATCAGTGTGTAATAAATACACTAATTCTGCTGGGGATTAGGTTTTGCTGCTAAAAGAAGTACATGATAGTTAGGCATTTTCTGAGTTACTGTTGACCCAAAGCCATTAACTGTAGTTGTGGCACTCCAAAAGTGGATTTGCCTGGCTACAGTTAAAGTGCTTTCAAGTTCTGTTTGTTGTAGCATGTACATAGAAACTTTTATCCACATGAAGCATAAGTGATTCCTTCACTGTTTGCTTTTACTTATTTATAATCATGTGAATAAACTTACATCTATTTTATAATTATAATTTCTACCTATATATTTATTTGGTCATCAGGATCCTCAGCTAGCATATTCAGACCTGGATGATGCATCTGGGTATAACTTAAATAGCTTAAAAAAGTAAGTTCTCTTTTTTTCAACTTTATGAGACCATAGCAGATAAAAACCCCAAAGGTATCCAAGTAAACACTACTGCAACACTTCAAATAGAATGTGAAACTTGAAGCTTCTTGTCTCCTAATTAGCAGGTAAACAAATGCTGAAATGCAGCCTCTGCAGATATTGTTGTCTTGCTAGTCCTTGGGATCCTGCATGCAAAGTAGTGCCACTGGTTGCCTATTTATAGCCCCAGTGATGGTTTATGGGATTATTTGGGTATGAGTGTTCGTCACTGGTAGTGGATAAGCTAAGTTTGTAACTATTCCCCTGAGCATGTTTGCCAGGCAGAGATTACCCTTAGCTGAAGATGGCCTCCAAACCATACAGCTGTCTTGAATTGCTTTAAAATGGAAGTAAAGCTAAAATAGGCAATGTGAAGCCAAGACAGATATTCCAGTGTACTGCTGCGTCCCATTGGCTTCCTTTGCTCGAACAGGGTTTGGGAAAGTTGCTGTTGCCACTAGTTTCCATCACTCCTTGACCACTGTCTTTGCAGATTTCAGTCATGAGAGGAGATTCATGAGGCCTTAGAAAGATTAAGGGGCCTTTGGGAGATGAGTGAGGGATAAATGTCTTTGAACAGGCTGTTGTCTCCAGAGTTGTTTATCCTGTTTGCACATGGATGGGCTTGAAAAAGAGGATGGCAAGGCAGTCTTGGTGACAACAGACCATCTTCTGGCCTGACTCTGAAGAATGCCTGGGGAAGTGTATTCAAGGCTAGGGTTTTTGGCAGTTACACCTGCTTCAGGCTGTAGCCTGTTAAGACATGTATAATTGTAGGATTCTGTTTGAGCCAGTGTTCTTTTGCAGGATTTTCTGTTATCAAATGGAAAAACCTCCTCTGGTTCCTGGTGAAGTGTACTGTTAAAATAAACTCCTTCAATCTAAATTGTGTTTTAATCAGAAATAAAGTTTGTTTCAGTCTCTTAAGGTCATGACATTGATCAGAACTGCTGTGGTGCTATTCTGATGTCAAAATGATTTCAGAGTAACATCATCCCTAGTGCAAGGATGATGAGAGGCTTCCACAGAAAATGAAACTAAGACTTTTTTATCAAAATACTTATTTCTAAGGTTGCTTTTAAGACAGCAGTTCTATGTGTAAAGGTGAATGAAATGTAGTAATTACCTGATTAGAATTTGAATCTTGGCCATGGTTGTTCAGGCTTCTTGCACTTTTGGAATTGGTTGACGTTCTTAAATTTCCTTCTTCTGCTGTAGTTTGAAAGATATGTTTGCCATCAAAGTCTCATTTTTTCCTGTATTCAGAGATTGATTAATGATAATTTTGCTGATGTGCTATTTCAATGATAAAATTTCGTGGTAACATAAAACTATAATGGAAATTTTTTCCAGTCTTTCTCATTAGAGTTCCACTTTGGGCCCAATGACTACTTTTCTAATTCAGTCCTGACAAAGACATACAAGATGAAGTCGGAGCCAGACAAGACAGATCCCTTTTCATTTGAAGGACCTGAAATAGTTGATTGTGAGGGGTAAGGAAAACTAAAATTCAAAAAAGCTTCTGAAGTAATAGTGCATATTTTTTTGCTTACTGTGATAATGATTAATGAAGATAAAATTGTTATTGACTTAAAAACTGGGAATGTTTGTAGGGATTATGATGATGTTAGCCTCAGCATCAGAAGGAACAGATAACTGGATGTAGATATATTTTAACATGGTGTATATTTTAAATGATATGCCTTTGAAATGTAATACTTCGCTAATTGAGGTAACAAACCTGTTATTTCCAGGTAACTAGGTAAATTAATTTTAGTCATTACATTTCACAGACCACCTCTCCTCCTTAGTCTGATGAGTAGCCTTAGACTCTCTTGGATTCTTGTCATCTCCTCAGCAATTATTATTCCAGCAGGAATTGGTATATTATTGATCAGGCAGGAATTGGTTACATGTACCATCAGTTCTTTCAACCTGTTTTGAGGCTGGAACATACTGGCCTCAAATGCAGTTTGGTTCTGCTAGTTGTGGCTAATGCAGCAATTTTCAATTTTTTTTATTTTTTTCAAAATGTGTTCAGAAACCAACTGTGGAATGGTGAATTCCTGTCTATTCTGGAAGTCTGTTCAGTTGGACACCACATTAGAGTTTTTTGGGGGTAAAAGATCATTCCATCTAACCTAAGACTTTCTCTTCCCATCAGTGATCTCTGTCCTATAACCAGATTTCAGTGCCACACCAGAGCAGAGCTGACAAAAACGAAAAATGGTTTTGTACCTTATTTTTCTTAGCTTCTTTGGTGTTTTTTTCTGTTGATATTTTTCTTGGGTTTTAGTTATGTTTTTATCCTTTCAAGGATGTGTTTTGGTGGAGGATTTTGGGTTTTTTTGGGGTTTTGTGGTTTTTTTTTAACTAACACTTAAGAAATGCCAAATACTTGGGTTTTTTTGAAGGCATCCTGACAACCTCAAAACCTTTTGACTTGTAGTGCTACATACTAGCTTCTGAATTGAGTATTCACCTGAAGTGAGGCAAAACATCTACTTGCATGTTTAGTGAAGGTCGTGTCCAAGTTACAGACTAGTCCATGTTGAAGAAAACTTTAGTTAATTACAACAAAATGTTTTCAGTTAAAGTCTCACAGAGGGATGCTTTCCTAAATTGCTGATATGTCAAAACTTTGATTTCAGTTGATGTTTCCTGATGAAGGTGTTAGATACTGGTACAAGTAGAGCAGGAAAACATGTCTGTGACTTGTTATACAGGTTAAGCATAAAACTGTTGACTTTGACCATTTATATATAGGGCAGTATATTTTGGGACACTTAAGAATTACTGTGACACCATTATTTCCATTGCAAGAGAACTAGCTGTGTTTGCCCCTCATTCTTTGCCATGTGCAGTTTTGGGTAAAACTACAGGTGGATGGAGAGAGACTTTTAGTTGACATAAAGTGTCAATTTGTACGGTAGCAGAACAGGGAAGTAAACTCTTTGCAGCTTGCTGCACTTGGCTGCCAAGTCAATCTGAGCACTGCTCTTTATAGAGCTAAAACATCCCTCTCCTTGGCCCACTCTTTGTGCATTTATTTTTAGAATACTGGACACTGCCTTGACCTGTAGTGACAGGATGGTTTCCTACTGGTCTGACTGAGATTTTTTTCTCTATTAGCTTTATCACGTCCTTGGTTACAGAACTCCAGTAGCTGGGTCAAAGGGGTTATTAAAGTTTGGAGGGGGAGCAGTGATTACTCTGCGAAGACAAACTTGTACAGCATTTTCATTTAGGGAAGTATTTAATGTGTCCAACATAGACTTAGTCTCTAGCACTGTGATGCATCCACTTCACATCTTGTCAAGCAGATTCACTTGTCAGTGTGTGTAAAACTAGCTTTATCCAGAGAATAATAAACCATCTTTGCCTTGATATTGCTGCTCTGATGCTCAGTTCCCTAATTTCACTGATGTCTTCTGTTAAAATGCTGTTTTCCACATGTTGTCTCTAGGTGTACTATTGACTGGAAGAAAGGAAAAAATGTTACAGTTAAAACAATCAAGAAAAAGCAGAAACACAAGGGTCGAGGCACAGTTCGGACAATTACTAAACAAGTACCTAATGATTCTTTTTTTAACTTCTTCAGCCCTATAAAGGGTAAGCTTGGAAAATAAGAATTGAGGATTCTTAAAATATGTTGTTTTATTTATATGTGTGTGTATTCATGCAGCTTAAACCTTCAAACTATTTATGCTGCTGCATTGTATACTGTCTTCTTACTAGAGGAAGATTGCAAACTGCAGCCCATCCAAACAGATCACTTTGTTCTGATGTTATTCTATAGAATTTGGCCAAGAGATGTGCATTGTAAACAGGATTCATAGTATGGAAACAGTCTCATGTCAGTAGAATCTCCTAAAGAAGTTGACTTGTTTTACCACAGGATGGCTCCATGCATCAGTTTGAGGTTTCTAACATGCAAAAGAAATCTCTTCCAGTGTTGGTCAAGTTACAGCATATCGGTTTCGTTTAAGCCTTTGTCTTAAGTGACAAACTTTTTGTAGTTTCTTCAGTGATTAATTAATGATCCATAATGCTCCATACAACTTTGTAATTTTCTTAATTACCTTATGGTAGGTCTGTACTCATATATTTAAAACAATTTAGGTGGATTACAAAACTTTTTTTTTTTCTTGGTACATCTCCCATTGTACTCTTTTGTGAACATGGATGGAGGAAATAGTTTACTTTGTGGACTAAAGGAGTCCTACAGGAAAGGTGGTAAGGGACTCTTTGCAAGGGCACGTAGTGACAGGACAAGGAGGAATGGCTTTAGGCTGAAAGAGGGCAGGTTTAGATTAGAGCTTGGAAAGAAATTCTTGATGACTGTGAGGATGGTAAGGAACTGGGACAGGTTGCCCAGAGAAGATGTGGATGCCCCATCCCTGGAAGTGTTCAAGGCCAAGTTGGATGAGGCTCTGAGCAGCCTGGTCTAGTTGAAGGTGTCCCTGCCCATGGCACGGGGGTTGAAACTAAATGATCTTTAAGGTCCCTTCCAACCCAAACCATTCTGTGATTCCAGAGATACACTGAACAAAATGGACATTGGTTCTTGATTCTGTTGTGGGCTATTATGAACTACCTGTCCCTTCTAATTACCACTGCAAATCCCCATGTACATAGGGAGGAGAACCAAGTGATACGTGTTTCCAAAGTTGGGGGTTGTTTGGTGCAGAAATACCCTTTAAATTAATTTTCATTGCTGCTTTCAGAAGGCGATGGAGATTTGTTTGTATCATGTTGATGTTATATTAATTTTTGAAATACTTAAAGGACATACTCTGGAGATGTGTAAGAAAGATAAGACTGACATCTGCTGGTAGCTGATTTTTCAACTAAAGAACAGGCTGAGCCAAATGATCACTTTCATAGTAGGATCACAGTGCCATGGGACCTGAGTAGAAAAAGGAAATCTGTTTTGGTTTGTGTTGGAGTTTTTTGTTTTGATTTTTTTTGTTGTTGGTTGGTAGGTTTTGTTTATAAACAAACAACCCCACCCTATTCCTTACTGGTTACAGTACTGGGCCTGTTCTCAACAATGCTTTGCAAATTCATGACAAAATGTTCATCTACTTGGTATCCTCTGTATTTGGGTAGATGAGAGGGTTTGTAATGCTCTAGCAAAATAGTTACTGTAATTACAGCATTAATGCAGAAATAAAATGTGTTGATCTCTGAAAGGAGAAGTGTGATCTGCATGCCTTCTGAATCCATCTTTGTAGAAAGAGTGCAAAAATTTCCTGTGCAAAAATCTTTGACATCCATATGGCAGCTTTGATGCTCTTATTACAACATGTAAAATTCTTACAAGTACAATATCTGTAGGTTTAGCTTAATATGAATCTGAATTGTCATTAAAGGTTTAATAGCTACCTTCTGAAGCCTTTATAGCCCCAGTGTTTTCTGGTATGAGAAGGTCTTTATACTGTGTTTTGTCATCTTGAATATTGAGGTGGGCTAGACTATATATGCTTGTCTTAAATTTGCTGTCTTTTCTTTTTGCAGTATCTGGTGATGGAGAGTCATTGGTAAGTTTGTTTCTGAAATAGCACAATTGCACTTTGGCATGTCCTTTTTACCAGGTCACTCTATAGTGACTGTTGGGGTTCTTTCATTAAGTACTGTGCATTTTTATTATTATTTTTGCTTTTGACACAGTAATCTGTGTGTAGAAAGTAGGAAACTTTTACAATAAATCTCAATTCTGCAAATCTAGAGTTAGACCTTAGGTTTTGTTACAAAGTATACTGAAAGTACACGTGACCTGAAGGTTGATGATGACAGTGTAATGTTTTCTTAAACCTGTAATTTTGAAATACTTTTGTCTGCTTCTGTATAGTACATCACATTTGTAGTAGAAAAATCAAGCTGCCTTGCCTTACAGGATGAAGATTCAGAATATACTTTAGCTGCAGATTTTGAAATTGGACACTTCTTCCGTGAAAGGATAGTCCCTCGTGCTGTGCTGTATTTCACTGGTGAAGCTATAGAGGATGATGATAATGTATGTATGCTCTTAGCATTTTGTTTATTAGTCATCACGTAGATAGAAACGTTCTCCTCCTTTTCTGATTAGACTGGTATGAAGTATTAATTACAAGAGAATAACAAAAAACCTTGAAGAGATTCCTGTTACTGGGGAATAGGAAAGAATCATTCAGCTTGCTATGGGTTGTTAATCTGCTTCTGGAAGGGGCTTAGTTTCAGTTACCGTGTTTGAATATGCTACATCTATTACTGCAGAAGTTTTCATGCAAATATTAGTAGAGCTAATAAAACCTTGGGTTTGTTTTTCAGTTTGAAGAAGATGAAGAAGGTGAAGAGGAGGTGAGATGCACACTGTATCTTTTATAGATAACTGATTAGCTACTGCATTCCAGTACCAGAAATAGTTCTACATGGAGTAGAAAATAGTTGTTTGTAAATGCTCTCGTGGATGATACTTCTTTCCAAAAGAGTTCAGCATGCCTGACTTAAAAAAATCCGTGGCTGGTTTTTCTTCTTCATAAAAGTACTTTCTGCAAGAACATTTATCCTTTTTTTTTTTCCCAGTATTTTGCAAGCTGCTTTCTGACATGAGTCAAAAATTAAAGACAAGCTCTTTATTTCTTGAGTGCTGCATGATAAGAATCTTCAACCTCATTTTTAAATATCTGTTACTTTGGAGGTAATGGAATTCAACTGTCAGCTTTTAGTTGTCATAAGCTTGAAGACTGGGTTTTACTAAATGTAAAGTGAAAAAGGGGAGTGTGCAACCACTCAGGATAAAGGCTTGATTTAGGCTGGAATTTCTAGTATACCAAGAGCTCTGCTCTGTTTGCGGTAGCGTTGTATGAACACAAACATGCTGTGAAAGGCTTTGCAGAAAGCCACTGAATGTTACCACACTTAAATGAACTAATATCCTTTACAAAGAATTACATTTTTTGTTTTACTGCTTTTACTGTGGTGGTCTTGCTAATTTGTACATACCTGACTGTTGTCAAGTTCACCATACTCTGGTACATCAGGAGTTATCAAGCTGGTGGTCTGATGTGAGCTGGCAGCCTTCAGCATGTGATCTCTTTTTTTTCTCTTTGCTTAGGCTGTTCAATAACTAAACATGTACTTTTATTTTTTAAACTGGGTATTGATAGAAGTGTATGTGTATTTTTAATTTGTCTCCAGTGCCATATTACTTGGATGTAGTTGTGTATAGAACACAGTGCAAAAATACTGCAAAATCCTCTATACAGGAATACATAGCCTGTCCACAGTAATCCAAATAAACAGACTCTTTGGAGGGAGATCAAAACAAAGAACAAAATTAGACATACATACCTGTTACCAGAACTAAAATTCCAGGTCATGTTAGATAGAAGTTTAAAAATTGCTGGGCAACTGCAGCAGAAACTTATATAGGAAAATTGTCTTAAGCCATGCTGAAACCTTTAAATCATCTTTTAAAGATTTTACAGATGCTGAATTCTTTTATATCAGCCCAATGCTGACATCTGAAACACTCTGGAATACAGTGATAACATAATTTGCTATTTTGCTTTTTGTCCATTACAAAAAGTTGCACTTTTAACCTGTTTTAATTTCTGTTAGTTTATCTCTATTTTGTCATAGGAGTTGGAGGGGGAAGAGGAGGGAGAAGAGGAAGAAGATGCAGAGGGTGATCCTAAGGTAAGGATTTTTGTGTGCTTAGTCACAACACAGACTATAATCATGAGCAGTGTAACTGAGGTTATAACAGTTTGTGAAAATATCAATAAATTATTTAAAAAACCCAAACCGCACCCTAACTTCTGACTGCAACATCTTCATCTTCTTCAGCACTCAAATTGCCCTTACAAGTTAATCATTCCATCAGCTGAGAAAGTGTAGGTTTTGTCTTCCAACCTGCACCAAGAAAATGATAATTTCTGAACTGTGTGCCTTTACTTCTTAATGCCATCTCTTTGTAATGCTGATAGATATTTTTCCTTTAGAAAGTTCATATTCAAATGTTCCTTGGCTGGACTTCAACTTAGAATTAGTCTGACAAATCTCAACTAGCTTGTTTGTTTATTTTCTTTTCCTTAGAGTTGTTCTTTATCGTTGTCCTGATGGCTGCAGGTTAGACTCCACATGTCTGTACTTGGTTAGAAATCAAAAAAAGTTAGTCTTCAACTTTGAATTTGAAACTTTGATACCTGGCGTAAAATTCAGCCTTAAGGGTTAGTGCTCCTTCTGATAGGCCTTTTTCAGTCCTTCAGTCCTGGTAAAGTTAATGCTTATATTTATTGAAGCTGGGACAGTGATGACAGGTTTGGGTTCATTTAGTTCTTAAAACATCGGCTTTTAATTTTTTATAAAGACAGATGAAAAAGTGAAAGGCGTGCAAAACTGCTTGATCTTTGGATGACAGCAGTTTAATGTGTTACTCTTCTGGTGTAGTTTTATATACAGCATCATATCACTAGTAATGCTTTTTGCTACTGTATCGAGAATCAAGTTAGTTTAATGAGAAATACTGTGTAAAGAAAGTCTGTCTTGTGCAAAGATCAATCAAACAGGATTAGAGTGGCAGAAATAAGTATTCTGGCTGCTTGGTAGGATCAAATGCAGTGATGTACCTGTAATGGGAAACAGTTGGACAGCTGAGAAACAGTGTTAGTTCTGTGTCAGTGTACATTTTTGTGAAATATCAAGTATCCTTCCAAAGGATTTGGCATTCTGTAGGAAAAAAAAAGCTTAGGTTATCTTGGAAGGTTATGGTTTGTTGCCTCCTGTATTATTTTGTACATTTCACTTTTCATCCATGCTGACAGTTCCTTTCAATTTTTTCCCATTTAGGTGTAATATAAGTCTGTTTATCATTCATACATTTCTAGGTAAGGTGGAATTCCATTCATACCTAACTTCCAAGAGTCCCATTTGTAGTCATGTAATGTGATTTGTTTTCTAGGGTTTTCTGTTTTGTATTTTATTTTATCCTTTTATGGGGAAAAGAAATGGGGAAATTATGACTTCAGAGTTTAGGTTTTATTAGTAAAAAATAGAAAGAAATGTGTATAGAGATGACTGCCATTAAATTATGTAATTAAATTAGATTTTTCCGAATGACTCTGCCTTCCTGCCTTCTGCTTTGCCTTTGTAGCAGTCAAACTGTATTTCATATACATATGATAAAATATACTGAGACTTGTCAGACTTTTTTTCCTTGTATCTGGTTTGATGTTGCATCTCTTTACTGTTTGTAGTGTACTTGCAAATTATTTCTTAAGTATCTTCTCTGCTCTTAAACTCTTGTAAGTCATCAGCTTACTTAGTATGTCTTTTCCAACATCTTATTTGTGCTGCCTGACAAAGGCAGTCAGTCACTCTTAGAAACTTTTTCTTGATCCTTCATGGTTCTGCACAGGTATTGTTCTTCTGCTCATCTGTCTCTTTGTTTAAAAGAAGAAAGAAAAAGTTCCTTCTATTGTATACTGTCTTCTTTCACCTTTCATCCCATTCCTCACAGAGAACAATGCCTGCAACAGCCTCCATACTTTTTTCCCCCTGTATTTTAGGCTGTGTCTTTTATTTTGCTTATTTAGGAAAAGCTATAATCTTTCCATGTCATTCCCTCTGCATAGATAATGCCCTTCTTTGCCTAAACTCAAAATTGAGCTGTGCTTTTGTGTTGGTTTTTGGTGTTGATGTTGTTTCCAATGGGATGTGCTTTGAGACACCAGCCCCCCTGCCTCAGCACACTTGCACTCGTTGTTCACCCGTAGGAGTAGAACATCCATTTGTCACAATGGCTTATCTATCGTCCTGTTGCAGTCTGCTACACAGCTCTTTTCCCTCCCCACAATTAAAAATTGTCAGCCACTGGCTCCAATTTTTGAAGTCAACTTGGAATTCTTTTTTTTGTCTTTTAACACTCATACCTCAGTCCTGTTTTCCACTCTTTCTTATGTTCATCCCATTTTCTGGTCCTGTTTCTCCCTGTCCCCTGCCTCTCTTTGCCTTTCAGTTCCTGCCCCCGTTTTTTCTTACCCAGAATAGTTTTCTTTTTCATGTACAAAAAAATAATTGGTGTATTTTCCTTTCAAATTCAGTTTCTTCTCTTCAGTCTTTTCCATATTACCTCCTCCTTTAGCAAATGTAGTATAACAATACGTCAACACTTTCTGCTTTAACTTTTCCTCCTTCCTTCCTCTCACTCCTGTCTATTTTAAGTACATTTGAGTTGTTCGGTTATAACCAGATTGTTATCACCTCTTACACAAAGCACTTATATATAACATAAGTTGTGGCTTTGGAAGACTGAGCAGTCAGATGATTGGAGGTAGCTTCAAAAGATGCTACAAAACTGGATAATGTAGCTTGTTTTGTCTAGTATATTTTTCTATGTGCTTGCATGCATATTCCTTCAGCTGCCTTTATTTTACATGACTGAGCCTGTGCTGGAATTGAGAAGTAGCTGACAGGGTTATACAGAATGTTGGTTTGAATCATGACCGAAAAAAACTGCTGTGGAGAGAGACTGCATGTGCTTCAAGGTGCTTTGTTTATCTTCTAAGTTAGAGTGGTAGAAGGACCTGTGAGGAGCAAATTCATTTTCAGAACCAGTTGTGGGCAGAGGCAGTTTGGATTGCTTGCTTACTTAACTCTGCTTAGCTCTGGGTTTACTTCCCATGTTTATGTTCTATATCCTTGCTTTTTCTCATTTAGTAACACAGAATAGAAAATAACCAAAGATAAGTTTCAGCTTTAGGACCCCTAACTGAACTATTTCATTGAAGGCATTTGAAATACTGAAAGGCTTTCTAACCTTCTCTGCTAGAATGGGCATCAGCTGTAATGCCTACTGCCTATGTTGATCCTACTGTTGGCAGCAGAGTTGTTTGGGAGTCAGATGAGATCTTGATGAGCTGCCTGTGCCTGCATGGCTACTTTAGCAGATGGAAAGCTTCCCAGAAAGTGAATTGGAAAAGTAAGGAGATAAAGACTTGATTGCTCTTTGAATCACCTAGGAATGTACCCTGCCTAGTATGTTTAAACATTGAAGACTTACAGAAATTCAGTGTTTCTTTTAGTGGTAACTTCATGTGAAAAAGGATCAGTCTGGAAAAAATGAAATTGCTAAAATAAATGTCATGGATATTTTGGGCTTCTGTCCCCATCCTATAGGACACCAGTTTAACTGGATGGGTAGATATGGTGGGCTTTGTGTAGGAAAGTCATGAAAGCAGTGTTACCTCAGACTTGCTTTTCTTCTCCGTTTTACCTTGTGTTCCTGCAAATTTTAGGTGATATTTTTAATTCTGAGCAAGTGCAATAAATTAGAGGCAGTGACAAAAAGCTTTATATTGATCTTTGTTAGCAAAAGAGGAAAAAATAGGAGTCTCACCTTATTCAGCTCATTCACCTCAAAGTGGAATCAAAGGCCCAGAGTAGTTTAAACTCCTTGCACGGAATAAGTAAATATTATTAAATACTTTAAAGATATAGAAAAAAAATTCTACCAATTTTAAAATTAAGTCTTTTCTCATGGCTACTATAGAGAATCTCTCTACAACAAGAAGAATTCTTGTCTCTGTAGCACTGGTAGTGATCTTCAGTACATGTGTTTACTGCTAAATTTATTTTAAAACAAGATGCAATTCCTCCTTATCTTTGCTGGTTAAAGTCTCTCTGGTCTTTATTTACCTGGCCAATGCATTTCACCACCTTTCTGAGATGTCTTGGGAAGTTAATTTAGGGAAATACAGCATGAATGGAATTCTTGCCAGAATGGGGAGATAAGTGGCACAGGGTCTGTCTAAGGCAAATCAGTGGATTGGTAGTGATTGACTGACCAAATGTCACCAAATAGTCTGGGCACTGCAGGGAGAGCAGGCTCAAGCTTAATAGCACTGCCTGAGGGAGTGTGGGTGTAGGATCTCCATCCCACTCACAGCTTGGGGTCTGGTCTCTGATCTTCCAGGATCCATTAGAGGCCAGAGATAGGTTTAAACATGCACGTGCCCGATGGAGCAGCTGTAACTTGAAGGCAATTGTAGTTTATATATGCTGTTGTTCTCTTGTGATCAGGGCATGAGATGCTTTGCATGAGGCTGACAGGTAGCTGAAGGCAGTGTGGAGCTCAGGGCTGTGCTGAGGAAAACAAAATGGTGGGGAAAAAATTGATTATGTTGGAATCTGGATCTGGGATACTGTCTTGATACTGATGGCCTGCTTAAACACTTTGTATATATGGTCAAGATAGATATGCCCTCAACCGTAAGCTAAAAATAGCATAAAGTAGCAGTATTTGTTTCACAATCCTCCAACAACTGACTCAGATCCAAGAACCCCTCAAACTCTATTTTTTTTTTGTCTGAGAGCAGTAATTAACATTGAAAGATCCTTAAGAAGGAACTTTGTGATCTGTGTGACTCAGTTTTTACAGGATAAAGAATTATATGCAATAAATAAAATTTAAATGTTTACAGAATTAAGATATAAAGAAGATAATGGCAGTTTAATAGAAAATATAACAAGTGTTTTGGTTGATCATTAAAATTTGGCTGAAATGGTTGTGGTGGTCAACCTACATGTGTCTTCTTGGTATAACAGGTGAATAGGAAGGAAGGAGAGAGATGGACTTTTAAGTATATTTTAAATAAGATTTGTTTACTTTATTGTGGCTCTCATCCTGAATACAAGGGAGACAAGAAGTGATGCTGTGCACTGTTCTGTGGCCATGTTCCAATACAAAGCAGTTAGAAGAAGAGCATAAACCTTCAGAAAGTTTTTGATAAAATGCTGCTGGTTTTTGCTTGCCTCTAAATAAAAAGGAATAGCATGCAATGTACTACCAGTGGCAGTTAGATTTTTCTTTAAGAGCAAGAATGCTAATTTTGTGTTCTGTGTAAAGGTGTCCCTCTTTTCCTGTACTTAGTCCCAGATCAGTGAAAATTAATTCACATCAGTGTTACTTGGAACCCCAGGCAGATGAGAGAGAACAAAGTTGAAATTAGCCAGATGTGCTGGGTGAGGAAAACCATAAGGTCTCTTGACATATCTGTGCAGAAGAGACAGTATTTGGCTCTAATCCAGACTTGCAGTGGGAATGATAGTGACCGCTCTAACCCTCAAGCAGTTTAGGTGAGGGACAGAAAAATAGCCTGGATTTAGTGCAGATTATCAAGGGCAAAACTTGATGATAAGGAAGCTTTAAACTAGTTCCACCTATTCTTCCTCACTACAGGCAAAAAGCTTAAGTTGTCTTAGCTCTTGGTTACTTATGTTTAATGAACTTTTGCATGATTACATCTTTTATAACATATAGAGCTCTTCTTCAGGATAGTTACTAAGAAACATTTTATGTTGCAGTCAGTGACATTCAAGTCATGTTTTATACTTGTGTTTTTCTTTAGTAGAATTCAGTGACTGTTATTTGTTTATTATAAACTGTACTAAGAATGGTAAAGGAGAAGCAAAGCAAAAATTCACTGAATAAATTCTACTTTCTAAGAATCCTATTTTACAACAGAAAAAGCAAGAAGTGCAGTGTAAACCTGAAGTTCTTAGCTGTTTAAGTACTTGTTCTTACTCCCAAATACACTTCCTTTTGCCAAAGGGGAAGTTGTTTTACTACCTAATGAAGGTGTTTCTACTTTTACATATTCAGATTAACATACGGACTTCTTGCCCAGTGTTAAATTGTTGAATAGTTACCTGCTGGTGATGCAGAACCTACAAGAAACCAACACATTAATTACTTTTTTATCACCTTACCAGAAAGGGCAAGGCTCCTAAGGAAAAACTCAAACGTGCTTCAGAATAAGCAGCCTACCTTCCCTGCCTTCCTCCCTTCTCAGAGTTGGAGGAGGTGGCAGTTTATTGTTAAAATTGTTTAATGGGAACTGAAAGTCACATGAGGCTCTGTTTGGGCAAAGTAGGACGTGGTTTGCTTTCCTGTTTGTTTGAACCTCGGCCTACAGGATGGAGTGTTAAGAACACAAAAGTAGATTAAAAATTATGGGATATCAAGCAGCTGGGGGCAGGGGGAAACCCAATAAATATGGTGACAGCTGTTGGACCCTTATGATGTGGCCTGAGTTTGCATGTAGCGTTTATGTACATGCTAATGATACCTAGTTAATTTGAAACTGCATAGCCAATTTCTCTTATTTGTTGAAGTGTGTTCTTATATGGCATTTTGATTTTTAACTGTTTATTTTCTTTTTCCTTTTACACAGAAAGATTCCAGCCAACCTGCTGAATGCAAACAACAGTAATAAGGAAATACCACTTGGAAGTGATATTTGAACAACTTGTAACAAATAGTTGGATACCTGGCCTGCAGTTCAGGATATTCCATCGCTGCAGCACAATCTTATTAACAATGCTTACAATTAATTTGTTTTAAAATGCATGATTTTCACTAACTTTATTGCTTAACATGTACAGTGGCAACTTCAATGCATTTGGGAAATATGAGGTTTAAATAAAGCACACTCTACAGCCGTTGGTACACTGTAGCTAAGTATGTCAATAGGCCTTTAGAGCCTTTTGCCCTATGCATAGGGGAATAGTCCAGACTACCATGTGAGGATTATCCATTTTCTTGTTAAACATTGAAAATCGTGGAATAGCAATGTGCTGAGAAGCTGAAGTAAATGGATGACATGTATGGTAGCTGAAACAGATAGAGCAATATGACTTTTTTGCTAGTTCCCTCCCCCCTTTTTTAATGTTTCTCGCAACCTACAAATTGAACTAGTGCTTGAGCAGCTTTAAATGTCATATTTATTATCTCAGTACAACCAATCGAGTTGAAGTAATTTTACTTCATTGAAGAGGGTGTCATATTTGAGACTTAGTTGTTCATCTTACTATTTATTTATTCATGTTTGTAAGTACTTTGACAGAATTAGTGCTTTTTAATAGTTTTTAATATACTTGAAAAATCTTCTTCCTCTTTTGCATACAATATGGGTACTTGTAAAACAAATAATTCAAATTGGTCTCCACGTAGTAGTCTAGACAGAAGAAACAAACTTGCATCAAAATGACAACTCTTCTGGATGAAGATCAAAATGCAAAGGCCAAACTGTTGCTGTTGATGGAAGTGGGTTGCAGCCAAAGAACCAGAACATTTCCAGTAGTCTTACTGCTTAGTGTCCAGCATGAAAGGACCTTTCACTATGAACACAGAAATTTATCAAAATGAACCAGTTCAATAAATTTGAAGTTTGGGTGTCTTACTTGCAACACTGAAATTATTCCATTCCACAGTTTGTTTTATTTAAAGTTCTGAAGTCTTCAAAACTACCTTTTGTTGTTGTGTGGCACTTCAGGTACACGTTTCTAGTTTCAGCATCCATTGCCAACCTCTGGCAGCAGTTGAATAGCAGCTGTATCAACACTGTGACCAGGCATGTAGAGTGCTCCAGCCTTACCTTACACATTTGTAACTTAATACGGTGTTTTCAATTTGTACAGAATAGATAGAATATTCTATTAAAGTTGTGAAACATGATCGTTGGTGCCTGTCTGATCCGTGACGCTTCCTGAATTAAATGAACACCCCTTTGCCTTTGGTAGGGAATGGTGAAGTGTTTTAACGTGGCACACTCCAGCTGTTTGCCCAGGCGGCTCCTGGCTCGACATCCTCCTTTGTTGTCAAAAGCCAAAGAACAGGAGCTCTTGTAAACATTAAATTATGGAGTTCTTTGATGTAAATCAGAACAAACTTGCTTAATTTGCAAGTAAACAGTCTGCAGTGTTTTGTAGGATTTGGAGTTTTTAGGGAAGCAGTGTCATAAGGTTCCGCATCATCCAATTTGGTCATGGACTGAATGAGGTGCTGGCAGGCAAACCAGTTTATGATGTGTTAAGATACTCCCACATCAATACCTCGCAGTCACAAACTGTGTAACACTGATGCTCAGGTGACATAGTGCTAGGGCAGGAATGGGGGAAGAAGGCAGGAACAGCGATAGGTTCTGGCCTTAATTTTAAAAAAAGTAGATTTTGTAATCTACCACTACACCTGCAGTGCACTGTGGCAGGCACAGTGTAAAGGCACGTCTGACAAGGAGGGAATAAGGCATGGAGCTTGCCTGTATGTAGACTAGCTCATGGCAGTGCCACGGATGCTAGAAACATCAAATAGAGTTCACCAGGTTTGTTCCTCTTTATATTGGAAGAAATTGAATGACAGTTCCCCCATCCTAAAGAAGCACTTTCCACTACATGGTTAAAGAGGAGTGCTGCTACCTGGAGATAAACATCTGCAAATTAGCACACCGAAGTAATTTATGTGCATGAATCCTGAAAGGCGGACTTTAATTTTGAGAAAACGGGAAATTCCAGAACATGCAGAGCAAATGTGCCAGCATCCAGGGAGCACAAATGAGATGCGTGGATAATGAAGCTGCCCAGCAAGATGTTCATCCTAGGGAAAGTGATGGGAAAGCTGAGCTGGGATTTGTTCAAGCAGAATTCATGTGAGTTGACACAGCCTAATAGAAAACAGATCTTGTCAAAGCCCAGCCGTGCTCTTCCCATTGCAGATCTCGCTGATAGTGGCAAAGATGAGTATTTCTTAGACTTCTCTTTTTTCTACAGGAGAGGTAACTAACTGGTACTTGCACAGCCCCTTCCTTTAACAGAGAAGAGTATGAAGAACTGATGAGTTGGTTGACAGAATGTCACGGCCAGATAAGTTCAGGCTGGATGGTAAATACTGGGAGTGTGGGTGTGCAAAAAACAGAAGTGATTGTTTGAAGAGAAAATTTTTTTTTTAAATAAATGCTGGTGTTTTCTGAGGACTGGGCCTCAAGACAAGTAAATGGGGGGCCCTATGCAAAACTAGTGGGAAGAATGAAAAATGGTGAAGTGATACCAAAAAGTGAGTCTAGGTGCATCTGTGCCTGATTGCTATCACAGCACCCCGATAAAAAACCACTGAAGTTTAGTCTGTGGGAACATGCTCTCATGATGCAGCCTTTGTGTTCATGGCTTCTCATTTGAGGGGGAAACTGGGTCTGAAAGTTGAAGCAACTGGAAGTGCTCCAAGAGAAATTCATTTGGCATGTTGCCTACTCGGGATGCACCATGATTAACAGCTCCTCTGTGCCTGGGTTGTCTAGGGAGAAAGCCTTGGAGGTACTACCCTGCTGCCCTATCTGATACAGAAGCAAATGGCAAGTACTCTGCTTCCAGCTGAAAATCATGCACTCCTTGTGCAAAAGGAGTCTTTTGCACAGCATTAGGGTACCCTCCAGGGAGTTTGGTATTTGGGATAACTGAAAGCTTTTGGTTCAATTTCAGTATGTTCAGTTATCTGGGGTTTGCTATCCAGTTAGGACTTGTGGTAGCTGGAAAAATTAAAATGGTCTCTGTGTGTTTCCACTCTCCTTATTAAACAAGCTTTTCCTGTTTTAAAATAAAGGAGACTTGAAATAAATTCATCCTTGGTTAAATGCTGCCTTGACGGCAGTTCCTCAAGCAGATGAGGTCTCACCGAGGCAGCCAGCTCAGCACAGTGCAGTCTGGAGGAGGCCCTCACTGGAAAAGAATGCATAAGAAGAGGTCAGGCTGGTTACAGCACAAGGAAATCACTCGCTCCTTGCGAGCTCAGTGATTCGGGAGGCAACTTTAGGATGTGAGACATGCCCCAGTTGCCTGATGTTGCATTGAGGTAGCACATAACTTTAGGACCTTGTGTACCACCTTCTGCAGAATCTGAGCTTGAGCCCTTTTGGAAACAACTATAGCCAGAAAACATCCTTTCTAGTTGAGCCTGTAAGCGCAAGTAGTGGCTTATGCAGTTAGGTGGGAGACTTGCTTTTCCTACTGCTGGAACATGTGTTACATGCCCCAAAGCCTTGCCATCACTGTACTTTACTGAGTCCTGTGGCATTTTATGCCCACCAACAGATAAATATCCGTATTATTTCCCAAATAAAGTCCACAAGGAATTGATTTTGTGTCCATATATCTGTTCAGGACTCCTCCCCCGAAGCTGAAGTCCTCATGGTTTTTAGCTTTGTTGCCCGTGTTTTTCATTCCAATCAGTGTGCAAAGAGCTCTGTCTGTCGCAGTAGCTGTGACCTGCGTGTGGAAGAACCTTCATCCTCCCTTTCCCAAACAGTTTACAGTCATCACCCCAATAGCAGGCAGAGCTATTTTTTTCCATACGTTCATATCGCTGTCCTAAATACAGCCAACCTGTGACAGGCCAGAGCCTTGAATTCCAAACAATAAATGCCATAAGTCACTCCTTTCTGACATGCATCAAAAAAAAAGTAAAAAATTAAAAAAATATAATCCAGGCTTGTGCGTTGTTAATGAGGCATCATGTGAATGAAGACTGAACTGTTTGCCAAATGCCAGCTTTTGTTTCCAGACCGGCTTTCCTCTCTGCTGGTTCACCTCGCCATTACAAGCAAAAATGCACGCTCCACCCAGCAGCACGCTCCCCTCTTGCACAAGCCGCCTTACCCTCCAGATTTTACCGTGGGAATTTGGACACCTTGTGGGGATGCCAAACCAGGTTAACACAACCCAGCGAGCGTGTGCTCCAATTGCCAGCGCGGCTCCGCGCAGCCTCCTGGCTCGTACGAGCCTTCCTGGTAACAGTCTCGCACTGAAAAAACAAAAATCCCCACTAGCAGATTTTCCTTTCCTAAAAGAGCCACCAGCAGCGACACAGTGGCCTCTCACTGACTCACCTCTACTGTGCTGCTTGCCCACAGCATCTGCAAGGTAGACATAATCTAGCTTAAGAAAAAGGGCTGAAGAGAAGGGAAATGGTAGAGAAAGGAATTTACTCATTATTCAACATTACCCAAAGGGTGGAACAAAATAAAATAACTAAAATAATAATTAGTCCCTGTTCAGGGCAGAAACCAAGCAGCGTAGGATGATGCTGGAAAAGAAGGACCATTGGTCTATCACCCATGAAAATTTTTGCACTGTGCAAATATTCCTTGTGATCTTTTTGCAAAATAAATTCACTCTGGTTGTTGAGTCCATGTTCATCCAACTTTTAGGGATAAAGGAGGAACTTGCTTGTCTACTTGATCAACTGCATTACAGTCATGCTTAGGAGGGCTTTGGGATTTTTTTTCCTTATTTTTGGTATTCTTTTTTATTTTACCCAATTATCTGGTCTTCCTTCTTCCTTTTCATGGTCCTGACTTAAGGCACATTCCAAACTCTTTGATTTGCCTGAACAGAAAGAGCACGAGAGAAGGAGGGTTAGGTGAAAAATTAGTATTGGAGCTACTACCAAAGCAAACTCCTGAAGTCGGCGATGGGATATAACTTGTTAGGGGAGTTAAAGCACTTGCTATAAAGGTCACGTAGAGCTCCTGCACACAAGTGAATAGTTCAAGGCGTTTTAATGCAGAGAAAAAACAATTAAGATATAACTGCTGCTGACATTGCCCTAAGCCGTTTCATCTCTTACCGCTTCAAAAAAGCAGGGAAAAACAAATTATGTACTTTCAATCTGAGATTTATATAGGATGAATTGTTGCTTAGCCTATGAAAAGATCAAAAAGGAGATCTTTGAAGACAGATTGCCTACAAAGAACATTGGACTGTTATTACACCAAAAAAAAGAGAGATTAATAAGCACAGTTCGGGTCAAAACGTAGGCAAGTGTGTGTGTGCAATAAAGCGTTTGCAAGGGCTGCTTGCTCAGGCATTTCAAAGCTGAGCAGCAAGAGGGTAAATCACTGAGCCAATATCTGGAGCAGGAACACTGCAGCATTCCACGAGTGTTCAGCTCTGCACTTGTAGTTTTGATAGAGCTTCTTTGGAAACTCCTGCAGTTAGAGATGGCTTGGCTCACGTTGGGATCTCCTGGCCAAGGAGGAGAGGGGATGGAGCCCTCCCTCCCACTGCACATAGCTTCATCCTGTGCCTTCTGTCGACCGGGTGTTTCAGTCCCTTTCTCATAGTGAGGTCAAAGAAGCTGCAAATAACCTGTTTCATTTGGGACTGAACCCCCAGGAACTGATTGCTTGTATGGATAGGGTCAGTAAACAAGCAGCACTCTGAACGTTCACTCCCACCTCACAGCACGAGGTCAGCATGGCTCCCAAAACCAAGCAGGGGTGGAAACTGCATGTACAGGTGCTCCCAGCCCTGGTGAAGAGCTGCTGCCAGCAGCAGGAAGGATCCCTGAGAGATGGAGACCAAAAGGTAAAGCTACCTTTTGGTAGTCATCCAGCTCCAGCAAGCCGGATGACTGGTAGTCATCCAGCTGGTAGTCATCCAGCTCCAGCCCAGCAAGTCCTGGCCAGGGACAAGGAGCGTTGCCCCACAGTCCTGTCGTCCATCCCTAACTCCCCAGAGCATCCGTCTCCCACACGGCCTTATCTACGGGTGCAGAGGAGGAGGAGGAGAAGGAGGAGACAGAGGAGGAAGAGGAGGCATCCTGGCCTCCCTTTTCCACTGCAGTGTGTAGCAGTATCTCCCAGCATCCAGCCTGACCAGTACGCGGGGTTTGCTGGGTACGAGGAGCCCGCCAGCACCATTTCACTCGGGGTCCGATTTCAAAGCCGGCCCTGATGAAGACGCTGGGTGAAGGCAAAGCAAACAGACACCGTAATTGCGGTGCGCTTTCTCATCTCCGCGGCGAGTTGCAAAATGTGCCGCCTCCTCCCTTGTCAGCCGGGCTTTAATTGGCTTTAATGAAGAAGCAATTACATGATTTCAATTTTTAATTAAAGGGGGTGGTGGTGCAGGGGAGGGGGGACCGACCCCCTTCGAGCATGTTAGTGGCACAATGGGCAATCTCCGGGTATGGTGTGCAGTAAGGGTTGGGGGGAGGCTCCCCCTCAACCCCCCGGGCTGGGAGGGCTTCGTGGGGGGATCTGGGCTGACTGGCAGGAGTACATCGAAGCCAGCTGCCTCCCAGCAATGCTGCCAGCACTTTCAGATCCTGCCCCGGCACCCCCAGGCAAGCTGCAATCAGCTTCTTTTTTTTGTGTCAGAGCCAGCAGATCAAAGGGGCAGAAAATAGCTTAAAAACAAAACAAAACAAAAAAAACCCCAAAAAACAAACAAAAAAACCCCAAACACCAAAACCAAACCAAAACCAAAAAGCCCTCCAAAGCCAAACCAAGTCTTCCCCACACACTGCACCAGCCAGAAACGCCTCCTGGATAAAGTACTGGGTGGTTGTTGGCATGGGGAGGAGCTGCTGGGGTGGGATGGATGTCTGAAAGTTAAAGTAGAGTCACAATTTGAAGCTTATTTTATTTTATTTTAATTCTATTTTAATTAATGCCAAGCACTAGACATCCATCCTCTGATAGAAACACCCTCCCTGTGACCCCACAGAGTGAACACAAAGGTGGGACTGACCCACCCAGCTCATGTGTTCATTTTTTCCTATAGGCACAACCTGGTCTGTCTGTCCTAATGCATGACTGGTGAGGGAAAAATGGAAGCACGTGGTAGAAGTCTCCCTTGGGAAACAATGATAATTGCAGGGGCCAAACTGCCGGCTTAGTCGCTATGGTTTATTGCTCTCCCTGGCAGCCAAGAAGCCAGAGCTTTAGCCTTGACTTGGCTCCATATGCTGGGATGTCCTTCCTCATCATGTTTCAATAAAACATAATCGCTTTACGACTTCCTCTTGCCAGAGATAAAAAATCATTAAGAAAAAAATCTGGCGGCTTTGTGGCTGCACTGCGCCCTCGGCGTTCTCTCTGCCCCAGCCAGCACTGCTGGGCTTGCCCTTGGCTTGCAGGGGCTGGTGGCCCCGGGACCACCAAACTGCCAACCGCGCTGCTTGATGCCACCACAGCGGTGCCCCCCTGAGCACGGGCCGCAGGCAGGACAGGTTGCCAGGGAGCGCCACTTTGGGGAGTGCGGCTCCAGGGAGGGGAAGGGAAAAGGAAAAGTGAAAAAAAGGGAAAGAGGGCAAAGTCCAAGGTCTTTCTGAGCAATGATCAATTCACCTGCTGGACAAATAGGGCTGGAACTGGATGGCGGCTGCTGCGTGGGTGGGCTGAGTCACCCTGCTGCTGCCAGCCAGTCGCCCCAGCCCTGCGCAGATGGAAGAACAAGGTCGCCTTTAACTAAGGAGAAACGAAACCTGCCTTTTTAAACACCCGGATGAGAGCTGGGATTGTCAGCACTGAGCCAGCAGCCTCTTCCATTTGAAGGCTGGAGCTGAGATTCCATTTCAGGCTCCCTGCCAGGCCCCTACAAACACAAAACTCCTCCCTGCCTTCCCACTTCCTTTGCCCTGGGGTCCCAGATGCTCGACAAAAGCTCATCTGCCTCAATGCCCGCAACGATCATCTATCACAGCCTGGAGTTGTGGAGGGGATTTTTTTGCAGTGACCCGTAACCTGTTGATCTCCCAGAGAAATGGAGTCCACTCCCATAGGGATGGCTGCTTCTTCATGCTAGTACCCAGCTCTCTCTGAGACCCCTGGTGGCCTAGTGGTTAGCGTGCAGGACTTTCACTGCTGCGACCACGGGTTCGATTCCCCGGTCTCCTGGCCTGATGGAGGTCGTTAGCCCTGTGTGGCCATCCATCTATGAGAAGGACACTCTAAACAAACCTACGTCCTGAGGACCTCACTGCCATTGTCCAAGCTTGCTTGGCCCCGGCAGATGAACCTTAGGATTAAAGGGTGGGCTCAGTTCAGCGCAGGCTGTGTCTCACCTAAAAAATCCATTGCGCAGGCTGGAAAGGTAAAAGACCTTTCCCCAAATCTTCGTTCGCGAAGATGGGCCATTATTATTACCCAGCTCTCTCACAGGGTTAAGGCCTTTTTCCCCTTTCTTCCCTCATTACTCCAGGATGAGAAGTCACTTGATCCAAGATGACTTGCAGCAACTGCTTATGAGGAATGAAAATAAAACCATCCTCCTGCAGTTCAGGCTGGGGAATGGGGTGCCGCATGTCAGCAGCACTGAGCAGCTGCCTTTCCCTTGATGCAGCACCCTCGTCCTCATCCTCATCCTCAGCTGTGAGCAGACATCACTGCTACAGCCATTCTTCACAGCACGAGAGAAGCAGCAGAAGCATCGAGCAAGGCACCACAGGGTGATAAGCGATGAAATGAATGTGGCTAGAGGGGATTTCTGGGTGCCGGTGTGGCTGTGCTCCTCCTGCCCCTGGTCAACACTTTAGAGTTTTCCCATGGAGGAGGCAACCAGCCCTTGACGCGCAAGTGAAACAGGAGCAGCCATGAGTCACCAAAGATAAAGGTCAGGCTCCTTATCAGCCATGGGAGAGGCTGTGGGCTGGGTGCGCTGCAAAGAAATGTGCTCAGAGGCCAGCCAGAGCCAAAAATCCCAGTGCCATGGAGACCTGTGCCCAGGGGACCAGCCCAGGGGATGCTGGTTTTCTTCTTCCATTGCCTATTTCTCAGCAGCATCCGATGATGATGATGGGTTTCAGTGGTGCCATGAGCCAAGTGGCACTGACAGGGTGGTTAAAGAAGCTGTGGGTGGTGAAGCACCCACACAGCTCCCCGCAGGGTGCTTGGCTGTTGTCAAACATTGCTGGAGTGGCCAGAGAAGTGCTGTCCTTCATGGCCAGAGGAATAGAAGGAAAAAAGGAGATGAACTCACTGACATCAAACCTTTTTCCTCCTGTTCTCATGTAGGTTCTCAATTCAGGGCCTCATAAGAAAAGCTAAGGATTGAGAAGTGCCTGTGTAAGCCCAAAAAGGCTTTTAGAAAAAGGCAATGAAACCAGGCTAGCAGTGTCTGTGTCAGAAACTCCAGCCTCACTTTGCCAGTATTTTGGCCAAATGAGTGATTTGCTGTTTCTGCTCCTTGGTTACTTTTCTTGCAAAGCACTCACGCTCATGGACATGAATCTCCCTTCTGGAGCTGCCCTGCCCATACCACCCCCCACCACTCACAGCCCACCACAGCTTCTGCTGCAGCCACAAATCCCACAGTTCTGACCAAGGGTTTCCAATTATGGGAATTGTGTCCGGTTCCATGACTGACTCCTGCTCCAGTAAGGCTGGAAGAATGACTTAGTCATCTTGGCTGCCTGCCAAGGCATTTAACTCGTTTTGCTCCATTTGGAGGTTATTTCCGGGCTCCAAAGGCCAGCAGGACTCCAGACTCCAAATGTTCAATAGTCAGTAAATGGATTGAGGAAACAAGGAATTTAAAGCAGTTTATCCCTGCTGTAGCAACATCTCTGGTTACACCACCTCCAGAAGAGCTCAGATAAACCTGTCCCAGGTGGTAAATGCCAGTCAGTCCTTGCTCTTCTAAAGGACATCAGTAATTTGGGGTTAATAGCTAAGCTTTCGTGACATTTGTCCCAGCGAGCTCTCAGTGATTCCCCCACAGTAGGGGGATTTCTGTTTTAAGCTATCACACAGTGTTAGAAGGGTACTGTGTTTTCACCTCAATGAAAATCACTTTTTCCCCCACAGCTCTACCAGACCCTGAGCAGACAGAGGGCATGCAAATGGGGAGGTATGGGAGCCAGGCTCCAGGGAAAACCCCTGGGAAAGGGGGACAAAGCTGCCCCCAGTAAAGCAGTGGGATGCCCTTGGCTGAGTGATACATCTCTATCCCCTCCGATCCCCTGTGTGTGCCATGGCTGCATTCCCCTGGCTCATCGTTCAGGGGCTTTAACCTGGGTGCTGGCTGTCCTGCTTCCAGGGAAATCTATTTTTGGCTTGTCCCTGGGGAGCAGAGCCTGGCCAAGGTTATGTGCCAAGCACCTTCATTTCCTCCTCTTAACTGCCTGCCTGCTTTATCACAAACTTTCTCACTTCATCTTTTTTTCCACTCGTAAAGGCTGCAGTCACTGGTGCCTCCAGCTGCACCAGCACAGGCTGCCCCTGGGCCACCAGGCTCATGCCCATCTCCCAAAGTCCTGGCTTTTGCTCTCTGCACTAAACACACAGAGGTTTCTGCAAACCCATTTCTCCCTACCACCAGATCGTGGTTTCTCTAACAGAGCAGAAGAGAAAAGTCAAAGTCTCAGCTTTTTATGACTTAAGGTTAATCCAGGAGAAGAATAACAGCATCGCTGATGCTCACCCAGCCCGAGCCCTCAGCCCAGGGGGACAGATGGTCTTGGCGCCAGGACCCAAGGCTGGGACATGCCCTGAGCTACTTGTTGCAAATATTTGCCAAGGTGGGGCTGGGCGTTTGAGCATGAGGTGGGCTGAGTAACCTGGCAGGAAAGAAGAAAGTTTGACTTTTTCATGTTAGCCCCATCAGCAAATATTAACTTGAGGACTGCGTAGCAAGTGGACTGCTGCTATCCCCCACTGCACAAGCCAAAAGGCAAAGGACAGGTACAAATTAGGTGGCGCATGGACTCCATAGCCTACAGTTCAGGGCTGTCAAACTCACCCCATACGCTTTTATTTGGTGGTTGTAGTGGGGAAACAAATCAGCGATAGGTTCGATTTGGGAAAACTAATCAAAACTGGAAAAATACACCTCCATTTTATCCTATGTTTTTAGGATTATTTTTTTCTCTCCCATGGTTTTTGGATTTCACTGAAGCACCTGAAGCTGATTTATGGAGAATATTTTTGGATGTATGGAGAATATGTTTGCCAGTCAGGTGACATGGCATCCTCAGCTCCCACCTGGCCATAGGTGCAGGTTTAGAGTGGAGCAGCAGGGTAATGGTAGCCAGTACAGGTCAGGGCAGCAGGAACATTGGCAAGGATGAGAAATCCTCAGGAGAAGACGGGCAGAAAAAAAATCCTAAACCCTCATCAAACTGCTTCCCTTCACACCTGCCACAGTGCAGTGTCTTGGCTTCAGAAAGAAAAATCAGTGGCCAGAGGATGATATGAAACACAAGATCAGCTCTACCACCTGCCACACACACCAGCTGCCCAGGAGGGAAAGGATACTCTTTCCCCTCCAGATACTCCCCACAGCCTGGCCCTGGTCACTGCTGGAAATGATGCACTGGAGGGTTTTGTTTGTGACAGCTTCTCAGCCCTTCTGGAGACAGGAAATGTCCCAAAGCTGGACAGTACCATGACCTCATCTTCTCCCCAGCTTCCTAAAGTTTGCTGATGTTGTGGTTAGGCAGTCCTGTGATGCCTTTCAGTGTTTACTCTTAAAGTTTACACACAGTTAGTTAAAAAAAAAACAAAAACAAGAAAAGGCAAAAACCAGAAAGCAGGGCCAGGAGGATGAGCTGAGCAGGGAGCTTGGTCACCCACTGTCAGGGCAGCCGGGCTGGGGCACCGGGACACGGGTCACGCTGACGCCAGACAGCGCAGCCCAGCGATGCACTCAGACATGATGCAGGACATCCTGCTCACCTGCACTTGTCAGTGCTGGACTGCCACAGTCTCCACATGTAGACAAAAATATGACAAAGATGGTTAAAAGCCACTTTACTGATCTTTGCAGATTTTGAAAGGGCAGGTAATCTGGAGAGGTGACCTTCAGTGTGGCATGTGATGTCAGCATGTTACTACAAGGCCTCGCCCTTCATAATCTCTGGTAAATGCTACTGCTGTAGCACAGCAGGGTAATAAAAGGCTGGCTGGTACCAGGCAGGCAGTGTCAATGGCATGAGCTGTAACCACTGGAGACTTCATATGCATAGAGCACATCAGCATCAGTCAGGGCTGAGGTCTCAGACATTTATTACTGCTGCTGAAAAATAAAGATATCCCAAATATTTGTCCCAACAGACTTTGGAAAATTGAATGATTCAGTGGGGGAATGTCCCATAATTTTAAAATTGTGAGCTGTAGTCTAAACCATCTCCTGAGCTCATTAGATATGAGAAAATGTTGACAGCATTCAGAGGGGCCAGTAAATAATCTAATAGTTCAGGGCAGCACTTGGCAAGCCACTGGCTGGTCTTTCCATGCTCTTGGCAGAAGTCTTAGCTGAAGGGGAAGTACTGAGTCACCATGGGTCCCATGGCAACAGGGGGCAATGGGGCTCTCTTCTCCCTACTGACATAAATCTCAAGGTATTTGTGGATCCCCCCATGGTGCTCAGCAAGCCACTTCATGAAGATAGTCATGGGAACAGGCTATATCAAGGTCTGCCAGCATTTAGACAACAGTCCTGGACCAAACCCACTCTGCCGGGTCCATACCTTCCTTGCCCACTTGAAGATGCATCCAGGTTCCTCAGAGCTGTGTCAAGCTACACACGGACCTTGCAGCAGCTTTCCACCTGTTGTACTTCTGCCATATGGGCTTGAAATTGGGCCAAGAGGCTCAAAGATATGTGTATTAGGTGGGGGACCAGAGCAGGGAACTGTATGACCAACAGGTCAAAAGAGCAGATAACACAAGACTGTTTTCCATTTTTATTTTTGTAACCAAACTCTACACCTATACAATGTCCAAGAGTGGAGAACACACTACAAACAACACACAAAACAGCCGAGGCTGCTGGGGAGAAAGAAAGCAAAACAGCTGCTGTCCCCCCAGTTTTTAATCCAGGTATTGAGTTTAAGTGCCTGGAATCCTCCTCAGCCACTTTGATTTGGCACACACCACCCTTATTTGGCTGTCTTCCGCAGAGCACAGCCAAGGACTGGCTTACTGGAAATGACATCTTTTTTTCCCCAGCCCCTCACAACTTCTCCATGACTGTCTGCAGCAGTTTACAACATGTAATGGTAACATACTGAGTCAGTGGGATGAGACATTTCAAGCTTCTCAGGAAAAAAGAGTCTTAGTCAGATAAATATTAGTAAATTGAGCAAGCAGGGTTACGTGCTATTGCTGATTAATCCATGGTTTGCGTATGGTACAGAAAAAAACCTCACAGATTGAGCAAAGATGCTTCCGCTGCTGCCCTTGTTTAAATTAACCCAAAAGCTCCAACTTTGCTGCATAACATTTGCTGTAATCACTTAATGAGCAACCTTGGTGGCCTTCATCTCCCTGGCTGAGACCTTTCTAAGTGAACTGCCCCTAAGACAAGAGCTTCTTCACCTGAACTTGGACATCTTGGAGTGAAGTGCCTGAGCTCCCTCTGTGCTCATGGAAAGACCTGAACACCCCCCAAAGAGAGACTGAGCCTCCTTGCAGGGCATCTCCATTATAAGCAGCTGGCCCTGATGGGCTCCACGTCCCTCCAGGAGGTCCTGCCTGCAGAGGGACTGGTACCCATTAGATCACCAGTGGATTTGGAGGGACCCAGCGGCAACAGTTTGTCCCAGGACATTTCTGAAGGAAGAGAATAATAAGGAAATATAATCAAAAACTTCCCAGAGATAGTCTGAAATAATCCAATTAAAAAAAAAAAGTTAGGAGTATGAAGATGTAAAAAAATGGAGTAAAATGTGAAAAGCATGAAAAAAGCACTGCTCCTTACAGCCTTTCCCCGTAGTAACCCACACTTTTCATTTACAGCTATTTAGGGGTTTTTTGAGTACAAGTTTCCTAGGAGATCTGGTGGCCACTATACTGAGCTCCAGATATAAGTGCCTCTGGATACAGCTACACCCTAATATAAACATGGAGGGCAACAATTTACAGTGCAAGACCATATGTTTCTCCGTTACTAATCGACTTCAGCTGCCAGGATTATACTGTCAGTCCTGTAAACCAGCTTTTTCCCCCTACAGATGTCATATTGAAATAATTATAATAAAAGCAATTTTACAGCCTTCAGTCTCCACTTCCCTCTGCTGCTGAGAAGTCTGCATTAACACCAGCCAAATTAGGGGTCCTTCTCCAGGGATAGACCTCTTGGAGAGGAGGTGCATGCCTCCAGGATTACAGAGTGACAATGGGAATAAAACCAAGACAGCAGCAGAAACACCAGTTCCCTGCAATGGCTGATGGCTGCAGCTTGAGCTCCTGCATGTTTTGGGAGAGAGATGCAAAGTCGGGGCCAACTGGAAATCTTGGCAGGCGAAATGCATTGCTAAATCCTACAGGTCCCGCTGATGGACATGTGGGAAGAGTCACTGTGGAGTTAAATTGACAAAAAACCCTTTTTTTTTGCATTTTTCCTTACTGTGAGCCTACACATCCTCATCCTTGACCTCGGAGCATGGGCTCCTCCTGGCAGTGCCTGCATTGGTTGCTGTGCTTTGTTACCATGACTCACGTAGCTAAGGCAACCCCGTGTTGCCAGGAGCGGGGTACACGATGCCTCATACTCGGAAATGATGATCAAATCCCTTCTCTGGAGCAGGCACTCACTTAAGGTACATGTGTCATGGCAGTGCCAGTGACCCAGCCTGCAAAAGCTGGTGCCACCAGCCCACCCATCGAGGCTGAGTGTGACCATCCCACCCATAAAAAAATCCCTGTACACAACACACACCCCACATCCACACCCACATACAAGCATCCCCCTTCAGTTGCCTAATGCTGTTCCCTTCACTTGGGAGAGGGATGAAGCCACACTTTCATGCCAAATTGCCATGTAGGCTTTTAAAAATGCCCTTAATAGAATGGAAATTGCTTTGGGGCAATGCAGAGGGTGGTACCAGCAACCCTGGTGAGTGCAGGAAGAAGGAGATGGCCATGTCGGACAAGGCTACTATGACTGAAAGTCAGTCCATTTCCCATCAGCTTCCCTTGGTTAACACTCCCCTTCCATTATTTTCCCTTCTTTCTAAGAACAGAGAAAAATTCCTAAATTGTCAAATTCCTGCAGAGTTCTTGTATTTGGTGGGTAACGAAGCACTGGTGCCTGATGACTTTTATTAATGGCAGCCATGGTAGTTGTATTTGGGATCTCATGCACTGTTGAGGCACAGCCACGGTGATGTGGTGGGCTGCAAGAAAAAAAATTCTTCTCTTTCTCTCACTGGTAAAACAACAAAACCTGAACTAAAGGCAGCAACAGACTTCTCCCAGCTGCCAGTCCCAGCTTGGACAGAGACAGCAGCAGGCATCTGAGGCTGCAATCACCCAGAGCTTCTATTAGCTAAAGTCGTGGCCCTTAATTGTCAAAGCCACCCATTACTTACACATACTCAAACTACCCTGTGACACCTATACCAAACTTCGGTGCCAGGGTATGGTACAGGGCCGTATCACGTCTCTTACCCTCTCCCCAGGTGCACTGAAGAAGAAATTAGAACTTTGCTGTCAGCTCTTCACCTAAGTTATAACACTTGTTTTTAAAAAATAAGGCAATATACATTTTTTTTCTTATTAGCTAAGCTAATGCTGTATACTTGTGTCAGCAGTGACCAGCTACCACAGCATGCACTAGGATTAGTGCTACTTACTTGTAAGCAATTGCCACGTTTCCCAGGTCAAATTGCTCTGAGCTCCTTGAAGTTCTCCATTCTTTCCTGAGGCATGTTTCCATAGGAGATTGGTCATGCTTTAGCTTTGCTGCCCACTTTGGGTTCAATCAGAGTCACCTTTGATTTCTGTCTCAGGTAAATAGATTTTAAAAATCATTTTACAGAATTTTTGCATGGACAGAATATCAGACACCTAAAATGATGGTATTTTAATGCAATGGACTTTCTTTTTATATTGTTATCCACTTAACAGGCCCATGGAAAGTAAAAAAGTGGAGCCTTCGTACAATGGACATACATTCAAAACTAGGGTCCCTGTTCTGCAAGAACCTCCCTTTTTCCACACTGCGAGAATTTTTTCATGTTTTTTCCTAATAACTTTTTTTTTCTAGCAGTTTTCTAATTTGGCCAGTGTTAAGGCAAGTTTACTGAGGTGACAGCTGGGAGAGGCTTTCAATATTTTAAAATGATGGATAAATGTACAAGAAAAATCACTCAGATGAAAGCAAAACCAGAAAGACAGAGACCAAAGCGGGCTGCTGACCCTGCATCCACAGGTACGAGCTTCATTTAAAAGCGAATTCACATTTTTTTACCAGAACTTTTGAAGCAAGGTGTGCACAAACATGCCAAGTCCTGCAGCCTTTCCACACTGGAAGTCTTCCACCAGATGTTGCTTGTGCTCCTGACTTGCTGCCTTGTTTTTTTGCTCTTTTTGAAGTGGTGTCTCATTTCCTGTGCACAAAGACCATTCCCTGTTTCATTTTGGGGTCAAATAAAAAAATACCCTAATGATTTCTGCTTAAATCCAGCTCTGCTCCTTGTTGATTCAAGCACCCTTATTCTTATGGGGCATTTTGGTCAAGAATTTGTTTTACAGAGCAGACCAGCATTTATCCTGAAAATGTAGATATGCAGCCTAATTGTAAGTCAATCTGGGCTGTTTGCCTTAGTGAAGCGAAATAAATCATTATGAAAAGCGAGATATAGTGTCAGCAAAAAGCCTGCAGCCCTTTACATGCCAGGCCACAGCTACATGTATGGTCTGCAGCCACTTCCCCACCCCACAAGCAGTGATGGCCAGCATGGTCTTCCTACAGCAGTCCCCAGCCCATCCCTCCCTGAGAAGCTCAGCCAAACCATTCCTGGCTCATTCATCAACCCTGGGAGCATTGCACAGCCCCCATCTTTGTTCTGACCCTCCCCACAGATGTGCACACTGCAGTGAATTATAAAAGCATGGCCGTGTACTCCAGCAGATGAGTGATTTGCAGTGGAAATGGGTTTGGCTCTATCGTTGATTGGTTCCCAGGAATGGGCTTCTGACCCTGCTGAAGTCCCCGGGAATGCTGCCAAACTCTTCAAAGAGGCCAGGCCTCACTTTGTAAGCTCACCTCTGGGGTTTGGCTTGCACCTGTAGAGGTGTCGGTCCTTCAAGGAAGATGACAGAGGAGAACAGGGCTCAAAGTCCAGAGGGCGATGCTGCATAAAGTACGTAGCTGAGCAAATACTGGTTTAGAAACAGTGTGAATAAGTTCATTAAGCAAAGCCCTGCCCTTGGCTGCAGCATCAAGGCAGTGGCTAGGAAGCTGCATCAGCCTTGTGTCAACTATCGTAAAAGAGTAATACAATGAATGGTGTCCAAGAGGAAGGAACTGCAGGCTTACACGTGCCTTTTAAATACTACCTCCAGCTGCCAGAGGCTTTACAGGGCACTGGCCAGACTACAACTGTGGTGCCTTCCTGGAGAGGTGGGTTGCCCTGAGGAAAGGATGAAGGAAGGGCTGATGGTGATGGTGCAGAGCTGGCTGGATGTGGGGCCTCAAATGAAGCCAGTGGGCTTGGCAAAGTCCTGGTTGAACCTCTTCAGGTGACCAGGGCTGGATTCAAACCAGATATCCATGGGAGATGGCAGCGGCCCATCACAGGCCCTGCTTGGACCCCTCTGCCCCAAGTGGAGATCGTGCCAGGGCGGACCCAATGTGGTGAAGTTGCCCAAGTCAAGGACCACAGGAGCACAGTTTTGGGAGAATCACGTACCCAAGTGTGGATCTGAGAAGCAGCAGGGAGTGCTTAGAGGGGCAAGTTGGGGGGGCCTCAGGTCACAGTGGCGCATCCTCACCGGGGGGAGGCTACCCCTGCTGGGCAGAGGAAACGGGGGGCAAGGGGGAGCGGCAGGCAGAATTGGGGTCCCCTCATGCCGTGGCCGCTCCGCCCCTGCCCACAGCGGCAGCTGAGATGGGGCCCCTCGGTGAGGCACCCCCCTCCCCACACCCAGCCCACCCGAGGCAGCCTCCAGTACCCTCCCTTTGCTCCCCGCAGCCCCGCTCCGACGGGCGGGGAGCGCGGCCCGGGGGGGGCGGGCGGGAGGCGGAGCGGCGAGGGGGCGGCGGGCCGGGCTCCCCGGGGGAGGCACCGGAAGGCGCCCGGCGCTGATTCATTGCAATAAATTGTTCCCATCGCGGCGGGGCTCGGTCATCACCGCCCGAGCAGGAGTCGGGGTAACAGCTGGAGCCGCAGCCGCAGCGGAGCCACCGCCGGGGAACGAGGATGAAGATGCAAGCCGAGGTGATCCGCGAGGGCGAGCTGGAGAAGCGAAGCGACAGCCTTTTCCAGCTGTGGAAAAAGAAGCTGGTGGTGCTGACCAAGGACAGCCTCAGTCTCTTCCCCGACGGGCACAAACGGGCCAAGGGCAAGGAGCTGGGCTTCGGCTCGATCCTCAAGGTGGACTGCGTGGAGCGCACGGGCAAGTACATCTACTTCACCATCGTCACCAAGGATCGCAAGGAAATTGACTTTCGGTGCCCGGACCAGAGCTGCTGGAACGCCTCCATCACCATGGCCCTCATCGACTTCCAGAACAAGCGGGCCATCCAGGACTTCAAGAGCCGCCAGGAGATGGAGCAGGCGGCGGGCACCCAGGAGCGGCGGCTGGCCCGGGCGCCCTGAGCCGCCGCCGCCCGCCCGGCCGGCCCGGCCCCAGGTGAGCCCTCCCGGCCCCCTCCGCGCTCCTCCCGCGGTCCTTGGGGTTTTAATTTCTTCTTCTTTTTTTTTTTTTTTTTAATTTTATTTTATTCTCATGCACCTGCTTCGGGAAATCGGACGGGCGTGGGGCTCCTTACGCATTGCTCAATCCCTTTTTGGCCGAAGGGACCGCCGGCCCCACCGCCGGCCCGCGGGGGTGCCCGGCCGTACCCCGAAACCGGCCGTGCTGCCCGGCCGCGGCAGCGCAGCGCTTTGGGGCCGCGCTCCCCCCTTCCCGGTGCATCGCAAGGGGGGGGGGTGTCCCCTTTTCCGATGCACCCGCTGAGAATTTCTCGTGGGAGCCGGACTTATTTGAGGGTACGGCTTGGAGGTGGTGGAGGGGAATAAGAAATGGCCCTTGGCAGTGCTTTCCTCACAGAACTTGCTAAAAATATGATATCTGTGAAAATAAATGCTCAGCACTTAGTCTCCCTTGAAAGCCCCTCATTTTTTCCTGTGCCGTGCTGCCCCGTTCATTTAACTAAGCCACTTTCTCTTGTTGCCTTTAGAGCATACCACTGAATGATAAACCAGATCGAGTGTCTTGGACTGAAATGGGACAGGGTACCAATGAAGGAAAGCAAAGAAGAGAGCTGGAATCAGCTTGGTTTTCTCCAAGCTCGTTGCGGCTGCTGAGCAAAGAGCCCTGAGCTTTGCCTGAGATGCATTAAAGAAAAACCAAAGACTTTCGTACAGGACTTCTAGCAAAGCATCCACGTGTTTTGAGTGGCACAGCTTTGTGAACTATTATCTCCTATTTATGAGGCGCAAGGAAGATTCCACACTGACTCGTGGTGTTAAACACGGTTTAAATTATTTGTAGTATCTATATTTGTATTTATTTTGTTGAATGTCTTTCAGCAGTTACTGGTCTTAATATTGCTTTTGCATTAATGTGTCCATTCCAAATAAATTACTTGAAATGTTCACTTTTTATTACTGTACTCTGGGCTGCAGTAACTTTTGTTGAGGCATGTTTGTGGATACGGCAGTGGTGAAGTGGCTTAAAAAGAGTGGGTAAAAGCTCAGCTTTTTGATGCCCTGGACTGGGCAGTGGGAGGTGGAGGAAGCTCAGATAAGCTGTTTGTGTTTGACCTCGTCTCCTGACCAGTGAGGGAGAGGGTGTTGAGGTTCAATTCTGGTCAGTGGTGGAGGCAGAAAAGCCTACCACAGCTTGGATAAGCGCTCCTTTTGAAGCGCTTTCCCATATAATCAAGTAATGGAGACTACAGAAGGCGCAAGAGCTCCCTGCAACAGTAAAGCGCCGCTCTTTGCAAACACCCCGTGTCCTCCCCCAACCCCTCCTAGCTTAGTGCTGTGCTAAGGCAGGAAACTGGATTCTTGATTTCGGAACAAGAGCGCCAATGCTCTGTGGAATTCCTCAGCTTTGCAGCAAAGCAAGCTGAACTTGCTCACCTCTGCAGTTTCTAGATAAACTTAAATGTCTCCAGGATAACTCTGAAGAATGGAGGCAGGCTCTTTTCCTATAGCACCCACACCAAGAAGCATGGAGAAAAAAGAAGGTATTTTTTTTGGATAAAAGTACTGAAGTTTTACTTTGTGGGGCTCAATTGTCACTAACTAACCTGAGCTTCCTTGAGAGCAGTGCTGCAGCACATGATTCAACTCTGGCAGTCAGGACTGTGAGCTTAGCAGGCAAAGCACTTGCTCCAAATTTGGTAATTTCAAGCAGGTATTTTCCCCTTCCCAATATCGGTGCAATTGTTGCAGGAGACTTTGTACTACAGAAAGTTGCAAAATACGTAATTACATAGACCCATAGTAAGAGCAAGAGAGACTCAGTACAGGGGGAAAAAAGCCTGGAAGGAGGGTTAGCCCAGTTTCTGGAAGCAGCAGGGAGGCTCTGGCACTGCAGTGTGGTAGTTAGGGGTTTTGCATCCTCCTTGCTGGCTCTGCTACCACCCACCAGGCTCATGCAGAGTCAGGGCTGCAGATGACTGAGCTGTGGATGTAGCAAACCTCTGGCCACAGTGTTTGAAAGCCTTTGGCCTTGTTCCCCTCTAGCACGAGAATGCTGGGAGGTACATTTAATCCAGCAAAATAATACCCAAATTTTACTACCCACCATTTTCCTTGGTACCATTTTGCGGGGGTGAAATGAAAGGCCAGCACTGGCTCCTAATCCCCTCAGTTTCAGTGAATTCAAGCAGAAATGCTGCCTGACAACAGGTGAGGATCTGGGGATATTGCCTACAATGAAAGCCACCACTGCGGGGGGCTGGGGGGAACCTGATAGCTCCTGGGGTCCCATGGGCCTCAGTTGCTCCAGCACAATTCCAAGGCCTTTGCAAACTGATCTGCTCCTTACTCTAGATGCAAATGTTGACAAAATGCAAGGATTGTTCAAATTGCTTTATTCTAGGTTTACAGAATCAAAAATAAAACTCAAAACCATCTTTATTTCTATGGAAAAGTAAGGCAGTTACTTTCTTGCACATGAGTTATTGGCTTTTCATCTCTCTCAGTGGGATTTTACTCTTTAAGAGGTAAACAAACAAACCTATATTGACCACTAGCTGTAAATAGCCGAATGAGGAGACTCCAAACTGTTTATATAAAACTCCACCAATGGTTGGGCCCACTGTCCGTGTCAAAGGCTGCACTGAGGCACAAATCCCGAGCATGGCACCTAGGAGAGATGGCAGAGACACACAGGGTGAGAGCAAGTCTTGGGACGGAAAAGCAGAGCGGAGCATGCGGGATCCCCTGCATCCCTAATGGTGTTCCCATGCAGTAGTGGCAAATCACTTCAAATAATTTCTTGCATTAATTTATAGCGATCTAATTAGGGTTTGCTAAGGTTAAGGACTCCTGGAGGCATGGGGACTAGTTTCCACCACGAGCCAGCTCAGCTCTTTACTGGGCGGTCTGTGCGATCGTAGCACTGCCCAAAAGGCAGGTCGGTGCTCACCACTGCCACCAGGGTCCAAGGATGCCTTTGGCCTCAGAAGATGCTGCTGAACATTGCACCCGGCAGGGCTGGTAGCTACTGCATGAGATTAGGGAAGGACAAGTAGTTTCTAGGGTCGTGTTTGAGACTTCCAAGCAAATCACACAGATTCTTCCAATCTCATAAATACCTGAGTGGGCCTTGTTCCACTCAAGCTACTACTGCCATTTATTCTCTAGTGTGGAACAGAGAAACAGCTCTTGAGGGCTTAGCAGGAGCGAGAGGGTTAGGCCTAACTAGGTCTTTAAGAATAAATAAATAAAACCACAGATAAAGACTGAACACCCTTGAGATACTCCCCCACCTCCCTTTGCAAAAAGAACAGATATTTCCATTTGGATGGGTATGTGAGCCCTTTTCCTGGCTGGGCCGGTTCCCCCTCCAGCAGCCCTCACATTTGCATCATTTACAGGAACCCAGAGGATGGGGAAACACCTCCAGTTTGGTAAAGGCAGGGGGATTTTTCACATACAGACAGACAGCCAGGACATGACCCAGAATACAAAGCTGGTCCCCAACACAGCCGGTATGCTCTTTTGTCCTGTGGTCTTTGTGCAGGACAGTTGTCACGTTCAGGGGAGCAGAAAATACAAGGCCAGCCAGAAAATCATTAGCCCCAAACACTGAGAGGAACAGCAAGCTGGCAGCATATATTAGAAATTTATGCCCAGTTCTGTAATGATTTTTGCAATGATTTTTTAACTATCAGTATGACTATTTGGGCTGCTGGCATCAATTTTCCATTAACATCCATTGAGATGTTGTCACCACACCAGGCCAGCAGCATCTGGGAATGATGAGGAGGATGCTGTCCCATATACCAGAAGATGTGGAGCTGAGTGTGATATTTAACATGGGTGGCCACGGGGAAATGATCCCCAGCTCCCAGAGAGAACAGGCAGCCAGGTGTTCTTGTAATGCCGGCCAGCAACTGCTGGGCTTTTATCAGCATGCTTAAAATACTTGTGCAGTGAGCCCAAGCCGAGGGCGTAGCCACGTGGAGAGGGAAATCTCCCGGGAAGCGCTGCTGAGCGCTCCTCCCGCGCATGGGAACACAAAGGCAATGGGTGGGACCTTGCCTTGACCCTTTGCCAATGGGAACCATCCCACAACCACTGAACTCTCTGGGCAGGTTTTGCAATTATTTTTTCCCCTCCAGGTATTTGAATTAAACTAATTACTAAGTACAATTGCCAAACTGGCTCTTGTGATTGAGGAGGCACTTTTTTCCCCTTCCTTTTTTTTCTGGAGCAAAAATCCATCCTCTTAAAAGGCCGGGCTCTCCCTCTGCACTTCTCCAACATGTTGCTGAGAAAGATAATTTCTGTTTGATGGGTTTAAATTAGATCCCTCGTGTCAGACACCCTCAGGCTTTGGGACATTGTAAATCTCAGCTCTGCAGCATGTCCCTAGCTCTGTTGTAAAGCTGCACATGTGATGGATCTCATTTAAGGCAAGACCTTTAACTGGGACAATTCACCACATCAGCAGAAAAATTCCTGCATTGCTTTGCACAGCTCTGCCAACGCATGTGCTCACCTTCTTCATCATGGCTATTCTACTTTCTGCACCTTCCTTGTCCTTTTTGCTCCCTCTTCAGCTTTTTTCCCCCCTTTGCCTATACCTGGCATGACCTGTCCCAGCCGGGAACCCATCCTCCCCTCCCACCCCAGCCCTCCTCTCCTCCCACAGGTTTCAGGGTTGGGTGCTGGCGGCTCTCCAAGATGGGCGACTCCTTTCCAGCTCACATCCTGTTGCTGCGCTCAGATGATGGTGCTGGCCCAGATCAGCCACACGCCCATGGGGTGATCGTTGGGCCTGATTTAATGATTAGGTCATCATGGCCAGCAGCTGCCTTTGAAACCAGCATAGCCTGAGCGAAGCTGGGGGGTTCAGTGCACCAAGCCCTGCCTGGCTGCAAATTCTCCTCCTAAGGTTGTGACGTGCAAGTAAAATCACAACACAGGGGCCCGTTAACCAGGGAGGCTCTGCTGGGCTTCCTGTCTCCCTCCCCCAAGAGTGGGGGGGGGATCTGTGCAGAAACAAGACCTTCATTCTTGGGGAAGGACTAGAGTTGACAAGGAGGGCTTGTGTGAAGATGTAAGTTCCCCTGGGCTTAGGGCTGCCCTCCCACCAGCTCACGCATTCAGCTGAACAGCACGTGCGTGTGTGGCTGAATTTTCTCTTCCTGCCTTTGAAGATGAAGAGAAGGAAAAAGAATATCAAGGGGAAACTAATGAAATATTTTCTGCTACCTTTGCTTCAGTGCAAAGCCCCAGCCATAAGCAAAGAGCAAGTGCCAAACTCATCAGTCTTGGTAGGAAGCAACCTTGGATCGGTCCTGAAAGCAGGATGGGTGCAAGGGATGGTGCCTTCCTACCTCCCACTGTTCCCTTTCCAAGACATGTATTTAAAATGCAAGGATGGGTGACTCAGTGTCTAACAAGGGCAGACAGGCTACACTCCTGCAACGCCCCATCCATTCTGGCCCTTTGCTGAGATGGGCACCTGAGCTCAGCCAAAATTCCAGCTCCTCAGAAAGCTTTTTCCTGGCCCAAAGAACAACCTCCTTTGGGCTCTATAGGCCCAAAGCTAACAAAAACATCAGGAAAAGACAGCAGCAATGTTCAAAAGTGATATTTCCAATGGCAAATTCTCAATGTGTGATTTCCTTGTGTTAACTAAAAGTCATTGCAAGTTAGTGCTCAGATTTTTGACACAGTGACAGCAAAGCTTTTCATAAGAACAGATTTACACGCTCACAGTGAGGGTTTCTAATGCACCACCAAAAAGCTCTCTTTGCAGAGCTGGTCTGGGGTTGGCATAAGAAGGAGCGGCCTTTGGGAGGCTGTATGGGTGGAGCAGCAGTTGCGGAGTGCCACCCACGGCCAGGGATGGATGGCAGGCATTTTAACAGCCGCATTTCTCTGCGAGACACCCACGCCGTCACTGCTGCAGCTGCTGTGGAGAGGCAGCTTGCCGGCTCTGCTGTGTCAGGCATTCCTGCCTTTGCCCCGGCCCCTGCATGGGTACATCCAAAACAAGCACAAAACCATTATATGCCTCTTCCCTTGGAAATGTTGCAAGCAAAAAGCATGGTTTGAAAGGTGAGGGAGGAATGTCAGAGACAAGGTTTTGGCCCAGCACCACAATCCTCCGAGCCAGAATGTCCCTCCTCGGCATGCCGAGTTCTGAGCCAGCTGTAACGCTGCAGTTTGTAGTAGCACTTGGCATGACATCAGCCCAGGATGGATGGGCAGGAGAAAGCCCCCAGTGGCTCATGGGTGCCCTGATGATCTGCAACCCCCTCCTGACCATGTGCACAGCTCCACAGGCTGCCTTCATCCTGCCCTGAAATCCTGCCCTGCAATCCAATCCTGCCCTGGCAAATGGAGACCATCCATCCCACCAAGGCACAGGCTGGCCTAAAAACATACGCAAGCAGGGAGCGGGGTGAGGCAGCTAAATCCATTTTCCTCTCCGACCGAAGCTTGCCTCAGGGCTTTAAAAACCAAGCAATGCTCTGGTTTTCCTCACAAAACCCCTTTGAGAAGAGCCTGGATGAATTCCAGCTTGGTTGTATGTCCCAAAGCTGCTTGGTGCCCTTCCCCCCGGCTCTCCCTCACATGAACATTACTCCAACTCATGAAACAGCAAATTTTCTTCTGGGCTGAGTGGAGGGGCTGAGACAGTTCCCAGAGAGGTGAGGACCGAGGATAAGTGGTCCTCCCGGGTAGAAATATCACACTTGTAAATCACAGGCTCCCAACATTTGTGGGAGATGTGGTGGGTCAGCTCTACAAATAAACTACTGAAGTGGTTTTCAGAAAAGCTCTTCACCCAGAAGCATCTCAAAAGTGCTTTATAAACTTCACTAATGGGCTGTGCAAACTACAACTCTCATTCTCAGTAGGCTCTGTGCAGAGGTGTCTGCTCAGACAGCTGCTAGGGAAGATGAAGGGTGCAGACTGGCCCAGGAAGGCTCAGCTAAAGCAAAGAGACTCTTGGGTACCTGCTCTGGGACCAAATCCTGGAGGAGCTTGAGCAAAAGGTGTCAAACCAGGTTAAGCCAGCTCCATCCCAGCACAAACCCAGCAAGGCTCTCATGACAAAAATGTCAGTATATTTCCTTCATCGACAGAACTAAAGCCGCAGGTATAAAGACTTACATGTCTACCACTGCGTTTCAGCTGCCTTGCACAGAGAAATACAATAACTCTTTGACTGAAACAAGGCCAAAACAGAGAGAAAGGCGGCAATTACTGCATCAGGCAAAGCATGTTTGCAAAGGGCGATCCAGAATACCCTGCTGAGATGCTCTAAGTTAAAAGGTGTGAACAAACAGCCCTCTCAGTCACTGTCACGGTGGAAGAGCAGCTTTTGTTGGGTTTTTTTTGGTTTGCTTTGGTTTTTAACCATACCTTGGCTTTCCATGGAAAGAAAAGTTTGGGAAAGCCTTCTCTTTCTGCACCCACCACTATGGATGTCAGCAGGTGGCACAGGACCGGGAGCACTGGGTCATGGGATGCTTACTCAGTGTTGTTCAGGTTCATCCTGTATAGCCCAACCAGTCTCTGTTCATCTGCTCTGCTGACACCCACTGTATGCAACTGCCCAGAGAGATCTGCTGGGGAATTGGGCATTCACCATGAGTGTACTACAGTGCTTGATAGTGGTGGTGTGAGCTGGGAAACACCTGATGGACTGAAAACCGACAAAATACCAGTCTGATCTTTTTTGGTGAGTCTTACCAGTGTCAGAGGAGGGGACAGCCTTGGTAAGGATGCTGTCGGTGATGGTGGCCAGCATGCTGAAGGCAAACACCAGTGGCACTGCAATGATGCAGTAGTGCCACACAGTCCTCATCAGGGCCTAAGAGACAGAACAGAACAGACCACAGATCATTAGAGAGTACAGATGGTGACTCCGTGGCAAGAAACAACCTAGAAAAAAAAATCACGAGTCAAACCCATGACTTAGGTGAACTGTGGGAGCCACAAATGATACAGGATGGTGCGGCTTTGGCTGTTGCAAGGTCTTTCACAGCCTGCCATTTGTATTCAGTGAATTATTCCAAGCATGCGGAGCAAGTAGTAAGTGATACCCTACAATCTGGCAGCACGTTTCTCCAGCACTGCTGTGGGTATTTTTAGCGTCTGGGAATTAGTGACGTCCCTGCACCCTTCCCCCTGTCTTCTGTCTTCTGTCCAACTCCCGAGGAAATGTTGAACAGCAGATGTATGTGGTGTACTTCAGGAAGCTTCCATTACTTATACAAAACAGCCTAGAGAAGGCTTTTTGGTTCATTATCATAAATAATTAAAACTAAACTGAGCTTGTCAAAATAAATGAGCACGGTGCATTATGTAACATCGTACCTTTGGGATTCCTAATCCTGTTCTGCTGCCTCCTTGCTAATAAATTCACCGAATTCAGTAATCTGGAATAGGTCTTCTGGCCATAAATGTACATTAGCAAGCATAATTAAGGAGAGTAATGATTTTGTTATTGCACATATTCTTAGCGGAGACATCCCTCCAGCTGTTTAATACTGAAACAAAAGCGGTGAGGCTCCCTAAGCCGTGGGGCTAGAGCGGCTCTCGGCTCATTCACATGCCCTGCTGGTCAAATGAATGGATTTCTCTGGGGCATGGAAAGGAAATTCCCCCTTTATTGCAAGTTTCCTACCCTCACCCATGTCTCAAGGTGTGTTATTGTGGCTCGAAAACATTTCTGTCACTGGTCTAGCCAGAAGTTTCATTCTCTGGAGTTCTCTGCCCCAAGATCTTGTTCTTGCCTTTTGGCTACAGAAGATGGAGAAGCCCAGAGACATTGCTCACTAATGACTTGGAAATGTTGAGGTTTATTCCTAGTTCCTCTCTAGAGTCACACACAGCCAGGTTTTTCTCCTCGAAGGAGCTTTTTGCCTACATTTTGGTTAAGATCTAGGCACTTCTGATTAAGGAACCAGAGAACAAAGACAGAGGAACAAGTATTTGGTACATAAATAGAAGGAAGGAGAGTAATTCCTTGCTAGGGCAAGTGTCGTTGCGGGACAACATTCTGGAGCTCATAGGAAAAATCAGCTTTAATCCTTCCTGCTTTGTACAAATTTTCTCATGAGCTGGAGTAAGTGTGTAGAAAAGAGCAGAGCCACATCTGTGTCTCCTGTAAAACCAGGGGAAATGGCTCCTTACTTCCCTGGGGCTCAGGAAGAACTGATCCAGACAGAGCCCTGTCTTTGCTACTCCTCAGCTGCTGGGTAGGTAGCAGATTTTTTGACCTGAGCAGATATGAAGACATTTTTCTGGTGAGGGAGGCAGAACCAGGAGTTTCAGCAGACAGACTCAGAAAGCAAATGCCTGGGAAATGCAGGCAGTGAGGCAGGATGAGGCGCAGCCGTGCCTTCAGACAAAGAGGAAAAACTTCCCCGTCGCAACCGCCAAGCCCTCCTACACCCCTGCCCACGCTCTCCTGGCTCGCATCTGCAGATCAGACACTAGTTCTCCCCTCCTCTCCTTTTCCAGGTGTTATTGCCCAGCTCCCAGCCCACCCTTTTCCTTTTCCAGCTGCCTAGTGCTGGGAACATCCTGCAGCCTCTTCCCAGCTGCAGTGCTGTCTGTCTGCTGCTGCTTGTGCTAGCCTTCCAAAAACACTTCAGCTCACCTCCCAGTGATATAAAGATGGGTTCTGGAGTATCTTTTATTAACGGCTAGTCTTTTTCCTCACTTCCATCCTTTGGGGAGGGGGACTGCTGCATTTGGAGGCCACATGCAGCAAGGGCACAGCAGGTGGGATGCTCCTCCACCAGCAGCTGTGCAGGATTAAAAGCTTCACCATTAACTTCCACATTTGTGCTTGCTGCTGTGGCGGCACTGATCCCCACCCTGACAGAAAGCCACCCCAGAAACGGATGTTTTCTTGGCAGCCGCTCAGACAGAGATCTTTTTAATAAGGCGTCCTGGGCAAAGAGGATCACAGCTGCATTTGCCTATGAATAGTTCTCGTGGGAAGTCATTGCTGACCCTTGTCCCCAGGACTGCGTTGTCAGGATGTCCACAGCCCTCCGGGCTTGGCATAATTGCCAACTCTAAGATGATTTCCCTTCCCGGCTCCCAGTTCCCTTCCCTGTGCGGCCAATGTGAGCCTCCCCACACTGGGACATCCGTGTCCCTCTGTGTGCCCCTCCACTGCCACTGAGGCTTTCTCTCCAACCTCCACCCGACTCCAGCCTTCCCTGGAGGTCAGTGAGACCTCAGTGCACAAAAGCTATTTACTCCATATTGCTCCTCTGCCGCAGCCCCATGGGAGGGGTTTCAACACATGGATCCAATCTCAGCAGCACTCTGCCCTGCACTGAGTGCGCTAAGATCTCCAGATGGGCCAGGTCCACCTTGGTCCCACCTAATTGCTCCCAGCCACAACCAAAAAACAATAGTATGACCTTCGAAGTCCTTCCCAGGCCATGCTTAGGAGGACCAAGCGCTGTGCAGATGTCCCATATTAAGGGGGCATGTCAGTGCCAGCCAAAACAGAATGACACCAATCAGAAGGGACCCTTTCCAAACATTCTACACCTAACAGAATCTCCCTGAGCCCCAAAATCCCAGAGAGGGGGACCACACTCCATCTGCAGAGCCAACCCTCCATCTGCATCCATCCTCCCTTTCCAGCCTCCTCTCAGACACGATTTAGCCTCAGATTAGCTAAGATGTGTAGGTGCTTCATCTCATCCATGTAGCTGGGAACCACAAACCTCAATCCCCTCCAGGACTTGGCCCTGACCTCCTCGTGGCTGTGGTATGGCTGTGGGAATGGCACTCATCCTACCTGCGCTGGGAGCCCCAGCGCCCCAGCAGCAAGGCTTGAGGCCAGATCCTGCAGGGAATGTTGAAAGGCGGATGCAGCTCAACTGTCCTTGGACGGGACACAGAGGGGACCATGCACACCCTTCCTCCATCCCTGTGGCCTGGGCAGAGCTATCAGTTCCCTGAATGTGGCTTATCTGAGCAAACACAGCTGCCAGCAGAGCTGCCTACATGAAATCAGTTTTCCAATTACCCTTTGAGATTGGCATCAACCGTCGCCCAAGCAGACACAACCAGCAATGGGTAATATCACTTATCCCAAAACGGAGGAACAACATTATTGCCTTGCTACCTCCTTCCCCAAATCATCTCACCTTGGGAGATTAGGTAAAAATAAAGGCCCAGAAGAAGAGTGCACAACCTCCACTGTCTCACAGCAGCCTACAACTGCAGTGTTTTATTTCCCCCCCTCATAATCTTCATTTACTTTCTGGGTAGTTCAGGAAAAGCAGTTGCTGACAAGACCAGGGCAGGATTTCTGTGCAAATCCGGTGACTCAGGAGGGACTTAGTGAGTTTCTGTGAGAGATTAATATTTTTTTAAATCCCTGTAACTATTACTCACGCAGCTTTTTATCACAGTTTGGCGCAATGCTTACGTTGAGCGCAGCTCTGTTTGCGCAGAGGCCCAGGAGAGATGGTTTCCCCTGCCCTGAGGACCACCCAACAAAGCCAGCGGTGGCATTTCAAGGGGCAGAGCTCACAGGCAGGTCTCACGGACCTTGTGTGGCTGTGTTATGAAGGGCATCGTGGATGATCCCACACCCGCCTTACCATGCCTAGGCCCACGCTGGCAAAGACGAAGACGCTGAGTCTGAGCAGCGTCATCTCTGTGCAGTGGTTAGCGAGTTTTCCAACAACCAAACCCTGGACAACCTGGGAAAGAAACACAGGAGCACCATTAACCCTGATATATAATCATTTAAACAAATGAGAGCTGCTACAGTGCTGCAAGCAAAATGAAAGGCAGCAAATGGGTTATTCCATAGGGGTTTGTTTTTTTACAAAAAAAGGACCTCATTGCCACAGTAAACAGCTGGAAGACATGATCCATTATTTCAAGCATTTTGCATCCTAGGGAGAGAGCTATCCCACCAGCTGGAAGTCTTTACTCAGGGTGCATGCCTTAGTTTACCATCACTGCCTCGTCACCAGCAGTGACCAAAACTTTCTAAAAACTCTTGCAGATACAAATTATTTTTTCTAAGTTGTGATGTTTTTGTGAAATACAGTTAATAATACTAAGGTCTTCATTCTTGGTAAGTCCTTCCAAAGAAAAACTGTACCTTTGTATGCAGAGGAGGAAAATGCCTGTACTTTCTCTTGCCATTATTTTAAACTATAAATATACAAATTGGTTGATTCATAATTTTTAGGCATGAAACAAGTACGGCAGAGATGCTAATACCCAGTCCCAGCAGTACATGCAGATGTAAGGGGTGGGGAACTGGTTTTACAGATTTTAAATAAAAACAGGGGGAGAGAGGGAGGGAAGGAAGAGCAAAAAATTTAAATCCCAGGAATTATTTGACTTTTCTAGCACTTTGCAGAGCAAATTCCCTCTTTTATTTCTCTATTCAGCATCTCTCATACTTCAGGTGATGCTGGCCCAAGCGGACAAGAGATGACAGAGGCTGGAACAGATCACAGTGAAAATAAACCTTGACTGACTGAAAGGCAGGGGAGGGATAGGAATCTACTGAGTTTTCCCTGCCTTGAAAGGGTTTGTATGATCCAATTGAAAACCCCACCAACTTGAAAGAAGAGCTCTAGTTCAAAATGCTCTGTTTGGTGGGATAGATTTTTTTCCATGGCAGTCCATCCTGCAGAAAACTTCAGTGGTCTGCTTGGACCAGGAGTGACTCTACGCCACGCTCAACCTTGCTGTAGTAGTCCTAAGGCTGAAACCCAAATTCAGCTGGAAGGAAATGAGTGCAAATTAAATGAGGAAGTAAGTTATTTAAAAGAAAGGAAATGTCAATTTATAACAAGCAGTCCAGAAAAATCAATGTAATTACTAAAACAAACAAAAATAAACTAAAAAATGAATAGTAGTAAAAATAAAGTTGACATAAAGAACAATAGCTACAAAATGAATATATTTCCAACAAGCTACAACTTCATGGAAAACCATCAAAATTTAACCCTTCACTTTGCTTCAGAGCACAAAGGATTTCTGACACAAGGGCACATCACAACAAGCCGGCGTTTTGGCTCCTAGGAAATGTTCTTCCTGCCTCCTTTTTGTCCTTGTCCCTGCCTTTGACCAGGGCTTGAGAGCTTGGCTCACGTGTGCCCAGATGGCATGTGACAGTGGCACAGGTCCCGTGTGTGTTTCCCGGATCGTGTCACCTGCCAAGCAGCCTCTGGGACAGTGGCTGAGCTGCTGTGGCGCAATGCTTGGACAGTGCACGGGGTGACCTGAGTCATCCTGACTGAAAGCCCTGCCTTGGACATGAGAGGAGGCTGATACCGGCCCCAGCAGCTCCTACTCGGGGTAGGTGGAGAAGTCACTGAGTGACGCTTCATTAAGCTGAGTGCTCCAAAAATCATCATTAGCTTTTTGCAACTTTCCAGTCCCTCCTACAGGCTCGCCCCAGCTGGGGCTGTGCTGAGTCACATGGGATGGGGGCTGAGCCTCATTGCAGGGCATGGATTGACTCAGCAGTGGCATCACCCGAACCCCAGTTTGGCTCAACTCAACCACTGGAGGAAAGGAAATGTTTCCCAATTTGCCCAGGCTTGAATGCCATATTTAACTGGGATACACCATACAGGCACAGCCTCGTCCCTGCCCTTCCCTGAGTCATTGGGATATATCATCAGCAACTTCCCAGAGCAGCCTGGTCTGATGGCCTTGGGAGTGGTGTACCCAAAAATGTCTCCATCACTACATATGAGCACCTAAGCACAGGCAACAAGCACCACTGCAGCAAAGCCAGGCACTGAGCAGGAGGACCTGGGGATGTGCAGACCCCGTGCTGTCCCCAGAGTGAGCAGAGCAGGGGGGTGGTCCTTGTGCCAATGCTGGCATTCCACATGGGCTTTCCCATCACTTGGGCTGTGGCAATATAAGCACAAGGTAAAACATCACTGCTGAATCAACCAACTTGGCAATGGGACTATTTCCAGGGGCAAGCATGAGCCCAAGTCACCTGCTTTCCCTTTGGGGCTGTGCAGCAATCCCTGGGTTACACAGACTGCAGCCTCGCCCATGGGTTATCTGGACTGCCTGCCTCCTTCCCCAGCACAGTTGCTGCTAATCCATCCATTAGCCCAAGCAGGCAAGGCCCACGATCTTGATTTTGGACACAGAGCCTTGATTTAAGTGCTGGATAATATTTCCAATCACAAGGAGCTCTGACCTCACTTTCCAGTCTGAATTTAGACCTGAAAACCCATTACTTCCAGGCTGCAATTTTCCCTGTCCACGGAGCCCTTGGATTGGCATGAGCAGCAGCTGCCTACACAGGCACATCTGGGAAGGTGAAAGTGAAAGGTGGTTCATGTGCACTCTCCCATGTAAGATTTTGGACATGTGTTGCCATTACCAGGAGGTAGCGGGGACATCCCAGGTGACTTAGCCATAACTGCTCCCATGGGTAAGCTCTGGTGGCTGACAAAGCAGCAATGGGATTTATCCTTATTTTCATTGCTGCTGGTGTGTTCTGGGCTTTTCCCTTGCACATAAACTCCCCTAAGATCAACTGAGATGGGCCTTCCCCTCCCGTATTTCATTTTGCCTAGATGGTGCTTGCCTTTGTAACCTGACCTCCTTTGAAGTCGGGGAAGAGCCAGTGTACCTGGCTGGAATGCCTTCTGTCATCAATAAACAAAAGAGAGAGGAAATCGTTTGCAAGTGAAATAACAGGCACTGCCTGTGGCTGTGTACACATGTCACAGGAAAAACCAACTCATCTTTTTTTTCCTCCCCCCCTCCTTCTTTAAAGGCAAATAAGTCTCCCAATAAATGCATAAGACCAGCCAAATCTCTCCTTGGCATTATGCTGGATTCACCAAACTGGGGATTTGTTACACTAATTCAGCGAATCACATAGAAAAATACTCTCTGCTTCTATCGCTGTATTTGGTTTCTGGGAAGGCAGTAACTCCAATTTGCTCAAAAGAGCCAATTACCCATTTTATTGTTAACCTCTAACAAATTTCAGCAATCCCTTTCAGGATGGAAGAGATTGTTACTCTTCGAAGGTTTAAGGTGCTAGTTTTTGGAAGGTTTTTGAAGCAGTAGCCTTGCTACATGGAGCCCCTGCTGAGGATTGGAACCTGCAAGTAGTTGACCTCACCAGTGGAGATTAGAGGAGTTATGCAGATGCTCAACTGGTCCTCTATGCTCAGAGGACATGGGACTTTTTCTAAAGATTCTTCCATCAGCTCCAATTGAAAGCTTGACAGAGCCCAGCAACAAAAGAAGTTCCCTCTCACCCAACAAGCCTGGAAATGAAAAGATATGAGAAGGTCGGAAAGGCAGGTGCAGCAGGCCAGATAAGCTGGTGCAGCCTAGTAGAGAAGATGCAGGGCCCCATCCCTAGTGCAGATAGCATGATTCACATCAGAAGCAGCCTCCCACGCCCTGGACCTGTATCTCTCCCCTTTGAAATTGTGCCTGGCTGGCTGTTCCCAGGGCGAGCGCAGCGCTGGCTGGGGTGGGACGTGCAGGTGGGCACCAGCTGGGGCACACCACAGGGGTCAAGCAAATCACAAGGCTTTTCTGCACAGGGTTAAGGTGGTACAAAGCCCTGGGTGGGGCAAAAGGGAGTTGTTTTACTGACACGGTGATGCCAGAAATCATTTGAGTAGTTCAGGTTTTGTAGAGGAGCAGGAGGGCGGTGGGACTGGAAGGAGGGCTGATGGTGAGGACCAAACTGCTGAAGGCAGCACTTTGCCAAACAGGGGGAAGAGGATGGTGTGTTTTGCTAACTCCAGCCTAATTGCTTTCTTTCCCCCTCCAGCCCGCCCCCCTCCACAGATATAAATCCTTCAAAGCGAGGAAACTGGAGAACTTTCTGTTTGTTGTTGCAAGGTCCTTTCACCAAGTGGGTTTTTCCCCTAGGCATACCTGGCTGTAATTAAATCCCTGGCTCTTTAATCATCTCTTTTGCTGTGCAGGGAAAAAAAAAAGTGAGAGGGACAGACTGGTGATAAGATGATACGCAATGTAAATCTCTCCTCCAGGAATCTCTCTCATCTTTTCAGGATCACTCCGTACCAACTTGTCCCTCCAGAAGCTGCATGGCTAGAGGTGGGGTTTGTCTAACAATACAAATTTAAATGCAGTAAATAGAACAGATGTCTTATGATTTCTTGATCCTCAGGGTTATAAATATCTACCCCTTTGTCCCACCCAGAGTTTTGTTTGGTGCATTTTGCTTTGTTTTTTTTTTGAGAAAAAGTTCTTAAAGGAAATCTTCCCCCACCCTCTCCCGTGGTTTGAAATCTAAGCATCAGATGTGACTTCAGATATCAGCCAGGGACTCGAGGTATTTCACTTGCCTAATCCTCCAGCAGTACTTTCCAAGTCACATACTACACCTAGAAGTTCTCCATGCTATTGTGCTTGCAATTTCAAAAAACCCCACAACTTGGTGCCTAGGCCCATTTCTGCCCATTATGCAAAATTAAATTATTTTAAACCATTATGAAATTAATTATTATCTGGAGGGATATTGAACAGCATTTCACACTCCCAGGCGTTCACTATGAAGGAAATTTCACTTGCATGGCTTCTGAGATGAGAGGACTCTGTAAGTCCAGCCCTGGAGGACAGAGGGATTGTGTCCCTGACAGGCTCTCATACGGCTTGCCTGAAGACCAACAAGTGATCAGATAAAGATGCTTCAAATACATCACGAGCAAGGGAAACTCTGCAATGCAAGCTGCCTGGCACAGAGGCACCTCTCCTGCTGTCAGCCTTCCCCTCCTCATTTCGTTATCTCCCACACGACTTCTCCTCTGCAACTTATGCTGGCACAGTCCCAGTTCATCAGACAGCCCCATGCTATCGGGGTGCTTCAAGCATCACTGCAGAGACCCGGATGGCTTGAATTATTATCCCAACTTGCTATTTTGATTTCCCCATCAGTCCACTCCAGCCTCAGTCATATTCCATTTTCTAAGCAACAACTTTGTTTCCTCATCAGACAGTTGTTCGTCTCAATGCTATGACACTGCCTTCCCACACATCCTTCTCTGACCTTGTCTGGCTCTGTCCTGACCCAGAAGTTATCCCCTGTTCCCAGCCTTCCTACCCTCACTGTGACTAAGCCTGCCCCATACTTTCCCATATCCCCTGCTATTAGATGATGCTCTTTGCCTAACCACAAAAAGTACATTGGCACCGTTTTCATCCAGAGAGCCAGGAAGCCCCCATTCCCTGTGGACAGTCCCTATGGAATTCGATGGGAATGTTTATAACATGTATCAGCAGATGTATTATTTTGGGCAATTCAAGTCTCCACGAGACAGGCAGGGAGCAACAGCAAGGCAACCTATGTCCCTCCATGCAGGGGGACAAGTTGCAGCAAGGAGATGAACCACAGTGCCAGGGTGAACGGTGACCGTGCTGCGGGCAGCCAATTTGGTGAAGGAAAAAGGGTGCTGAGAACGGCCCATGCTATGAGCAGTAGTCATTGGTGTTACATGTATGGTGTGGTGGGGACAAAACCCATCACCAGTGCCAGGTTGAGCTGCTAGCAAGTGCCATGATCTGTTCCCACGTGGACAGAGCTGATGTTCAGAGAGGGAGGCACCAAGAGAGTTGCTCTGGGGAGTGGCCAGCCAAAACACACAAGGCTCCTGGGCTTCAAACCAGCCCCAAATCTGCCTTCTAAGCCTGCAGGGATCCTCTCAGGCTGGGCATGGGACACTCCCTTTCCTCTAGATTTTGGGGTCCTGCATGGACATGGGATGGGACCAAGCATGATGAGGTGAGGCTGAGGAGCTCTGGATGGGATCCCTCAGGTGATACCTGAATGAGCAGTGGGGCTAACTACCATCCTCCACCTGCAAAGGGGCAAACACCTCACCTCCTGCAGGGTTCATGTTTCTGTGCTTATCTCCCCAGGCAAAGAGCTGTTTGAGATACTGATGACGAAGAACTTGAGTTGCCCACTTAAAATTAGGTGGACTGACCCAAAGCCACTCCAAATCTCCTCTCTAGGTACTCTGCCGCTGGCTTGCATGGGAGGAACGAGGAGAGACAGATGCTTACAGTGCATTGGCCACTTCTTACCACAGCAGGTTAAATGAGGCTGAGAAGCTGAAAAACTAGATTAAGCAATTGGAGCATAATATCCTTGGGGTAGGAGAGCAAAGCAGGCAGACACCATCACTATTTGAGTCATCCCGGGATTGCTGATCAGGCTGGGAAAGGGAGCTGCAACATCACATTCTGTGCGAGAAGAATATGTTAGTTTTGAGAATATTTAATTTAAAAACCAGAAACTACAATAACACAAAGAAATAATACTATAAAAATTGCCAGGATTTGGCAGACCACTGCTTTTGTCAGTGTATGACTTCCAGGGAAGAGCTGAATAAAGGTCTCAGAGAAGACTTGCTTGCTGTGCTGTTCCCTGTGCATCTCTGAAGCCACTTGGTGCATGCAGTATGTGCTGGGAGCAGGCTGGGACACAGTGCTGGTTGTATCAGCTGGCTGTGCTGTGCAGCTGCCCAGGCACTGTGTTCAGTGTCTGCAGGGAGATTTAAAATAAACAGGACATGGATGGATACTTATTTTCCCCTTCATTTCTGTGACATCCCCTTCTATCTGTGAAAGTCCTATCCATTTTCAAGTCCAGGGAGAGATGCAAATGTGGGGACATGTTTTCTCTAACAAGAGGGCTCAGAGCAAGTCCAGGAGGATGGAAAAATCCTCAGTATGTTTTACAGAAAGGCAAACTAAGGAATGAGAAATCAAAGCTGAGGATTTGGTTGATGAAATTCATTGAAAATTACATTATATTCCTTATGAATAAAGCTATAATTTACTCAGTGAAGTGGGGAAGCCAGTCAGCAGATATTAATCATCGTTCACCTATCCAGACTGGTGGAATTTACTTGCACCTTAATCTGCATTTATATCTCAGCAGTATCAATTCACTATTACAGCAGAAACAAATGCATCTGAAATGCCAGCTTAGGGAACAGGAAGGCACACAAGCAGATCTGGGGCTCAGCAGGACAGAGCTGGCACACATTCTACTCCCTGCATATGCCTTCCACTGGAGAAACCCCAATAGAAAGTAGCCCTAAAACATTAACCAAGTCACTATCCATGAGAGATATCTTCGGGTGGTTCTAGCCAGAGACCTGGAAGTAAAGACACAAAATCTAATGTTTTACAATAATTTAAAAGCCAGATAGTGAGAGTCTAATTTGGTCCAGTCAAGGATCTTGTCACACTTAAACTAGAGCAGAGTTTGAAACTGCCAGTGATAAAGTGGAAAGAAGAAACGACAAAGCAGAAAGCAGTGCTTTGGAACCTCCCAGGCGAGATGGCTTTGCTGCCACCAAGAATGAGGTGTCCTGACCTTTTAAAAAAAAGTAAAGCATTATCCCCTTTCCTTTTTGGTATTCTGACAGCAAACCTCAATGCACGAACATGAAGAAGAGAAGTTTGTACCCTATGACCACTTCACTCCTATATTTCTGATGTCCAGTGTCATGCCCTATATGAATAGCAACATGGATAGAAACTACATGGATAGATGAAAGCAAACTGCCTGATAAAAGCCAGTTTCTGTGTCAAATGTCCCAAGGCAAAGACTCTCCAGTAAAGTAGATACTGCACCTGAGCCTGCAGGCCACTGCTGGGTTAGATCTAGACTGTGGCAATAGGCATGATTGGCCTCTGCGGGATGAAACTCTATGAGTATGGGAAGGGTCAGGTCCCTGGTTAGCACTGACATCTGATTATCCATTAGGAAGCAGAGTGGATGCTGTAATTCCTGTATCTTCCAGGGCTGTGTCTCTGTGTGGGGTGCACCAGCACGGCAGCAGAGGTAACTTTATCTACAGTAGTTTCAACCAAACTAACCTGGGAAACAATAGCAGTGAAGACAGATAGATATTCCAGACACAACAGCAGTGTCCTGAAGACAGATATCCTGGACCTAACAGCAGCATCCAAGCCCAGCATCTAGCAACACTAAGCCACTCCTGTAAAAGTTGTATTGCCGCCCACATTACCTAACTCGAAACAAGCACACTGCAGCCATACTGCAATGCCAAATTTTATTTCAGTGTAGACACATGTAACAGGAATTTAAGTTAAAAGCACAATTGTGGGGAGTCCCTTTACATTCAAATGGGGAAGAAGATTGGCCCTTCTAAAACTTGAGTGATTCCTGCAGATCCTGGTCTAGGAGGAGGCATACATAATGTAGGGAAAGCCTCTATAAGCAGTGGAGTTTGGGTCAGACGCTTGCTTTGGAAAGCAGATGATGATCACCCCACTTTTCATGCTGCAGATCAGCAAACTGGTCTTCTTTACAATAAGACTGAAAGGGAGAGTGCATCCAGCTTGTTGGAGATGTTGAGCTCACAGGACCAAGAGAGAGCTAGTCCAAAGTCATCCCCACAGACCTGACATGGCCAAGGCACCATCTCCTCAGCTCCAGCCAGTTTACTCTGCAGAATCCACTTGCTGATGTACAGCCATGTTCATCAGCTGCTCTACCAAGATGCCCAGATTCGGTGAGATCAGAGCAGAGCCCAAGTGACTGGCAACACCATGCCACATCCAAATCACAGAGGAAGGAACTAAAGCTGTCATTTCCCAGATGAGAAGCTCCTCCAGATCCCACAGGAACTCTGTGGCAATGCCCAGGAAATGAAGGCGGATTTAATAACAAGACCACCCTCCTTCAGGGTATTGCTTAACTTGCATTCCTACCTTGAGGCTTGCTTATAATCATCTGCTGCTCTTTCTGCAAAATTATTACCCTCTTCCTCCAAAAGGAACACTCTGCTATAATAAACACCGTATTTTTTCAGCCCTGCTACTGCCTAATTCAGCTGACTTTTCCCTTTTACCCATTTTGGTAGTCTCTTAACCATGTAACCATGTTCCATTGCCCCCTTTTTTTTTCTTTCTTTTCTTTTTCCTTTTTTTTTTTTTGAAGGTACAAGCTTGCTGTGCTTGTTTCCACACAGCAGAAACAAGTTCTTCCTCTACACTGAAGGGATCTGTGAAAACACCAGTAAGATCATGTACTTGCATAAATGTACAGGGTGCTACTACGTAAATGTAAATCTGCTAACCTGCACCAGGAAGAACCCCAGCCAAAGCGGTTTAGGTTCAATGTAAGTTTTTTTACAAAAAACAGGACATATCAGTCTGAGGAAATTTTAGCTCCACAGCTTAAAGATCCACAAAGAGAGACAAGGGAAAGAAAACTTTCAGGACACTCCTTCCTCCAATTTCTTCCGATTTCAAGGAACAGAATAAATTTGGAATAACTTCTATTTTTGAAGCCAAATGCTGTATGGCAGAGCTAGGATTTGCCTGTCAGTATTGCACCTGGACTTGGAAGAGAATGTGTCAAAAAGGTAGAAAATTAGATAGCAGTGTGGCTAATTTGTCTAAGAGGGGGACTTGCACTTCACTTACCATTTGAAGGACACCAAAATATGACATCAGGTATCCAGACTCCACTGCTTCCAAGCCAAAGAAATCCATAGAGATGATGGAAAACATAATCATGAACAAACCTATAAGGAGGGTGAATGTAAAGAATACATCAGTGTACTTGCATTGCATATAGTGGCCCAGATCCTGCTCTCAATCACTCCCAGTATGAGCCAGGAGCTCTCCCTGAGGTTGCCAGCACTGGATATAAACATGAGCAGAATCCTATTCAAAGTCCTTGTAGTAATTTAATCTTTGAGTATTAACTTTTTTATCCCCCTTACTTTCATCTTTAAATAATGTGACTATGTAGGCTGCAGTTTCAGCTGTTTATTATAAACTGGTAAATATTTGTATCACCGAAGCCAATTTAACCATTCAGACAGCAAGAAAACATTTGTTTTCTTGTTCAGACAAGACTGTAACCATAAAAATAATCTGATTGGATTCCTCTCCCCTTTTGCCTGACTTCAGATTTTCACCATGGGGAACAACCCAGTGACATCACCCAAGATGCAGCGATTTCACTGCACACCTCAGCAATGATGTCGGTGGCACGTGATGAATTTCTTGTGTGGACCAATAGTGGTGTCCACACAAGCAGTCAGGAAAGTACAGACAGAAACAGCACAGGTTGAGTCTGCTTTTCAACTGAGGCAACTTCTGAAAGTGTAACGGAAAATGCCCACTCAGTCTCAAATGAAAATACGACAGCGCGTTTCCCCCACCGCCAAACACACACAAATACAGACGTGCTTACACATGCTCCCGTCCTACACAAAGAGCCATCAAATTAAATACATTATGGCAAAACTTTGTGCTCCAAGCGTAGTATGGGGTAGGAGTCTGCTGCTTCCCCTAGTGTCTTGGGCACCTCAGAAAGACCAAGATAGTAAGAAATTGGAGTTCTCTGTGTGCCAACAACCCCATAACATGCCTGTGAGAGACCACTGATCCCTTTTGGAACAGAGAAGAGAGTAGATGACCCTTAGAGGTCCTGCCTTTTCTTGTAGGATCCTCTGAGTTACAAAGACTGGGTAAAAAGGGAGCTGTGGTCCTCTTCTTCTTGGAAAAACAGGAGTCCAGGAGGCATTATGTGAGGACTAAGAAGACAGCCGGTGGCCTGGCAAAGTGAGTCACTAACGTTGGAAGGATTTGCAGACTTTTCCTGGAAGGATGAAGAGAGTGATCCCAAATTGCTGGTTAAAATGCTGCGGAGGACTTAATCCCTTAACAAATGAGCATCCAGCAGCCAAACAGCATCACTACCAGTGGAGCACCTGCAGCAACAAGGACCTCCCTCCAAGCACCCCAAGCCTTTGCCTCGAGGCAGCACCACTCTCCCAGCCCAGGACTTGCCACAAAGCCTTTCTGAACCCCATCAGAGACACGTCTTCCCCCCTTAATGGGAGTAGCTGTACTCCAGCTGTCCCCATGGCATTGGGGGAGAGGGATGGGGGGCACAAAGGGCACCCTGCTCTGCTGCTCTACAGATATTTGGAGAAGGTGCCAGGGAGCTGAAGCTCGTGAAGATCTATGGCTTTGCCACACCCCTTCATGGAGAGCACCCCATCCTTATCCAGTTACTTTGAAATCGCTCTCAGCTCAAGCCAGCTTAAGGTAACATGCAAATAGCAGTATTTACTCACAACACCCAAATCAGGCAACAGGGTTGCACAAGTTTATAAAAGGCACACGTGAATAAATGAAAGAAAAACCACACTTGGTTTCACTTGTAGGAAGATCAGATTGAAGCGGGCCCTTCATCCTGCTACCCCACTGCAAGTACTACCTAGGAGGGGCTCGTCCTTCCTACATACCTGGCGCTTCTTCCTGGTACCACATGCCAGCTTCTACAGCTCCTCTCCCCTTTGAAGTCCCTCATCAAGTTAAGGCAGATTTAGATCATCCTCCTCCAAACAAGCTGCTTTCTTTTGGAGCAGGGGAATAGACTGTGCTCTTTAATTAGCATTATACATTGCATGTCTCCCCTGGAGATGCAAAGGTCTTCTTTTGTATCTGTTTCTGCATGGTCTCCTAAAGCTACCTGGAGAAAGGAGACCTGCTTGCCCCTCTTCATTCAGCAACTAAGGGGATCTTTTCAACTGGTGACACATTTCTTGGTGAAACTCACAAGGGGAGCCCCAGATTGAACTAAAAAATGGTTTTATGCTCATTGGAACAAGCATTTCTTGCAAAGATCTCAGCAGGTTCCCATGTGGGTAGGCTACAGGTCAGCTGAGTGCAGCCACATGAGTAATGATAAGTCTCAATTCACACTGCAAGGCTCAACATGAAAAAAAAATAGAAAATGGCAAAAAATATCCTCAGAAGCCTCACCCTTTTTGAGGGGGTCTAAACAAGGGGTGAACTCCTTAGAAAAAAACCCTGGCACCAGTGGGATGAATAATAAGGATTATGCAACAGAAGGCAGGGAAATTGTTTATGAGATGCAGTAATGAGAGGAAAAGAACCAAGGAAAAACAGGAGTGCAAACTGTATTTAAAAAAAAAAAAAAAAAAAAGATGTGACATGTCTAAAAGCAGCCTGTGGCTTTGGAGGGCCAGCTTAGCAATCCTCACTGCAAGATGGTGTGAGTAGGCAAGCACAGCCTCTGCGGGACCGTCAGCCCTCCTACACTGGACTGAAAATGTGATGGGATGCAGAGCCCTAGGGCTCACTGCAAAATCCTATTACACATGTGAAAGAAAATCCTTTTAAAAATGGGATGCAGGTGCTAAAGCAATTGTGTTGAAACCAGATTTTCCAAAGGCATCAGACAGCCAAAGATTCATACAAGCAGGTATTTTATCAGTATTTTCAAGGCCCTGGCGATTTCTGGTCAGTAAGAGGTATGTTCGAGATTTTTATTCTCTTGTTTTTTTTCTGTCTCTTATCTACCACAATGAAATGAGGCTCTCTTTTCCCAGGTCAGTTGAGAAGGTAATTCGGCCGTGTTGGAGATGTCTGCTGCCTGTCAAATCCCTGGCAGCTGCCCTCCTGCAAGAGGCACAGAGCCCAGGTCTGCTTTTATGCAACACAGGGAGGAGGTTCCCAGCCCTGCAGCCCTCCTGAGGAGGGTCTTTCGGTCTCAAACAAGCTAATTTTAGACAACAATGAGATCTATAGGGAACAAAAGATTTTCTTCGGTGTATATCACAAACTTGTTTACAAAGTAAATAGAGAACGGTCTGTAATTTGGGCAATTAATTAATTATACAGTTGCAGCCCGGAGATGAAAGGTAAATGAGCTCATGAGAAGCTCAGCCTCTAGCTGTGAGCCTCAGAGAATTAAGTGATGGCCAGTTCCCCTTTCAGCTGCCATCAGTTGTTCAGTCACCTGAAGCGAAGAGAGACCTGCAAAGAGAAGTCACTAGGATTTTAATCACTTCTCACTGTAGTGCAAGCACTACCCGTGTAGCAGGAGTGCCTGAAGTGAACCCATTCCTATCCTTATGGAAATACTCCAAGCCATTCATTGACAGACTATTAGCCTGCCTTAAATCTCAGCTTTGCTGTCTCCATCCTCTTTGCCTACAAAATGCCTTGCAGTTTTCAGCAGGAGATGTTTATTTTGTTTAGGTGAGCATTTTTGCTTTGCATGGGGAAAGAAGAATAGATTCTCCAACAGGCAGGAATTGGCATTTCAGCAGGAATGACTAAAGCAAAGTGAGAGAACACAGGAAATTACTGTGCAGATCTCATATGGATGTGGTCTCAGGCATTTTTAAACAGAGAAATGAATGCTACTTTAAGATGAGAAATGAGCCAGAATCAGCAAAGAAAACCTCCCTTAAAACATCTGTCTCATTCTATTAAATGCTGTCATATTATACACCTTTTAGAATACAGTTTTAAAAGTTTAGCTTCTTAAGAACCAAAAAAACTGCACTATTAGGGCAAGCCAGCAGTGCATTGAGATTGTATCCCGTCTGCTGTGGCAGGAGCAGGACCAACTGGCATAACTGATCTCAGCAGTGCCAACTACACACAAACAGGGAAAAAAAAATCAGAAATCCTTTACTTCCCTGTGTATTATTCTGCAACTCCAGTTGGACTTGTTCCCCCAGTGACATAGCAAGGAATAACAGATGAGCCTGATCAAGCCCAGAAATGCCACCCCCTTCTGATTCAGCCACACTCCAAATCTACTTTCATTTGTAAACTGAATTTACCGTTTACAAATTAGAATTTTATTTGTAAATCATGTTTCTTACTATTTAAACATCACGGGCTTCTCCAGACAAAAATGAATTGGAAAAAAAATGAAAGTCTAAAAGCTAAGGTGCCTTAATTCCTCTCTTAATATCCCTGTTTGGAAGGGAAGTGCCTTAGTTTGTTCAGATGCATGATGTATATGTGTTTTGATGTGCACAAAATTCAATTCTTGAAATCCTCATCAAGAGAAACTGCACTTTGTGTTTGACTGGGAAAGGAGCCATGACGGTTTTCTGTGTGGAAGGGCAGAGAACATCACCTTGTCCTTACACACCACTAACAAGGCTGACATGCTAACTTGTCTCTGGTCAAGTATGGGGAGGAAGAAGTTAGAGGGTAGGCAAAAATGAAGATTATTAAATTGTGGCCAAGGATATGTAGTCAGGCAAATTGGGAGATATGGACCATGTCAGTACAGCAACTGACTCAAAGGAAGGAGGGAAACAGGCAGGTTTGGGAAGGGTTTGAGTATCAGCAGGTTCCTACTGTGACACAAAAAACTAAGCAGAACATATAAGGAAGAGAAGAACAAGCACCACCATCATGCACAAGGGAAGAAATGCACTGTGGCTCTCCTGTGTGCAGCCTGATCCTCTCATCCACCAACAGTTTTTCAGTTGTTGGGAAAACAGTTAGGATACACATACACCTTAAAATCACTAAGTAAAATCAGGAAGGACCTCAATGTTTCCAGGAGAGGACAAATTATTTCCTTCTGCTCTGAAGAGATTGCAGCCTAAATAGAAATGACAGACAAGAGAAAAAAAACGTTTACAGCCAGGGGGATGGAGTAGAGAGATTAAGTGATTTGCCAAATGTCAGAGATGCCTATGACAAACAGTCTGTTTTACATTAAGTCCCAGGGTTTTGACCCTTTGTAGCTAAGACCATCTGAAAACATCCAACATCAAGTTAGGACCTGAATCCTCACTGCTCTATGATCAAATGCAATGTGCTCTCAGTAACTTGAGACAAGCCTTGTCTACACTGTATGTCATCTTATCTTAAATACATCAGCAATCACGGGTAATGGGTGAGATTTACCTATGGGAAGCCCAGCCAAGACCTTGACTATAAAAACTTCCATTACTCCTGGAAACTTCATCAGACGTAGGATTTCTCTGATGCTAAACAAGCTGCCAGACTGTGATGTACCTACAGAAGATGACATATTGATTAATACTCTATTTATACAGGTTGAGGGTAGAAAGTAAGAAAATCTGAAACTATCTGCTCAGGTTCACCATGTCCTTTCCCAAAAGGCACTTTAGTCTCTGCTGCACCAGCTTTCCGCTGACGGCAGGAGCTTGGGAGCTGGTGCCAGATCTGCATGCAGAGGAACCCAGTGAGACAGTGGGATTGCCTCCCATGCCAGACCAAACTAATCCCCAGCAAGGGGTCCACATTTACCTTTTCTGAGATGCATATCAAGCACTGGGCTGGAAGACTGCAATTCTACATTGCAGAGTGATCGACACATAGGAAATAATACTCTACCATAAGCACAATTTAGGCATTAAAGTGTCAGCATTTCAAGGTCAGGACCTTTTTGCCCTTAAATGCAACTCTAAGGTACTTCAGCAGTTCTTGCAGCATGTCAATCCCCTGTCCTTATTCATGTACTTTTTATCAGAAACACTAAATACTTACTGTGCTCTGCCACATGCTGGTTTAACTTTGGTTTAGTCTGTGAAGGGATCCAAACCGCTGCTATCAGGGTATTGATGAGACTTCCCACGAGCCCAACATATGTAGGAACAAAAATGCTGCAAATGGAAAAAAATACAGGGAACTGAATAAATATCATAAACAAGACATTTATAACTCCATCTTACAAAGTCTTGGGCACTTTGATGAGAACAATCCTCTTGCAGTTGCAGTACATAAGGCCATAAAAGAGCTCATATCCCTTCATGGAGCGTTTGGATATGACCACAATTCGAAATTTCACCAGAAAATGGCTAATGCTATCAAGATAGTTTATCGTTTTTATTATTAATAGAGTATAATACAATGTTTTAAATCTGTAATTGTCAGGGGAAAAGAGCTCTTCTTGGTTTAATGAAGCTTAGAAATCTTCCCACAGACAGCACAGCATCTGCTTATTAGAATCCACCTAATCCCCATCTAATCACCAATTTCATTAATCTAAGTATCATCTCACCCCTTGAAATTTCTCAGTGAAATCAAATGAAGTTAAGGAAAGCAAAGAAAGTACTCAAGATGATTAAGGATGGTAGAATACAGCCTTCAGCCAGAAGTAAACCCACCAGAGATACACTACCACTTGAAAAGGAGACATTAAAAATAACAAACATGATTTACAAAACCTTCTGAGAAGGTAATCAGCACTTTGACTGATGCACTTCCTTTTCTCCAAAGGTGCCCCAAAACAAATCAGCACCCCTCCAACTGCCCGTCTGAGCCTCAAACAATGAATTTTTAACAGAAGTGGAGGCCACATCCTTAGAATGTAGACAAAGTGAACCGCAATTATTAACTACAATTGTACAATGATAAAAAGAAACAATTACAACTTATCTAAAAAAACCAAGCACAGACATGAAAAAAATCAATAGAGCCAGTAATTAGTCCTCAGTTATTGCTGTCCTCTTAAAAGGGAAGGTTAGGAAATCACTCCTCCTAGTCTTTAAGGGTATATGGGAAGATTTCACACTCTAAATGGCTTTAACTCTGGCAAACACAGATAGAGCAAAGTCCAGGGCTGGAAGACTGAAACTCAGAGAAGTTGAGCTGAAAACAAAGGGAGAAGTATGTTTTAACAATGAGAGCAATTATCCACTAAACTAGTTCATTAAAAGTCTCCCCTGCCATAGGAACTGAGTTATTTGAAGGGTTTTCTAAAACATGTGCTTAAAATCTACCACAGAAAGTAGGTTTGGGGTGAGAATGTCCAGCAGAAATAGCAAAGGCTGGTGTCACAGAAGGCACAAGACTAGGAGACCATCATGGTGCCTTGGAGGCATCGAAATTTAAGCACCTTGGACTTCGGCAAAGTAATGCCTAGATTTCACCAGAGAAGGCTTTGGGATGTGTGGGTCTGTGCAGACTCAAATGTGACTATGCCATCCCTGCATTCCCAGCAACCCGTGCTGCAAAAATAAGACGTAAAAGCAAGCTATGAGCCATCAACTGATGCACCCTGTGAGCCTTCTGATGAAAGACTGCTTATTGCCTGAATTTTTACTGCTGATTTCCTTGTCAGTCCATGGTGTGTGGTTTTCATGGAATAACCAGCAGCAGTAATTGTAAATGCCTCAAGTTTCCTCTGTGCTAGAAAAAGGTGCGGTCTGAATAATTTCTGGAGTATTATTTAAGTCACAGTTAGCAAGACAGTTGAGGATTGAAATGCAAACAAGCAAGAAAAGCATCAAAGAGAAAATACATATACACACACACACACACGCATTCCTACTAATAGCAACGACAAAAATCCCAGCTGAATATTTTGATTCTCATTAATTATTGTTAATAACAACAAAGTCAGATAGTATCTTTCTGCAAATGGACCTAGTGCAGTAATTTAGACCTGCTGCCTTCCATCCTCCAAGCTGTTCCACTAATTAACTCAGACCACAAAATTAGTCATTTACTGGATCATTACTTTTTATTTTTAGTGCAGCAGATTGCCACTTTCTAATTTAAAATTATCTGCCAAACAGTTCCCAAGTGGCTGAAATCAAATTTGGGGACACAGATTTTTACCCAAGAAATCCAGAATTTCTACTTTACATTGGAACAAAAAGTGAATTTACTAACAAAATAAAAAGGATAAAATAACCAAAATAAGTAACTGCAGCTGGCTTAATGTTTGGTGGTTTTCTGGTTTGTGGTTTTTTTCGGGTTTTTATTTTTGACGTTCTGTATTTCAAGCTTTCATTCTGATACTGAAAAAACACATCACAAAACCTTTCACTGGACAGAAAAACTTCCTTTCTGGTCCTTTTTTTTCCCTGGGGTTGTCCAGAATACCAGTGTAAATATGTTTTACTCTTCTCATCCAAGAACAATTACAGCAATCAATGAGGGAAGGATCCCCCTGTAAAACTAGTAAGCAAATGATGCGGTATTTCACTGCAAGCATATGCCAATTTGCTGCTGTGAAAGGGAAAGAGAACCTTGACAGTTTAGGTATTAGGGAAAACTTGGGCTTGATGTAATGGATTTGTGGAATTTTTTACATCTGGTCACTGAAGTCAGAGAAATCCAGTAAGATGTGGAGCTCAAAACTGTGTTTTCCAGACAAGCCCAAAGCATTCAATATCCTCTTAAAATCTATCTTCTTAAGCACAGCTTTCTGTGACTGCTTAATCTTTTTCCACGTATTAAGCACTGTCATTCCTTGATGGAAAGGCAAAGGTGGTGAAGGTACACCCTCAAGTTAGCTGCTCCATTATCTCATCCTTCAGCAGGGATAAATGGTAAAATTTGACATAACTCACCTGTGTCCAGGAAACCACCTTTTACATTTGTTTGTTTGCTCATTTAAGAAAGATGAAGTGAAACCAAGGGTCATAAAAATGCCATATTGATACATCAGGTTATTAAGTTTTTTCTGATGTATCTTAATTTCTTTTTTTTCCTAATGTTTTCATTACAACCCATGAGTTATACAGGATGACACCTCTTGTGCCACCCCTCCAGTGTGGCATCAGTAGAGCATATCCTCCACAGTGAAAGGCAAGTGTTTTACAGAGCAGTGCTGGGCTGCTTTCCTGACAAATGGTCACCTCTGAAGCCCTCTGAGGGTAGCTTTGGGGCTTGGGTAGGTGAGGGGCTGCACACATTATCTTTTCCTGTGATAGGAAGACATGCAAATATTTACACTGCAATGTAAAGGGACACGGGTGCTAAAACCAGGGCAGATGTGCTGAAACATTATTTCTGGCAGCAGGAAAGACAAATGCCAGTTGATTGAGAAGACAGTGTTCTTGCAATGCTGCTGCTGGATGCTCAGCTAGAGCCCTTTCATGTCACCTCCAATGAGGAAAGCTCTACCTCCACCCTCAGATGTTGTTGGGAGAGGAGCTGCATCCTTGCAGATGTGGGTGGGAAGGAGGCAGTGGTGGCTTGGAGGAGTCCAGCAAGCAGCAGGAGGGTAAGGAGGGGTTTGCACCCCACAGCAGCCCTGAGGAACAGCGCTTTGGCAAGGGGTATGGTGATGCTATTGACATCAGCAGAGAAAACATCTGGCAGTCAGCACTCTGCTGTGCTCACTGGATCCTTTTCTGCATGTTAAGCAAGCAAAGGACCCAGAGTCAAGCTGTTGACCTTATTTCTTACTGGTCAAATGAGGAACAAGTGGCACAAATCAGAGCAACTAAGGTAAAGGTAAGACACTATGACCCCTCAGCAGAGTCAAAGGGTAGGGTGGCAGGGGTAGGAATGCTTACTGGGTTGGCAGCTCCTGCTGAATAAGACTTGGCTCACGGTCACTTGTCTCTTTTTTTATTTTAAGATTTAAGCATGAACTCTCATCTCTGCTGATATCAGCCAAACTCCTTCTTCATTCAGTTGTGCCTGTTTGGCTTATCAGGAGGAAGCTTCAGCAGGAAGGGATGCAGTGGCACTATTAAGAAGCACACCAAGCAGGTTGCTCCCACAGGACCTTTTCCCATCCTCTTCCCCTTCCTGCCCTCCCTCTCATTCCCCCTGGCTGTCCACAAACCAGCCATGTGGAACCAGAGTGAGCTCTGCCAAAACCAGAAGCAAATTTCCTGAGCAGGGTGGAAGAACAAAGGCTGTGGGCAGGACTAATACAGTTAAATTAAAGGGAGCAAAAGGGCGCAGCAGCTTTGACAGCTGAGTTCATTGTATGGCCTCTTCCAGCTTTGTGTTGATTAATAGGAGATTAAGAGCCTTTACTGTCCTGGGCTTTATGGCCAAAATAACTTGGGTAACTTTATCTGTGTATTTCCTCATGTTGCTAATAATTCCTTTGCTTTTTCATCTGGAGAGAGGGAGTCCCTTGCTGACTTTAGTCAGCAGCCTTCTTTCTCCCCTGGGGATTTCTGCTAGCAAAGCCCCTCTCAGTTGTCAGCTAAGACCACAGCTGCCCACTATTCTTTGTTTTCAGCCTTGCCATGAAATGGAGAATAAAGCCTACTGTCCTGTCCTGCATGGCACAGATGTGTCCCAGGGTCCTGCTGTCAGGAGGATGCAAGGATTTTGGCTGCAGGGAGGAACCTCCAGGAGGACTGGTTTTTGCAAACAGGAGCAGCTGCAGCTTGCCCTGACTTAAAGCTTTCAGAGAAATAAGAAGAAAATGTGAGCAGAGGGACTTGGATCCCAGGAGCCCATAACATCCACCAAGCACTGCTTAACAACCTAACAAAAGGCTCTCCTTTTCACTTCCCTGAGGCCATCAGGCAAATGTGGTGGATGCATTAAAAGCATCCTTTTAAAGAGTTTTAAAGGATTTAAAAAAGCGGGATGGTTATCCCAGGGCACACTTGCCACAGGACCCACAATGTGGCCTGGTACAAGACTCACTTGGTAGCCTGTGGCCAGGGAGAACGGACAAGTGGCTGACAGCTGGGATTACACATCTGGAAACTCCATCCTTAATGCTGGTGGGAATGCAGAATTGATGATGAAACCATTAATAGTAGCATCATGGTAAACAGATTAAACCCCAAAAAATCCTAGCATCCAAAGCCAGCTGGAGGAGGGTTGCATTTCTACCCATCTAACACTTAACCAGCCTCTGTATTTACTGGCAGGTAAATCCCAATGTGCACCACACCTCCCAGGTGCAGCAAAGTGAGGACCTACTCTATGTTACTTCATGACCTGCTCCCATCAGGGTCAGTTAGTATGAGGCAAATGAATGCAATCAGCGTTCAGTTGCTGAATCAAGACATAACAGTAACAGGTGACAGCAAGGGCTCACAGAAGTTCTCCAAATCCTGTCACATGTCTCTGAAGTCAGAGGTGGCACATGTGAAGCACCAAAAATATGTGGCAAAGTTTACAGCAAATGCAGCTCTTGGAAAGCAAGGCCTGGCCAGACAAGTATGTGTGGGTGTACAAACACATATGCAGAGCATTTCCCAGTAGCTTTGAAGCAATGCTTTCTGCAAAACTTCCATGAAAAACACAATCCCACAAAGGCATGTGAACCATGCGGGCATCGGGCAGTGGCACAGGAGCAGGAGAGAGGCCACTGATCAGGCATTTGCAGGCAGGTAATAATTCCAACTTGCAGACAGGGTGCTTGAAGAGAGTCCCTGCTGGTACCTGCCAGCCACACCCCTCAGGCAGTGCCAAGACAGGATGGGCACCGGAGCCTCCTGCTTCCACCAGGGAAGGCTACAACATAACAACACGGAATACAGTTTTGGGCTCCATCCCAAATTCCAGTCCTGGCTCTGACCTTGCTGGGTGGCAATTCCCATCTTTAGTTTCCTGTCTGAAAAGGCTGGGACAGACCCATGGAGGTACGTAGGGGCTGCTGCCAGCCAGGAGGCTGCATTCAGGCTGCGTGTGCCACGAGATGGTATCAGTCGCTTTCCAATTAGCATTCCAGCCATAGACTCTGCTCTGCAAAACCCAGGAGAAAAACACGCTGGTGTAATTGCATAATTAAATGTTGCGTCAATACAGCGATTCTTTCGAGGAGGAAGCAGTTCCCAATGATTAAAGATCCCTGAGGATTAAAGGATCAATGTGTATTTCAGAAGTGAATGGGACTGCGTTTGTTTTCTTTCTCTTTTTCTTATAAAGTCAAAGTTGAACACGGAGACAGCACAGATTGTTTTTTAGTGACTCACTCCTACTTCAAAACTGCACTGCATAAAGCCAGCATTCATAGCCAGCCCAGATTCCTTAAAGAGCTCTGAAAGGACTCTCAAAATATTTCTTTGATTGCAGTTCGGCCACACTATCCCCTCATACCCTTAGAGGGGCAGCTATGGCTGAAAAAGAGCTGGTGAGTTAAAAAGAAATAAAGTTCAGGTGAAATCATGACACCAAACCACGTGCTCCAGTAAATAGCTTTCAGTCTGCAAGAAAGTGAGCAGTGACCATTGTGTTCCTGATAACTAAGTGATACATAAACTTAGTACATAATGTAACTTATTGTAAATTAGTGATGGTTGCATTCAAGGAACCTTGTTTTACTGCTTTGACAATGCTTGCTGAATGCATTTCATCTTTGACCCATTGTGGTCTAGTCTATATTGTTGAGATTCCTCCTAAAAATGAACAAAAAAAAGCACAAAATTTCACTGAAGTTTCTTAAATAAACAAACCCACAAAAACCTCAACCAAAAAAAAGATTCACTGAGCCTACAAAATTTTTACACATTTCCTGGTATGTTCATGCTAATGTACAGAGCTAGTCCAGCTTCCACAGCCCAGGGCAAGAAACGGCACAGTAACACACATAAACTCGGACAACCCAGCGCTCAGCAGACTTCAAGGCACTGCTGCCAGTGAAGGGTGGCCAGTATCCCCCAGGACATTAATGGTGCCTTTGAGAGGAAAACAAAACAAAAAACCCAAATCTTCCTTTCTGCAGTTCCTATTCCCTGCCTCATGGACAAAACATCAGACAAAGACATGAATAAGTGTGCTTTGAGTCTTTCCCCCGGCTCTCCTGTCCAAGCATGTGTCCAAGCACATGAGACAATGGTACATTAAGCACAGAGCACAGTTAATGCCAGCTGAAGGAGTGTTAAATCCCAAGGGGGAACAAATGCAGCCTTTAAGGGAGATGTGCCACAGAAAGATGCCCTTTCTTCCTTGTGGTCAGGTAGAAGGTCCCTCACAAGAGGTAGGACAAATCGCCTAGGATAAATCACCTGTATTTCACCATAACCCCTCAGTTAGACTTCTTTGGTTGCAATTTGCACATTTTTTCACTGGGAGCCTGGGATTTCTCTAGAGACAGAACATAAAACTTGAGTGGATAGCCACCTCCACCCATGCATCAGCAGGAAAAGGAGGGAGTTTACTGCCTTGACGTAACTGGAAACCATGACCAGGGTGTCCTCTTTGCCATATATGCTTTAGATGAGGAGCAGCAGAAGTTGGCTGCTGCTGATTTGGGGAGAGCAGGAGGCTTTTTTTCACTTGGTGAACTTGACACCAAAGCAGGCTGTCCAAGGAGGTGGTGAGACTTTGCATCCACACCCTCTGCAGAGCCCCTCACGGGGTGAGAATGAGTCGTCTGCAGACAAGTGTTCATTCAGCTGCTTATTTCTAATGGCAGCCACATCTGGAAAATTTGGGTGGTGGGAAAGGAAAAAAATACAAAGAGGGTTATGGGCAGCCTGCGTGACCTGTTTCCGTCAGAACTGGGTGAGGGAGGGATGTTGAAGATTGGCACTGGTGCATTAGCAGGGCAAAGAGCCAAGAGTCCTACAGCGGAGGTATGCCAGAGCTGCCTTGTGCTGGAGACATCAGACACGGGAAGGGACAAGGCCAGGACCTCACAGTGATCCCCAAAGTCATTGGAGCCACCTGTGCCTTAACTTCCCTTAAGGGACATTTGCTCCTCTGTGTTGTCACTGAACCAGCAAAAGGGAGGTTACTGGTGGGACTTGACACTCCATCTTGAAGAAAAAACATTAGGTCAGTGCAGGGCATTGAATAAAAACACCTGGGTTTCTTCCATAGGGAAAATCCTCCTTTGGCAGAACTTCCTAGGTAAACAGTGCTCTGTATGAGCGGATAAGGCTGGCTGTCCATCAGGGGCTGTGCAGCAACAAAGTGATCTGTCCCCCACAAGAGCCTGCTGCCAGGGAAATCCCAGCTCGAACTAACCAGCTCCTGCCACAGCTCCAGCTCAGACACAGCAGATCCTGCTGCCGGGGTGTGAAGGACATGGTTGTGGCAGGATGCTAATTCCCAGGCAGCTGGAGCAGCCTGGCTGTGCCAGACTGTTCTGCTGCTTGATCCAACACAGCGCTCTTCCGAGGAACTTGCCTAATTGCCGGAAGAGGCGTATCAGTTACGCTTCAAAAAGATGTGGGCGGATTTGCATGCTTTGCCCATAATCCGCCACTAATTTCGAGTATCATTTATTCTCGTGTGCTCTTTTCTGATAAAACACCCTATTTTCAAATACTGCACTTTTCTAATTCAAAGCTTCACTTGTATGTGTGATTACTGCTTTTCCCTGTTGCATGGCATAGACAGTCCCACTGGTGTCTTGGTGCGCTGAACACCTGCACATTTACATGAATTTATAACAAGCAGGGGAATAAGCTGCATTCCCCAAAAGATTTTAGCCAGCTGGCTGGCTAAGGCGTTGCTTGACTCACACTCATATATAGTATCACCCTGTACGTCTAGAAATGGAGAAGAGAAGACGAGGATGAGATATGACCTGCACTTCCTGAACGGGGGCTTGCAACATCTGGCTTTGATGCCAGCAGTGCTAATACTGGATGAGCTGGGGCAGGTCAAGATAGGTATCAGAAAGTAGGTGTAAGTGGTCAGTGCTCACATCAGAGGCATCCCACTGGTGAGGCTGTAACATGTGCTCTTCAATCTGTCTGTGAATGGTCTGGCCCAGCAGTGAAGTTGGAAAGTTTGCTGAGGATACACAACTGAAAGGGTACTGGGGAAAAGCGCAGCCAGTGGGGAATTGCATATGGCCCTTAGAGGGCTGAGGGATTGAGCAATAACATGGCAGCTTAAAGTCAGTGCAGATTAAATTTAAAGTGATGCATTCAGGGAAAACAGGTCTTAAATTCACGTGTGAAATTATGGTTTCTGAACTGCTTATTATTACTCAGGAATGAGACCTTTGGAGATCACAGACTATTCCACAAAACCATCGTCTCATTGCTCAACTAATCAAAGATTAGGGATTGCCATGAAAGAAACAGCAAGTTGAACAGAGAACCTCATTAAGCCACTGTATAACCCATTGGTTCACCAGTACTTTGAATAGTGCATGGAATCCTCCTCTAAAAACGGCATCTAAGAAGTGGGACAGGCTCAGTGGATAGCAACAAGAAAATTCATGGTAACTGGTTTTATGCTTGAGGAGACTGAGAGCCTTTACTCCAGGAAGGAGATGTCCAAGGGACACCTTATAAAGGTCCACAAGTTTTTGAGAGACCTGGAGCAGGGAATTAGGAATTGACTGACATGGTCATTTCCACCACAAAAACTGGGAAGCACCAAACAAAACTGTCAGAGACTGGTTCAAAAGAAAGAGAAAAGCCTAATTCTTCTTGCAACATATAGAAGGTCAGTGGAGTTTGTTGCTACCATTGTTGGGGAAGAAAAAGGTTTAGACAAATACAAGGAGAGATTAGATAAACACTTGGAAGAATGATGCATTGAAGGTTACTAAAGAGTCACGAATCACAGTCATTCATTCATGTCAGGAAATCCCCTGAGTTGAAAATAGTTGGAGGCTGGAAAAGTAATCAGAGAAGTATTATGCAAGTTTGTCCCACTCTTTCTCTTCCCTAGGATTCTTACTATGATTTTATCAGAGAAAGGATAAGGATACCAAATCACATTGAGATGCAAGTTCAATTTCCTCCTCTACATTCAGAATCAAAACCATGTCTCCCATCACCACCTCGCAATTTTTGCTCATTCACTGGAAAGTGCTGGTTTTTTTCCTGCAGTTCTTAAACATTCCAGAGAATAAATAAGAATATCCACAACTCTCACTTTTTGCTTGGGACAAGCAGTTGGGAAAGGGTAATGTTACATTTCAGTCCAAGAAACATTCATATATCTTATCAAGTTACTGTTTAATATAACACAAAGATGCAATCTCCCATCTCTTAGTCTTTTTCTTGGATACTCTAAACAAAGTAATGCAAAGTAGTATTACAAAGTAGTAGTTTTTGGGGGGTTCTCCCCCACCTTCTTCTTCTTCATGGTGGAGTTTTGTTCCCTAACAGGTAGCAAATCCTTTAGGATTTTGTTAGGTTTTGGGTTGTTTGTTTTTTTTTAATTATTCAATTAAGCAACAAAAACTACTCTTCCAAGCTCAGAATGTGGTAAATTATTAAAACGCTCCGTTTGGGTGTGTCGCTGGGTAAGGACTCCCACACACAGACTGGTTAGAAGGTGAGCAGTGCTTGCTAGACTACTCGGTGACTCACCACTGAACGCATCATTAATTATATGTTACAGCATGTCTGACTTCATAGAGTACTGTAGGTGGTGTGAAATAATCTTTGAATGAGTTCAGCTTTTTCCAGCTTTTATGAGGTTACAACACTTCAGACTCCAAAAGACTCAGCTGGGCAGGAAACTGTTGAGGATTTGCTATAGTAACCTGAGCTGCACTCACAGCACATCAAGTCTCGACTCACACCAGTGGCTTTGGAAAATCTGCAAGTTTGGCATCAACTGGAGTTGTTACCTCTCACCATCCTGAGGTACTCACTTACTCAAAGCTGGCTCAAAGCAGTGTGTGGGCAGAGCTGAATTTTGCTGCCCAAAGATGAGGGGTGGGATCCAGGCAGTTCCTGCGAGGGGAAGGGGCAGGACTTGGCTGGGAAAGAAAGCACGAAGAGAGCTCTGGCTAGCCAGGACCCCTGCCTTTTCTGCTGGCACTAAGGAGAGAGGCAGTGACTGCTATTTCCAAGAGGACCTCTCCCACCTTCCAAAAACAGACACAGACACCAGATGCTCTGGCTTTCCACAAACAGCATGCCTTCTCAATACCCTGGCACAGGCAAGTAGACAACAGGACTGTGGGCAAATAGTCTGATGCCATAGGTAACAAGCTATTTTGCCAATGTTTGGAGGTGTCCCAGCATCAGCCCACTAGAGCACTCTAGCTTCTTCCTCTGTCAATCCCTTTTGCAAGCAGGGATCTGGCAAGGCTACTGCAATGATCCCAGAGAGCAATCCTGGTGTCACACAAAAGGAAGGACCTCCTCTACACCGTGCACCCATAGGCTATGAGGTAAATAAATAGTGAAGACATCGACTAGCCAAGTCTGACACTTAAATTTCATCTCTTACCAGGACTAGGTTCACATGATTGACATTTTTAAGCTACGTAATCCCTGGCAAAACAAGTTAATTCTTTACCTTGAGGTAACTAACTGTAAATGCAGCATCCTAACAGACGTATGGCACAGACTGATCTTGCCTTGGAACAAGTAGTGGCAGCCAACACCTCTTACTTTGAGGTGTGAAAAATCTTGCCATGCTTCATCAAGGACTCCAGCATCTTTTGTCTAATAAGACCTTTTAATGAAATAGTACACATAAGGACTAATTTCATATAGGAAGCAGTGTTGGAACGCTAATACCCAAAAGTCACAAATAAAGCATTTCACATGTCAGGTTGAAGACTTTCCAGCATCCCACTCCAACCTCTTTGGTTGCACAACAGGCCCCCTGAAACCAATCCTTTCTCCAGCAAAGACAAAGCCTGAGGGCTGTGGTGCAGCTGATTTGATTTCATGAAGAGTTTGACCCCAGAAGGAGGCATCTGCATGAGATGAGTGAGTCACTCCATTTCAATAATGGGCGAAACCATTAATTGAAGATGCACAGTTTGCTTGTTTGGGCAGGCTTCATATGCTCAAACCAGGAGTGGTCTCCCTGCTACTGTATTTACTGAACTCCTCCAATTAAGTACTTTGTTTCCCTCATCCATAATGACAATGGTTTCTGCATGTTAAATATATTCAGAAAGGAGGCTGCTCTGTGTTTCATAGCTGCAAATTGTAGTAGCTTTCTCCTCTATACAGTTTGTAGGAAAAACACTAGCCAAGGAACGGCTTAGAAACTTCTCACTGAGTGATGTACTTTCAATTGCTTTGTTTAGCATAGTAGGAAATAATTTTTGGGGGTTAAAAAGCACATCCAATACTAACTAAAGTTGCTTGCACTTTTTGGAGCAATGAATCAAAAACAAATTTAATGCTTTTCATACCAGTCAAACCTAATTGCAGAGTCTTCTATGCATCTTGGGTATTTCGGTGGATTCTAGCATTGCCAGAGCCCTGAACAAGAACACTCTTTAGCTGCGGACCTGCTGCAGCAATTGCATCTCAAGCTCTGCCTCACACACCTTTGCTCTCAGTTGGAGGCACTCCCCCTTAGGGAGAAAAAGCACTTTGTTCATTCTTCTCACCACATTTCATCTTGGCCCCACTACAGAGACCACCTACAGGGATGCCAGTTAGTATCAACTGCATTATGCTGAACTGGTATTTATGGGAGCGCACGGTGGGAACCACATCTTAGGCAGCCTCATGGGCAGCTCTCCACCCAGCCGCTCGCTTATGGCAGAAGCCTACTCCGTTCACCACCAAATGTCAGCAACTGCAAGCTACCTGATGGACTAGTACAGAAAAAGTGAGGCAGAGTGTTTACTGTATTTCTAGTTGCATTTAATTGCAAATTAGCAGCTGGAAACAAGGAGGGGTGAGCAATGTGTGAGCCGCCAGCTGTCTGCAGAGGAGTTTGGAAACATTCGATTATCCAGAATTGCAGAATATTCTGAGCTGGAAGGGACCCACAGGGATCATTGAGTCCAACTCCTAACTGAATGGCCCATATGGGGATCAGACCCACAGCTTTGGTGTTATCAGCACCATGCTCTGACCAGCTGAGCCATTTCTGTAGCTGCGGTGGGCGAAGCACTGGCCCACTGCACACTTGGGATCTGCTGTACCTGGAAGATTTACATTTCAAGCCATCTGCTGTTGCAAGAGGCAGAGCCCACACACTTCTTTGTCAGGACATCTTAGGGAACAGCTGTATTTTAGCTGCTCCAACCAGGTGACTGAAGGCAGCAAGGGGCCATGTTATTTAGTGTCTGGCAGTGACAATGATTTTAGACTGGCATTTGTGATATCCTGGAGCCTTGCAGAAGCTGGCTACTTTCAGTACACCAAGGAGGTCCACATAAATGAATAAACTTACTGATGAGGAAATTATTTACCTTTTGAGGTTTTTGGCTTTTTTTCTTTTCTTCATAGGGAAAAAAAGTTGTGTGTTCTCATTTCACATTGATTTTATTTTCAGCAGGGCAAAAACATGAAAATGGAGACTCCAAAGTGCTGCCAAGCCTGTTGGACATATGTCTGTACAGCACCAGGGAAATACTGGGGTGTCCAAAGTACATAGATCCCCAGACCTGGGTCCACATCAGTCCTTGTAATAGTCCTGTTATAAAGTTTTCCTTTTTTACATACAGAAACAGACCTAATGCAGTGGCAGCTGAAAAACCTCACAGTTTAAATCTAAAAATTTATCTTCATAACATCCCTGTGGGTAACAGTGGTGCAAACACCCCAGATGTACCCACAGCAAAATTAAGCACAGAAATCTTAAGTGCCTTAGTAAGGTCCCATAAAGATCACAGTGGAAAAAAAGCCCTAAAAATCAGGTGTCTTGCATGCAAGTTTAGTGCTCAGACCAGTGGACCACAATTTTCCCCTCCCCTTTCTTTTTCCTGGATCTCCCAAAAGCCATTTTCTGCCCCAGCCATAACTCTGATGCACAGGAACCCACAACTTGCTGTGTCTTGCAGCACCCTGACAACACAACACCAGCACCTACATATTACAGCACCACTGATCAGAGAAGCACACACATGTAGATTTTTGAAGTGTGTGACATCCCTATTATTGTTTCAAGAATTCTTCCCCAGGAGCCTTGATATTGCACACTGGTGTCTGCTGGCCCAGCTCAACAGGAACCAGCTGCCTTAGAAACAGGTTTTGCCCCAGGGACACATCCTGGAGCCCTGACTCAATTTAAGCATGTATTTGAGTAAGTAGAAAGTTGTCTGAGTAAAAACCACAGGGTAAAACAAGCCATGCAGATCCTGAGGAATTAGTAAGAAATGCTGCAATCCTGGCTGCACCACGGGCATCATGGAAAAGAGGTTGGAAAATATCAGCTGGGGACTATCAACTGATAGTTGGAAAATATCAACATGGAAAAGATGCAAGCCAGTAAAAGCTGAAAATGGTTTACAGGATCAGGCCCAACATCAGCAGTGTAGATGTGATGGCTGCCAATTCCCATCAAAATGGCAGCAGCCAACACAAAGAGCCCAGCCAGAGTGCAGAGATATGGATTAGCAGCAGGAAAGGACCTGAAATTCATTGCTCTTCAGTAAGTTATCAGATAGCAGCAGTTGAGCAAAAAAGATGGCATGAGTTTAGTACCAACATCTTTACCTTTAATCCCTGTTTCAGGTCAAGGCTAGTAATGGCCTCAGACAAAGTCCGTTTTTTTTTTTACTAAATCACACAAACTGAACATAAGTTATTGTATTTGCAGATATAGCCAACATATCCTGTATTTCAACTACACTAATATTGTGTTATCCTAAAGCACCATGGAATTTGAAGGCATTAGGGATGTTCTTTTTGGGTTGCTTTAAGTCTGGTTTGTTTGCCTTTAATTTCTTCCCCAGACCTACTTCTTGTAAAATCCAAGTATTACTGAGAGTTTTAAAAGATCACTAAACATGTGGAAAAAATTTATCCCAGAGGGAATATGAAAGCCATCTGCCCAAGACTCCCTCTGCACTCATCCTGCAGACGTGAGAAGCAAGAGATTGATGCTCTGGTGGTGAACACAAAGTGACGAACCCTGGTCTTGCTGGCATCAAAAGAAACTGCACATCCAGCTGTCCAGAGAGCTCATTTAACTAAGAGCATATTAGCCCCTAGGCTAGCCAAGACTTTATCAGTTGGAAAGTCCCAATCATGAGTGCTAGCTGCAAGGGGGAAGAAAGAAAAAAAAAGTAACAGGGAAAGATCAGGCAGGACAAGCCTGAACATGTTCAGTTTGTCCTTCCTACGTTACAATTATATCCTCATTCCTCAGAGCAAAAGGCAGTTCAAAGACACAATAAACCCCTTTTCTAGTCTTACGCTTCTCAGGAACGTCATTGGAACGGAACTGAAGTGGTTCCCAGAGATAAGGCAACAAAATAAAATTAAACCCTTCCCTACAGCTACACTTTGGTAAAATATCAGCAGAGAAATAGAGGCACCGTTCAGACATAACTATAGCATTCATCTGAGGAAATAAGACTTTCCTTAGAGGTTTCAAGCTCATCAATTTAGTATACTGCTCCTTAAATTCTGCACTGTTCCTTTCTTTGCATTGCCTCTAAGGCTCATACTAATTTCATTTTATGGGTTGGATACTATTTTATTGTCAGGAAATGTGACTCCCTTTTGGTGTACAACTTTATAAATTCTTCAGTTTAGGTCCCAAGAAATCTGGGCTAAAGCAGTATAGACCATAGAATGGCTTTGGAGCAGGCAAAGCCTGAGGGACCAATTAAAAAAGCCACCAAACTGGAGATTTCTAAAGCTTTTCTTTCTCCCCCTCGGGCCAACAGAGGGGAAAAAGAAAAGAAATAGAGCTGAAAGACAAGGCCGGAAGCATGCTCAAGATGGACCTGGGAGGTCTCCAAGGGTGCACCCATCCCATCCTGTCTCCCTCCCAAACCCAATAAAGCAAAACTAAAGGCACAGGGCATAACGATGTCACAGGGAGCAATTAAGTAGCAAGGGGAAAATAATTGGATTTTCAGCTAAAAACATGAGTCCCTAAACAGCCCTAACAGCAAAGCATTTGGCAGCTGCAAACCTAGACATTGTTGGGACAAGCAGAAACAAAAGGCTCCATCATCTGTTACCAAACCACACCGAGACCATCAAGCACTTATTGAAAAGACACGATAAAGTGAAACAACAGTGGTTTTAAAAAATATTTTCGAATCTCCTTTACCAAGACTTTGATAGAGTATAGAAATCGCTCTGCCCATCATCCCAGCTCTGGGATCTCATTTCCGACGTACATTCACGTAACTGTTACAAACTTCAACCTGGCACAGGACAGACATCTTTTCTACCATGATGGGGCTGCATGAGAACTTAATTACTCAACTAAAAAGCCACAAATACTCCAGACTGACTCAGTTCAGGTGCACTGGATTTTTTTCCTGCCTTTCACTGGGTCAGGGAATTTCTCTCCACCCTTTTCCAGCCCTTAGGAAAGGGGCACATGGCTGAAGGAGTCAGCAGTCATGAATAATCAGGGAGGGACTTCTCTAGAACAAGGCAGCAATGTGAAAAAGTCTTTCTTCTGGGACGACATTTGCATGACCAAGGGATGACATAATAAGTCCACAAACAAAAAAGGCTTTATACCCGCATGATGGCTTTTGAAACTTCTCTGCACTGACTTAGTCCTTCCCTTCTATACAGAAGCATCACATTTTGGGGGCAGGAATTTAAGCTCCATCTGCACCAGGTCAATTGCCTTCTCTGCAGCCGTGGCTGTATCTCATTCTTTCCAACTAACGCAATCCTACGACCCACATTAAGGATGCCATTTTATGGGACACAGTGTTTCCCTGTAGGACTGAAGGGATTTATTTCTGCTCTGGTATAAGGGCATAAGAGGCAGGCCCAGGGTGACAGACCTATTTGGATAGGAGAACCATCAACATACAGCTGGAGCCACCTCAAGAGGCAAGGCCAGTGCCTGGATATCAGCCTTCAGTGATGGAGCAGAAAGAAAAGGTAGAAACAGTATTGCCAGAGTGAAAGAGGAGCAACATGCTAAGACCATGCCAACCCCCACCAAAAAAAAAAAAAAAAAATCAAGCTCCAGTTAGACCCTTGGGACCTGCTGAAAGAACTAAACAAAAAAAGAGGTGCTGAAGTGCTGCCAGAGAAGCTGCATGCCAGGACACATCCCTGCGAAGGCAGCCCAAGTACTGTGTGTACCGCCAGGGCACCAAACTGGTGCTGGAAATTCAGCCAGGGTGTAAACTCATGGTGCAGATGATCAGACTGAAGCAGAACTAATGTTTCACTTCCAGCATGGGCTGTTTGCCAGATGTGGACCTCTGCTGAGGGTTAACTGAAATGCATTTGAAACTCTGCACAAAACCCTCTACTTCACAGGTAACTTGTTTTTAAGAAGAGGGCTGAGCAGTGATCTGAGGTGTAAGAATTAGATAGTTCAGACCCCCACAGAAAAGTGTCTGGGGACTTTCAGAGAGGTGAAGCAGGCGCTACAGGAATGATGGATGCTGGACCAAATCCAGCCTCCCAAGCCTAAGGGGATTTGCTCATGCTGCCGGGAGCAGGGAAACCGTTTCTCACCAGTATAGGAAGTTGAGTGCTTGGCAACAAGGAAGGCAGCTCTCCCACAACTCCCGTTACGCAAACAGCTGCCTTCTGCTGGGTTTCAACATGCTTCGCTGCTCCAAAAATAATTTCCTGCTTGATTTGTTACCATTAGCAGGAGCACAGAGTGCAGCATGAACAATTATGCCACTTCACACTGGATCCAGCTAGCCACTGAGTTCTTGTGAAAGCCCCGATTTCTTTTTTTGGCTGAGGGGCCCAACTGCGCAGGAGGGAAGGTAAGCGGGGTGATAGCATAAGCCTTCTCTTCCTCTCTGAGGGGTTTTGACGCAAGGCTGGACAAAAGTACCTGTCACCTTTGTCCTTCCAGGTCCTTTTCCAGAGCTGACATTTCCCAGCCCTTACAGCTCCTAACACTCATGGCATATAACCAACACTCAGCAACCAAGCAGGAATCAATGACAATATAAAGTTCAATGACAAAGTCACTGCCTGCTGGGCAATTAGGAGATGTGCTGGTCCTGGACAGAGTTGCTGGAATTCCCCCCAGCACAAGAACCCAAAAGCTACTATCACGCCTTCTTGCATTCCCACTGGATGACTTTGTGTTCCCTTTGGAGGTTGCTAGAGTAATAACAGTCCAGCCCAGTGCTTTGGGAACAGCAGCACTTTCCTTTCCTAGCTGGACTGGAATTTGGATATCAAATTTTGCCCTAAGGTGCATCTGATTTCCTGTTCCCTATTCCCAGCCCAGGCATCTGCATGCCCCTTCCCAAGGGCCTGCCTTGGGGGGATTCCTCCAGGGGCCTTCATCAACAGTGCTTTGGAAAGCTCAAGTAGTACAGAGAGTTAAAGATTCCAAGGCCCAGCACATCAGCACCACACTCCATGGCCTGTGCACCACCACCAGCACAGCACACCAACCTTCCCAACTCATGGCCTTACACAGCAGTTAGCTGGTATCTTCCAGATGAAGTTCAAGTAACGTCCAGCAAAGAAATGAAGCAGCTAAGTAAAACTCAGTGTCACCAATTAAAACAGCAGCTGCAAAGCAGTATTCAGGTGAGAGCACGACTACAAAATCAGCCTATTTTAAGGCAATCTTCTTATACTTTGAAATCAAAGTTGTGCAATGGCACATGTTTATGCTTATACATTGTAAGCCCAAAGAGACCATGAGGGACCATTTAATCTGATCTGCACCACATAAGCCTTACCAACCTTTTTTTTCCCCAGTTATTCTTTGAGCCACACAACGGCTTATGAAAGATGTCCCTTGGCCATGACTAGAAGAATATAAGGGATGATGAACCCACCATTGCTTTTGGGGAGCTTTGACAGAAACTAACCTTAGAAGGTAAAGCCCTAAAAAGAGAGGAAAAGTCTCATCAGCTGTCCTGCACAGGACATAACTGCAGGATGACACCCCAGTTTTCATATACAAGACAAAATATGAATCTGAGCTGACCCAACTGCCAGGTGAAGCCCTTCCTGTCACAGTCACAATAAAAGAGAATAACCCTGCAAAGAAGGTGATTCCTCAGCTGCTAGAGGACCTGAGCGGCAGGACAGGACTGGTGGGAAGAGTGTGCAATCTGGTTTCTGTGCTCAACTGACCCATGTCTGCAGCAGCTGCTGTTGCTGCTCCCACAGCCCAAGGGAGTTCAGATAAGCAGCAGCTCAGCTTTTCCAGACATAGCACAATTCCTGTTTACAGCCTCTGGGCTAGTCTTTTCAAAAGAAGGAGCTAGGTGTCTATTCTTGCAGGAAACCAGGTGTGTAAACAGTTCAATTAATATGCCCAGCAAACTGTGCTCTAGCACAGCAAAGAGGGCTAGTGGAGACAAGCCAAGAGCACAGGAGCCGATGAAGGAAAATACTTTAAAAGAATATGCTTAATTAGAGATGGGCCTGGGCCAAAAGTTCATATTTGAACACCTGGAATAGCCCAGGGGAGAAGAATGGTAACCTGAACCCAGATCCATGTTTTGTAACTCTCTCCTCTCCCAAATGAAGTAAAACCTAGCCCCAGACCTAACCATCACACAATCTGAGCTGCAGAGCTCCAACAGCCAAAGCTTGGAGGTCTGGTTTTCTAGTTACAGCCTGGTTTTGGCCAAGTCATTGTGCTCAGCTGCTGGTGTCCTCTGTTCCTCTCACCCCACTCCACCCAGTGTACTGTTGAGGGCCCACTCTGCCCCCTTAGAACATGCCCCTGGATGACTGACTCATGGTGGAGATGCCTGTCCAGTGTCTGATGGCTCATCCATTTGCTCCAGCAGCCATGGCATCCTCAGCACTATGACCAAGCCCAACTTTTCACTGCACTGCCTTCTTCCTGCCCTCACAAGTGACAGCTGCACCTCCTGGTCAAAGCAAGAAGACTGCCCTAACACAAAGCCAAGTGGCTCCACTCTTGTCTGTAAGACAAATATTGACAGTGACCCTTAGTTTTGTGCCAAATCCTCAGATTTATGGCTTGTTTTGAATGGTACAACCTCCATGGTAGGGAAAGCCCTCCCTGTCATTTATAAGTGCTGGCAGAAGTGGTAGACTCCCTTTTCTCCCCCACAGCTCAGTTCTCAGGAACTGAAAACTAAATTTCCCCCACACCTTACCATCTCTTTTGACTGCAGATTTTCTTTATAGCAGTCACATTTGACAAAATAAGGTCAGACCCATCCCCGTAAAACTGCTCTGTCACAGGCACATCATGCATTTCAGACAGCTTGCAAGGCTGACTAAACATTTACTTTTGGATGGCTCATTTCCAAAGTCCAGAGAGAGATCCTAGTCCACAATAAGAGAGTGCCTGGATGTGCCATCAGATGGCTTCACTGCCCTGTTACAGGGTGCCATTTGCATTCCTGTGCTTTCCCCCTCACTGGGTGCCACCGCTGAGCTTGCTGTTGCATGCCCCTCTCGGGGCAGACCTGCAGATAGGTCAGGCCTTAGCTCCTAGCTGGATTATTCTTGGTAGGTATTTGTCACTCATTTTTGTATCATCTGACCTTGGGTCCTGTTAGGCTGAGATAGGTGACTAATGCACGTGGCTCTTGATTGCTTTCCTGGTGGGCACCAGACCTCTCACGAGCACAGAATGGAATGAATTGGCACAGCTGCAGAAGAACAAATGCGATTTTCTCACACTGGATGCTTTAATAGTCAAGGTAGTGTTTGTGTTTTGAAAACCTTTGGAACAGTTTAGATCCACTGCTATTCAGAGCAGTTTTGCACCATGGGTGCACTCTTGGAGCTATTGCAAATTCTTCCCTGCTGTGGCTGAACTTCCATCCCAAAGAAATGAAACAATTTAAAAAAATAATGATCAGACTTTATACAAAAGCACAGGTAAAATTTTATGAGTCTTTCAAGGGCCAAGAAACTCTGTCTGAAAGTGCTTGCCACACAGCCCCCAAGCAAAATCAAAATGATGCAACTTTTGGTAGGTAGTACAGATTACAATCAGGCAGCTAAACATCCCAGACTGTGTAATCATATGCAATGAGAACACACGTGGGTGTAGTGTGAGGTGTGAGCCTGGTGTCACCAACCACAGGCTCCTCTGGTTACCCTAAAGGAGTTATTCAACAAATGCTTTAAAAGTTTCTTTTCTAAACCTCAGTAGGTCTATCTAGAAGAAGGTCTCTTTCTGTCATGAACAGTAGTTCCTGGAAGACTGGGAAATGTCCAGAACTACGCTGGAAAACATTAGCCATAAGAATTGATTCATCATCTGTCTCATATCCAGCTGTGTCTGGACAGTTGGAAAGGGGAGGGAAAGAAACTCATCACAGACAATATAAAATCTGTTATACAGCTTTATATCAGGAAAGAGCCCCTCTAACCTTCTGTAGGAAGTAAGTTTAAACATCTGACACATGAGCATCCTCAGCTTTAATAACCATTACAGTCTTTCATCCCCCCCCATTTTTTTAAAGTCTGAGAACAGCATTTAAGACTGGCCTCCTTTAAGCATTGCTCAGATGCTCCCCAGATGGCTTTTCCAAGGGGATTTATAATTATTCAGGTTTTTTAAAAGAAATATCCTGCAGCAATCTTTTAGGTTTCTGGGGCTTGCCTTCCTTCCTCTACAAATTTTTTTACCCAGAGCTTGATTTAAAACAAACTCAAAGGAAACACTTCCAATGACTTCAATATGTCTCAGATCACATACCCTGGGGTAAAAGAGGAACGAACCAAATCCCATAAAAGAAAAGATGGTGGAAATTTCAAAGGGTTTCACAGTGAAGTTTTGTAAAGAAGTAATTAGTCCAAAAGTCTTAGCCTAGAATATAATGAAATAAAGGAACATTCAGTAAGATGTTAATACTGCATACTGACCACAATGGATTCGATGTATAATCAATCCCCTCTCCACCAAGAAAAATAAATCAAAATCAAAGCAACGGTTGCTATAACAACAACTAAGGCAGGAAATCTCTGATTCCCAAAAACTCTCAAAGTTTTCAGATTCTGAAGTACCTTAAATGGATCAGGTTTCCAAAAGTACAAAATTCCTGTCTGCTGAAAATCCACGTTAGACATCCTCAAGTGGGAGGCTGACATAAAATCACAGTCATTTCTGGAAAGGCTGATGACTGTGCTTCTGTATTAGAGGGCAGCTGGAGAGCAGATCTGAGCCCCTTACCGATGGTAAAGCAAAGCAAATTATTCTAATGAACATATAAGGTCTTTGTCTCTCTCAGGCCACCTAAGTCATCTCCCAAGCAATAGTTAATTAGAACAAGACATGCTACTCCTCCAAAGCTACTGCTACTGCTCCACATCCCCCAAAATGGGGTGCAACCCTATAAGACGTGTTGTCCTGCCTCCTGCAAATGCTTACGGGGTGAACCACGAGAGTTTCTACAGGTGCTATGGCACAGACACACTGCTGGCTCAACACACAGTGCTAAGCCCTGTACACTAACAGACTCTCACCATGGTGTCTGGCCTCTTGGATCCCACCGTTAGCGTTGCCCTCCTCTTGGATCAGCATCTCTCCTTGCTAGCAGTACTTAAGGTAATTTCCTGCACCACTTGGCACAACACAGGGCTCAGCCCAAGTGGTCAGGAGCCTGTAATTTGAATGCTACAGAGAACATTTGATAGAATCATGGAATGGCTTGGGCTTGAAGGGACCTTAAAGATCATCTAGTTCCAATCCCCCTGCCATGCACAGGGACACCTTTCACTAGACTAAGTTTCTTTACTGGAAGGTGCTCTAAAGGTCTCCCTGGAGCCACCTTCTCTCTAGGCTGGGAAACCCCAGCTATCTCTGTTTTCTTAGGAGAGGTGCTCTGATCGTCTTCGTGGCCCTCCTCTGGACTCACTCCAAGAGGTCCAGAACCTTCTTATGTGGGGGACCCCAGAGCTGGATGCAGCATTCCAGGTGGGGAGTCATGAGAGCAGAGTAGAGAAGCAGAATCCCCTCCCTCAAGCTGCTGCCCACACTTCTCTTGATGCAGCCCAGGATGCCAGTGGCTTTCTGGGCTGCAAGCACACATTGCTATGGGTCATGTTGAGCTTCTCATCTACCAACACCCTCAAGTCCTTCTCCTCAAGGCTGCTCTCAATCTATTCCCCATCCAGTCTGAATTTGTGCTTGGGATTGCCCCAACCCACATGCAGGACCTTGCACTTGGCTTTGTTGAACCTTATGAGGTTCACATGGGCTCACCTCTCCAGCCTGTCCCTCTGGATGGCACCCCTTCACCCTAGAGTATCAACCACACCAGTCAGCTTGGTGCCATCAGCAAACTTGTGTTTAAGACCCACTGTCCAGGTCCTCAACAAAGATGTTAAATAATAGTGGTCCCAGTACAGCCGCCTAAGGGCCACCACTTACCACTGATGTCCGTCTGGACATCCAGCTGTTGACCACAATTCTTTGACTGCAGTGATCCCGTCAGTTCTTTATCCACCAAGGGGTCCACCCATCAAGTCCATGCCTCTTCATTTTAGCGACAAGGATGTCATGCAGGACAGTGTCAAATGCTTTGCACAAGTTCAGATAGATGATGTTACTCATTCCTTCCTCAGCCATCCCTGCTGTAGAAGGCTATCAGATTTGTCAGGCATGATTTGCCTTAGTAAATCCTTTTGGTTATCGCCACTCACCTCTTTATTTTCCATGTGCCTTAGCATAGTTTACAGGAGGATCTTGCAGGCACAGAGATGAGACTAAGTGGTGTGCAGTTCCCCAAGCCTTCCTTTTTCACCGTCTTTTAAAAAAAGGGCATTTTGTTTCCCTTTTCCAGACACTGGGAACTTTACCAGACTGCCACAGCTTTTCAAATATCATGAATAGTGGCTTAGCCACTTCATCCACCAGTTCCCTCATCAGGTCCCAGAGACTTGTGCACCTTCAGGTTCCTTAGATGTTCTTGAACCTGATCTTCTCCTACAGTGGAATGTTCATTCTCCTGGTTCCTGCTTTTGCTTTCTGTGACTTGGGCAGTGTGGCTAGGGCACTTGCCACTGAAGACCAAGGCAGAAAAGTCATTGAGTACCTCAGCCTTCTCCATATAAGAAGCTAACTAGGTCTCCTGTTTCCTTCTGGAGAGGGTCCACATTTTCCACCATCTTACTTTTACCATCCACATACCTATAGAAGCTGGTCCTGTTGCTCTTATGTCCTTGGTCAGATATAATTCTATCAGGGCTTTTGCTTTCCTAAAAGGATCCTGGCTACTTAGACCTGACTACTTAGAACTTTCTATGTTCCTCCCAAGCTACCTGTCCTTGCTTCAACCCTCTGAAGGTTTCCCTCAGACACCCTTTGTGTCTGAGTTTGTCCAGGAGTTCCTTGTTCATCCATGCAGGTCTCCTGGCATTTTTGCACGATCACTTTGTTGGGACACATCTCTCCTAAGTTTGGAGAACGCAATCCTTGAATATTAACCAGGGAGGGTTGGGCCCCTCTTCCCTGCAGGGCTTTATCCTGTGGTACTCTACCAAGCAGACCCCTGAAGTGGCCAAAGTCTGCTCTTCTGAAGTCCAGGTCAGGAAGTTTGCTGTGCACCCTCCTTGATGCATTAAGCACCTCAAACTCCACCACCCCATGGTCACTGCAGCCAAGGCTGTTCCTGAGCTTCACATTCCGTACCAGCCTCTCCTTCTTGATGAGAACAAGGTCCATTGTTCCATTGTCCATCTCCTCATTGGCTTCTGCATTACTTGGCAAAGGAAGGTATCATCAATGCATTCCAGAAAGCTCCTGCATTGCTTATGCCCAGCTGTGTCATCCCTTCAAGGACCAGAGCTTGTGAACATGAGGCCACTCCTATCTGTCTATGGAGGGTCTCATTTGCTTGGTCTTCCTGGTCAGATGGCCTATAGCAGACCTCCACTATAATGTCACTTGTCCCTGCTCTCCCTTTAATCCTGACCCATAAGTTCTCGGTTGTCTTCTCATCCATTCCCAGGTGGAGCTCCATGCACTTCAGCTGGTCACTGACATAGAGGAATCTGAGAAGCATCGAGAAGTTTCTGATGCTGGAAATACCTTCTTGCTTGGCTGCAACAACCCATGGTTTCTCAGGCTGAAGCGACAAGCCCTAACAAGTGCTGGGGTTAGCCTGGAGATGGCCATTCAGAAAATCCTTTGGCCTCTGGCTGCTTTCACTGCTGGAATGCTTCACATACCTTTGGCTCTGGTGGTGTGGCTGTGAGCAGGGTTTCATAAGGAGACTGCAAGGAAATGAAAACCCTGGGTGGGGCCATGGAAGCTGGTGTAGTTCATGAGAAGGTCACACCCTTTTCATTTCATTCTAAACACACCATTCAAGCAGCCTGACCTTCACCCTGGGCCATGGTGAACCCCGTAAGAATTGCATCTCCCCATCCATCCAGCAGCCTCCTGCTCATCCCACCAATCTGGCAGCAATGGTCAAGAGAAGAACTGGGAATGGTTTAAAACTCCACCCCAAAGTCTTCTGAAAGGACTGCTTTTCCACTCATCCTTTACAGCAGTCATATTCTATGCAGGAGGAAACCGGGAGAGCAGCAGCAGAGGATGTGCTGTCCCCTTTCTTCCCCTGTGGCAAATGAAGGTCTGTTTTAGAAATATTGTTTCCTTCCAGTCCAAGTCCCTTGGTGCCCTCATCTTACTGCCCCAGGTGTCACAATACATCTAAAAGCACTAAGTCTGTCTCTTGCAGAGCTTCACTCCTCATCTCCCTAACTCCAGGAGTCTTACCTCCTCCCAGTCCACCCTTCACATGCCAAATCCACACGTTTCCGTTCATCCTGACCTTCCCTCCCTCCCTTGTCTGATAGTCCTTCCCACACAAGCACCACATCCTTCCTGCCCCAGCCTCACCACAAGGCTGGGTTTGTTCACTGAAGCAGATCAGAATTAAACATAAGCATGACCCTTTGAATCAAAAGGATTAGGAGATGTAAAGGAGAGAGCTGCCCATATGAATATGTACAGACATGAAGGGAGGAAGGTAGTGCCACCTCACGTTGCCCTCAAGGTCCCTCTGCTAGCCCTTGCTGGGCTCAGCTCTGCACTTCAGTCCCCTGCCTCTGGGATTCTCCCACAACCACCACATTCTGTGGTTGACTGAGGATTTTTCTCTGCTTTGCTAAAACAACAAAAAGCTGGCACTGGCTCAACTAAAAAAAAAAAAAAAAAAGATGGTAATTGGGCTTACAATGACTGCCTGTCCTCCAGGACACCCGGGGATGAAAAAGAGAATACATCCAGGAAAAACAGGATGTATTCCCTTAAGGTAGTAGATATTTGCGTGAGCACACCTCGTGACAGAGAGTCTGCATCCTAAAGGCAGTATAATCTAAATAGCAATATTGTAGATGTATTGGATGAGGGAAGGAAAAATCATCTCACTGCCCTATCTTATGCACGAGGAACAGCAGTGCAGAGGGATGGGATGACTTACTCACATAGCAGGAAAATCACAGCAGAGCCAAGTCCCAAATCCCAATTCAGGGACTTAACCACAGTCTATTCTGTACTTTCTATTTTCTGTTAACAAAGGAAACAGTATATCTCTGGATTTCAATCCCCAGTGATACTGCTGTATTTGCTGCCCAGTCATGAAATATTCCAGGAATGGGAAGAGCAGATGAAGATCTAGTGAGTCATGAGCAGATACTGCCTGATTGTACAACCTGCATTATGAGGGTCATGTTCAGCCCTCCACCATGATCTCTGCTAGTGAGGTCAGACCCAAAATACCTTATGCCATTTTATAAAATTCCAATTTTGGTTTTGTTGTGGGTTCCCCCTCTCCCCCCCCATTTTTTACACTCATTCCTTGGGGCTGTCAAACCAGGCTTAAGAAGAAAAAGCAGCCACCACCTCAACGCAGCCTTGCAGGAACACAGCTAACAACCAACCAGGCAGGGCATCATACTGCACAGAAACCTAGCACTTTCAAGGCATCAGGAGAGGGGAGCAGTGTTCAAGCATCCATAATTGTTTAGCAGAGTTGTCTTCACAAACACACACGCTTTTGATTGCGATCTGGTGACCACGCACACAAACCAGGGTTTTGCTCACCCGCCGCCCCCTCACTTTCTGACTCCAGGCATGGGGCGGCAAGGCAGGGCAGCCTGCCCCAGCACACAGGCATGATGAAAGCTGCAAAAGACAGCAGGGAAATTTCCTTAGCTTCCCCTGGAGATATCTTTTCCCCCCCTTTTATTTTCTAACTGCCTGTTTGCTTGGGAAACTGCTGTCAGCCCATGGAGAGACACCAGGCACATCATGCCAGGAGTCCCTCTTCCCCTGGCTCTGGTGCGAGTCAATTCCCAGCAGTCCCCAAAACTCAGCTCTGTCTAAGCAGAACAAACCAGCCACAGGAGGAAGGTCTGATATTTTCTCAATTTTTTTTTTAAATGCCTTTTCACGTTGGTTTCCTTGGGAAAATGAAGCAGCTAACCCCAAAAGGCAGAGATGCCCAGAAGGAAGGAGGGTGCTGTGGGGAGAGGGGCAGGTGGCCATCTCTTGAGAGCTGGCACAGCCACACTCACAGCCCTCCCACCACATTCCTGCAGAAGGTTAAGTAGAAATAAGGGTTTTGAAAGAAAATGGAGAGCACCTGATAAGGCTGAGGAAGGGGCTGCCAACAAGCCCCCGGTTAGCTCAACCCAAGCCTAGCTCTCCTCAGCCATACCCCATAACCTTGAGGGCAGCCACAAGGCATGGGCTCTCCCTCAAGCTGCTGGTTCCTGCCCTGAACCCCACTCTTCCTCCCTTGGGAAAGGGCCCCACCTACGGGTGAAGTACCAAGAAAGGGCTCTTGGCCCCATCACCACACCTTCCCCACTGCAGTTCAGACTGGGGGTCGTAGAGAGACCAGAGAAGAGCCAGGTTCGCTGAAGGTCAGCAAAGGGGGAACGAAGGGTTTGCAGTGCAAGGGTCGTCTTCCAATAGGTAAATGGGAGAAAGCCAGGGGACCCAAACTTAAAAATTGGTGGCCTAGAAGTGAAAGGCAGGTTAGAGGTTTGCAGGAAGGCAGGGCTAGGGATGAGCTTAGTGCAGACCTGTCTGTTGCATGAAAGCAGCACAGATGGAAAACTGCCCAGGACCTGCATCCTGGTGAATTCTGTTCATAATCCAGCATCAAACTCCAGGACCATTGACCACAGGTACAATGTGCTGATGGCCAGAGCCAGTTCTGGGACTTGGGTGTTAAGCAAGCAAAAAGTTTAGGAAGCAGACTAAACTTGAGCTGCTTCACGAGAAGGTAAGTGATGCTGTAGAAGCACCTGTACCTCTCCATCAAACAGAGTCTGAAAAACAAATTTAGGTGTAGCTGTTTCCGCTGTAAATGCCTAAGATTAGGTGAACTCCACCCAAAGCACAGAGGCATTTCTCAGGTTCAAGAACAGGTTAAATGTCATCAGAACTAGAAAACTCTGGTGCTGGGAATAGAGAAGTGCCCTAGACCTGACCTCTGAACCAACAAGTTGTTGAAGGATGATATGCATGATCCTCTCTCTTAGACTTTACAGAAAACCTTTGGGACCATGGCTTCCAGAACTAAGATAGTTGTCATGCAGAGTAAATGAGAAGAATCTCTAGATCCTGTTTTATTTTTCACAGAAAGCCATAGCTGAGGGTCTCTGCACCTTCCCCAAACCATCAGCTCCTTGACAAACAGCCCATTTTGCTATTCTGTCCCCATCTCTCCCAAGGTACCACAGAGCTCAACCAACAGTGACAGACCATGTTGCAGACCATGGATGAGTTGCTTGCTGGTAAGCAGTCTCCATGTCCCTTTCTCCAAAGTCCCTTGATACAGAGGACAAAGAAATGCCTGTACCAAGCATCACCAATTCTTGACGCTTGGCTGACCAGCATCATCCCAGGCAGCAAAATACCATAGTTTCTGCTGGAAGGGAGCAGGAGCAGCTCCCAGAAGCAGAATGCCCTGCTTTGTCCTGAAATGGAGCACAACCCTCTCACCCTTTGCCATGTGCCCACCCGCCTTCCCAGCTCCCAACCTTTAGCCCTTTCAACACCCACAGTTTTTCCACTCTGCTATGAAGCCATGAGAAATTCCCTGCCAGAGGACATTGTTCAAATAGGTTATTGAAAAGAAATGCAATTCCCTACTCCAGGCAAACAAGCTCCTTCTTTTCCCCTTGAGGAAGAAGGATAATAGCACAGCCAGGAAAAAAACAAAACAAAACAACAAACTATCCCCAAAGCCTGCTGTAATAATATTAAATAAGAAACTAAAGAGGTTTAGCCAAGAAAATACCAAGTTCAAAAGAATAATTGCTCCAAAAAGATTTAAGCCTACAGCTGAGTCACTAAAATGAAGAAACCTCTCCGTGTCCATAGAAAGCAAACAAATCTTGGGTCATGCAGCAGAGCTTCTCTACATCCTTGTTAGAAGGAAAGAAAAAAGAAGCCAAATGCAATTAATCATAGTCCCAGAAGAAAGGATGAAATCTGTGTAATTAGCTACCTAGGATCATCTTTTCACTTTTGAAAATGAATTCAGCTGCCTTTTACCTTTCACCTACAGCGCTGCCACAGAAGTCTACTATAAATACCAAATCACTTCTCTCCAGGGGTATACTCACTTGCAACAGGTGGTCCCATAACAGCTTTGCAGTAAGTATACACAGAGGGGAAACATTTGCAGAGTGCAAACAGAGCTTCTTTCTTAGTCACCTTTTGTGGATGAGCTGTTATGCAGTTTTCACCCCCCAAGAACCTGTAGACCTCAGCTGAAGTAGAGTTATTTTCAAGCTAGGTATTTTATATCAATTACCAGAAAACACAAATTTTAAAAAGCATACAAAGATGAAAACACTTTTCCAAGTGTTTAAGATTACAACTGCTTGTGTTAATAAATTGTCTCATACCTCAGCCTCAGGTGGTGTAAATTTGCCTGGCCATCACCCTGCCCATAGAAATCCTGTTCTTCACACAGTTTGTACAGAGGTGAGTGTACAGGGCTATATATTCACAGAGTCCAGCTGAGTCCAGCTCTTAAGTGGATGGCCCACATAGGGATCAAACCCGTGACCTTGGTGTTATTAGCACCATGCTACGACCAACTGAGCTAATCTCTAGGTGTATTAAGAGGAAGAACTCCAGCAATTAAATTCAATAAGGCAAAGCCAGTTCTCAAGCAGTGGAAAAGGCAAAACCACATTTCACCAATGAAACATGTCCATATCTGACTAAAAGCCATAATTCTTTTACTACAGTTTCATTCAAAGTTTTGGAAAACTTCAGGGGAAAGTGTAGCACTTAGAAGAGGAAAGGCTGGAGCTGGTGGTTACGGCTTAAGAGCAGAGGTCAGGATCTAACATTCAAAAAATCCTATGCAAATCAGAACAGTACATTCAACTCCCCCAGGGCTCCCTTAATGAATAAGGGTTGACAAATATTATTCCAACACAGAAAACAGTAACAGACCAGCTCTTTAGGTCAAATACATCAACAGTAAATACAATACAGAAGAATAATACCAAAATTACATCAGCTGAGGAACTGAGACTGATTTCTACTCTCTCTCTTGTATACAAAGCACTGCTAACATATGAATAATGCTGTCCACAACAGACAGGGAAGGCTGGCCAGCTTTGTGGTGAGGGAGAGCAAAGAACAGAGAATGGACAGAAATCTCCAGCTTTGCTCTTCCATGACATAGCAGAAACACTTAGATTTTAATTGGAAGGTGATTGAGTCATTCTTCTGTGAAAAAAATGGAAGTGATTACGCAGCTCCAAGTACAGCTGGAGCCTTCCCATACAAATGTGGGAAACAGGCAGGGATGATTAACAGGCAGTCTGTGGGATACAGCAACAAGGCCAAAGAGCCTCGGATATGTCCATAATGCAATATCCACTCTCTTCCCTTCAGGTCTGTGCCTCAGACACAGCTAGAGGTGCTGGAGAGGCTCTGGGGGCAGTTTCATGGCACAGAGCTGCCTTCAGCTGCCTGCACAATTGAATTCCTGCTCATCACCAATATCAGCCAAAACACTAAAGCCCAGTAGATTACTCCTCTAATCTTTGCACTGAAATCTGGCAGAGGAGCTAAGCACATTGTCAAAGCAAAGTGGGATTTGGCTTCAGCACAGGTTGTTACCAAACACCCAGAGCGGCTTTCTGAGCCTGAAGCTGCTGTTTATTAAATCATATCCACCCTCTCCATACCGGGGTGCTCAGGAGGGCCCTGCCAGCACGGTAGAGTTTGTTTCTTGTTAACAGAAATTCCTGTCATCCTTCCACAGGGCTGCACAGATCCTCATGGAGAAAACCAAATACTGCCGCTAGACAGGCTGCTTTCCCCAGTCCTGCCAGGGGACCGAAGAGCAGCCCCACATCCACTGCGACAGGCTGTTCCTGCTGCCGGGCAGGATCACCGAGCCGAAGCTGCCCTCCTCCGGATGCGAGGAAAACAACCACTCCATGGGAAAGCCAAATACCAAATCGTTTTCCAGGTGCAGGTGCCTGACTTTCCCATAATTACGGGCAACGTTCACTTTTCTCAGAGTTATGCCGCAGGTACAAAGTTTAAGGTCCAGAAGGTTTCAAAGTAAGTGGGGAGTCTGGAAGCCTCCTGTTGTCTGACACACCAAGCCCCAAAAGCCAGACTGCATTCAAGCAAATGTCTCTGTCTAATGAAATGAAACAGGAGATTTTCTCCTACTGCCAGTTTTTCTATAAACCAGTGACTGATGCACACACGGGAAAGTGAAACCCCATAAATTTTTTCTAGATAACAGTGCTTCAATGTTGATGTTTAAATAATGCATACAATCAAAGCTGAGCACTGACGTAACCTTTACTTTCACACAGTTAACACACAGAAGGGATACAATCACTGTATTTGATTGAAAATAATACCTACTAAAACCAGCACTCAACCAGCAACATCTATAAAAACTTTTAAATGCTGATTAGTTAATATTATTCATGTCTCCAATTTTCATTTTATGCAACCATGTAGCAACTACAAAACAAATCCTCCTAGCCAGCCTTGTGTCACTTGGCCAACACAGAACAGGCACCAACCCCAACGGAATTAAGGAAAATCTTTTCAGGTTTTCAAGCAAGAGGAAGAAAATCCCTGAGATTCTGCAACGATTAATGTGGCCGAACACTGCCAAGGTACAGCAGCAAAGAGTTTTCAGGGCTGCTCCCTAAGGCAGCAAGGTTAAAGTGTTTTAGTCAATTAACCTATGCAAAGATTCGAGACACAAAATAGCATCAGTGCAGCATCTGAACACGTGTGGATGCACAATGGGGTCCAGAGAGCAACACATCATAACCCAGTGTGCCCTATGCAAAACATCCAGGAGATGTATCACCATACACAGTCTGCAGTGCTTATGGTAATAGGATGAGGATGAGAGTGATTTTTACCCTCCATTTTGTGGGGTAGAGTTATTTCCATGCCAACCTGAATCTGAAAAAGCAAGTGTCTATAATAAAAACAAGTAGAGAAAAACAAATCCTTGAAAGTTCACAAGAGATTTCCCCCCCCACCAGAGAAATGCTGGGGAATCTTCCAGGAAGTTTACAGCCACATGCACTTCCCTGCCTGCAGAGTTCTTCAACACACTACACCTTTTGAGCTTCCTTTACTATGAATGAATAGAGAGTGCTAAATTCAGTAAAACCACACATTTCATTCCCATGGCAGAATACAAGAGAGGGTGGCAGCCTGCTGTGATGTGCCAGCCTATGGAAAGCAAACAGAGAGGTGGCAGGCGTGTGCTTCATCTTGCTGTGACAGGGCTAGAGCTGCTCAGGATTTTCCCCCACTGTCCCAAGCTTGCCTTTCCCTTTCCTAAGGTCTTGCTCTACGCTGAGCATCCCCCAAGAACACTAATTTCTCCACGAGTTTCACACTGCTCCTAATTTCCATTTCTCAGTTGCACAACATCATTTCTTAAAAGCAGACTATGCCATGTGTGCTGCTTTTCAGCACACTCAGCTCCAAAGGGAAGACAATCAGGAGAAAGACAGAATCCACTTCTCAATTCAGCTTGTTTTTAAATCAATTTAAGTACACAGAATAGACAGAAAGTGATATTTTCAACAAGATCTCCTTGAAAACAGTGGGAGTATTCTTTGTAGCGGTATGGAAAGCAAAATTTAGAGTTCTGATATGATCCTCTACTGCCACCAGGAGTAAGATATCACAAAAGCTGGGGGCAAGCTAAATATGCCTTAGCAGCTCCCTCTCAGTGGTTGCAACAAAATCAATACCAAAAAAGTGGGCCACTCACCCAAATTTGGTGGAGAGAACACCTCCCAGGGCAGAGCCAGCGATGATGCCTATTCCAAAGCAAAGACCCAGCTTCCCCAAGGCATCAGCACGTTGGGAAGGAGTAGTCACATCTGTAATAACCTTCTGAGCACCTGCAGGGGAGAAAAAAATTCCAGTCTCTTGAAAGAAGCTTGTCATAGGGTCTGAGCAGGTGCTCGAGCAGTTCCCATGGTTTTATTGCTGAGCCATTGAGAGCCTTTTTTATTTTTTTCCAATTAAAACTTTGGTAGGCTGGTTTCTGTCCAGAGGCAGTTTCCCCAGCTCACAAGTTTTGGACTCTGGATGGAAGAGAGCCTCCAAATAAGCATTGGCCCTCCCCTCTGGGATCCCCACATTCCATCAGTTTTGAACACAACAGCCCGATCAGCAGAGATTGTCAGATACATTGGGACACTCCATCAATGATCTTAAAGTCCTTTTCCAACCCAAATGATTCCATGATTTGTAATCATACAGACCTTCAGGCCACAAAAACAGTGCCTGCCACAAAATGGTCCTTTCAACCCCAGGGCAAATGTTCATGCACAGTGCTGAGTTGAATGGGTCCAGCCCATCAGTCATGGGAAACAAAAACATTCAAACCACTCAAACAAACCACTTCACAAGTGGCAAGAAGCAGCTTAAGCCCATTTCAACTTCAGTCCTCTTGCACGAGTTACATGAACTTCTAGTACCTGAAGTTTGTTTTTTACTAGAAAAATGTAGGAAATGTGAACTGAAGCAGAACTTCTTGGTGGGTATAGGAGGGTGTTTCTGTAATAATGTTATTTTTTACCAACATGCTCATTTTTCCAGGAGAAAGTGAAAGCTCTACTAGTGAAGGGACTAGCTAGCTCTACTGGCAAAGGGACTCGAGCACAGGTTGAGGCTGAGGGAGCTGGGGTTGTTTAGCCTGAAGAAGAGGAGGCTCAGAGAAGACCTCATCGCTCTCTACAACTCTCTGAAAGGAGGTTGTAGCCAGGTGGGAGTTGGTCTCCCAGGCAACTATCAGTAAGACAAGAGGGCGTGGTCTTAAGCTCTGTCAGGGGAGGTTTAGGTTGGATATTAGAAAGAAATTCTTTACAGAGAGGGTAATCAGGCATTGGAATGGGCTGCCCAGGGAAGTGGTGGATTCTCCATCCCTGGAGGTTTTTAAGATAAGAGTGGATGTGGCACATAGTGCCATGGTCTAGTAACCATGGTGGTAGTGGACCAAGGGTTGGATTTGATGATCTCAGAGGTCCCTTCCAACCCAGTTGATTCTATAATTCTATGAAAAAATCCTGGCTCCAAGAAGGCAGCTGAGAAGTCTGGGATAGCACTGCCATCAGCAAGTGACTTTCTCCCATGTCTGGGTGGTCAACCCCAAACAATTTGCTCAAGATTATACAAGAGGATGGAACTACGGGCTACTAAGTGCTGCTTGCCATAACTAATACACCTGCTGCCTCATGTTCTCACCATTTCATCCCTGAGGACCATTAAATGTTCCTCCTGCCCTCCTTCATGCTGTTGAACCTGTTGAGTTCAATAAGCAAGAGGGGAAGCAGGCAATAAAAGCAATTTGGAAAGCCACTTAGCCCTCACTGACCTTACCTGGTATCCCATGCATGAACACTCCTGGCAGCCTGGAGAGGAAGAGGAGGGGGATGCTGGTGGAGAGGGACATAAGCAGGAAGAAGACACTTCCAGATGCACTGGAGAGAATTAAGGCTGCTCGGGCACCAAATTGGTCTGCAAACCTGGTACAGAAATCAGTTTTCTATTTAGAGTTTAAAAAAAAACAAAAAAACTTCACAATAGTAAATCAGTTTGGCTTCTATTTGAGGGAAAACACAAAACACACAAACAAACAACCCCCCCAAATACAAACAAACAAAACCCTCAAAATACAAACAAACAAAAAAATCCAGCCAGATCAGGTTTTTGACCCGACTCCAACTCTTTGCAGTAATTCAGCTCCAACTAAGCTGGGAAAAGTCTGAGAGTACCACAGAAAGGGTTCTGAGCAACTGGGGACTATGATGACCATAAAATAGGCCTTATATAGTGTTTTTTTGCTGCAATTTCTCCTTCATTTTATTGAAGTTGCATATTTACAGTTAGCAGAGGAACATTACCTTGCATAGCAACTAGTTGTGCTTACACCAAGAGGAACAACCTCCCAAAAAATGCCAAGACTAGTCTACAAGCAATGCTAAGCATAATTAATTAAAAGGCTTTCTGTTGAGGAAGAGCTACAGGTCAAAACTTAATTGTTTACAGGAAAGCCAGGAAAGTTTACATTTGCTGTTTGTAACCTAAAGACCACCATTTTCTATATCATCCAGGGTTGGTGTGGGTTTTTTTGTTTTGTTATTTAAGAGTAAATTCAATGCTTTATCTTCTTGTGGCTGGCTAGGAGCACCAAGAAGGAAGAACACAGAAAACTGACCTAAACAACATTTTTCTCTCTCTTATTCCCCTTCTTCCTTTTTTTTTTTAATCTACCTTTATACTGGGGTAAAAACAGCTTCATATCTAGGAAAATCCATTTTATCTCAAACCTACATTGCAAATTTTAGCTTCAGTCTGGCAATAGACATCTTCAGTCCCAGACAGATTCTGCTTTGCCATTTTATTTCCTTTCAGCAGCTCTTCTGGATATTAGTGAATGACATGCACAGAGGAAACCCAGATTTCATATGGCACCAGATCCAGAAAGAAATATTATTCCAGATATGTATAGTAACAGAAAAAGCATTTAAAAATGGGCCCTTTGCACCATCTCCATTCTCAGGAACGTATTTTCTTCCAACAGCAGTACTGTAGTACTGTAGGATCAAATGTTATTGTTATTTATTTTAAAATGTGTCCAAGGGCTTTTAGAGATCAGATCCTCAAAGTGCCACACACCATGTATTAGAGGATCCTGTAGTGCTCACAACTACATGAACCAGAAAGTAAATCCCATGCAGGAAAACTGAGGCACACACCAGCTCCCTATCTATTTATTACTTTGTTAATCAGTAGCAGGACCAAGAAGAAAAGTTAGATTTTCTCAGTCTCATTTTAGCTTTTTTTATCTCTGGATTACACGCCTCTTTCATTTTTTTCCTGGTCTTTGGGAATGCATTCTCCCACCACTGTAATTTTGGGGCTATTTGCGTTTTGTTAGGATGAGAAAAGTGTATCCCATGCGGTGAAGAGGCAGAAACCCTGAGTCTTTTCCACTCTTATTTTGACAGATGAGTTTATAGATGTTTTTAAAAGATCCATGCAAGTCTAACTTTGTATTCAACATGAATGCAGACACAGTGAGATTCAGTTGCAGAAATGACATGACCCTCAATTATTTTCACTGACAGCTCTACTTAACTACTCTTTTTTTGGTTTCCCAGTCACAAGACACTTCTAAGGTTACACATGGCTATAAAACATTTGCAGGGTTAAGCTGTTAGGACCTGGACTCTGAGGACTCTGATAGTTTAAGCTGTTTCCAGTATATTGTTACACTTAAATGTGCATCATTAAAATGTACCTAAGTTAATATAAAGCCTGCTTCTATGTTGCACCATTTCTAATTATAGCATTTATTTCTCCCTTGCTTGTTATGAAATCTTCAAACGTTTCAATAGGACCACAAACCAGAACGAAATTATTTTTATGAAAATATAAAAATGTCTGACCTCTTCAGCTATGCAAGGGGTCATGAGAATCATTCTCACTTACCTTCCGAAAATGTAACCTCCCACGAGCTGGAGGACACCAAAGATTGTCTGGAGGTAGCCAAACCCCACTGAATCCAAACCTAGGCTCTTTGCCAAGTACTGAAAAAGAAAAAATCCCAACAGGTCAGGGGAAAAGAAGCATACTATATTTATGAATAAAGAGCTTAATGTGTGTGTGAGTACCATACCTCCAAAAAAAGCACTTTCTTCAGTTCCCCATACCTACCTACAGATGAAATCTTCATTGAGGCAGACACAGGCTGCTTAATAAAGACCAAAGGTCTTTGTCCCACATTCTGAAGATCGGGGGAGGTGATCAAAACCTACAATTTTGCACTAGGTGACAAATCTGTATCACCATTTACCTTTGTGGTCCAAAAGAACAGAACATAATCAGCAACTGCTGAGGAGGATGAGGGAAATTTTAATTGCCTTCCTGCCTCCAGATCCTGCACCTGCAGCAGTCCAAGCACCCTCCAGGAGATGACTGCAGTGAGGTCTTGGAGCTGTTGTTTAACCAAGCAAGCTGGAATCAATGGAAGTACAACAGGGGAAAAATATTGCCTTTATTTGTAATCTAGATGATGCACCCACAACCTGAACTTGCAAAGAATAACAGAGGCATACCTTGAAAAGCCACAATACTTCAGGTGTGGATTTTTGTTGGTTTTTGTTTTATTTTTATTTAAACACTGTATATTCAAGGGACAACTATTTCTTATTCACATTTTTGGTTTGTGCCATCTGCTAAGATTTGTTTAAAACTCTGAGCCAAGTTCAGCTCTCAGAAGGTGTGGAGATGCCCCAGTTCTGGCCACTTCCCAAATACATGGTCTTCACCCAGGTCCCCAGATCCCCTACAACTGATCAGTGATTGACTACACCAATCTCCCATACATAAACTGCCTCTCGGGTCTACTGACTCAGGGCACCATGGACTGATTTAGCTCCAGAAGAAGGGAGCAGTTTGCCTCTGGAGGCACAAAACTAACAGAGAGATCTCTGAGAAGGCACGGGCTCTCCAGAGACAGGGGTGGACAGGCATATCATAGATCCAGGAGCTCACAAGAGCAGGAAAGCTGAAACAGTAGAACAGCAGAAACAGACCTGGGGGTGCTGGTTGACAGCTGGCTGAATATGAGCCAGCAGTGTGCCCAGGTGGCCAAGAAGGCCAATGACATCCTGGCCTATATTAGAAATACCATGACCATCAGGACCAGGGCAGTGATCATCCTGCTGTACTCAACACTGCTGAGGCCACACATCAAATTCTGTGTCCCATTTTGGGCCCCTCATGACAAGAAAGACATTGAGGTGCTGGAGCAGGTCCAGAGATGGGCAACAAAGCTGGTGAAGAGTCTGGAGCAAAAGTCTTACAAAGAGCAGCTGAAGGAGCTGAGGTTGTTTAGCCTGAAGAAAAGGAGGCTCAGGGGAGACCTTATCACTCTCTACAGCTACCTGAAAGAAGGTTGTAGTCAGCTAGGGTCAGTCTAGCTGTCAGGTCTCACAAATAACAAAAAATAGGACAAGAGCAAATGGCCTCAAGTTGTGCCAGGGAAGGCTTAGATGGGGTACTGGGAAAAGTTTCTGTCCTGGTTGTCAAGCATGAGACTGCCCAGGGAATTGGTGGAACCACCATCCCTGAGGGTATTAGATAAGTAGATGTGGCACTTCAGGGACATGGTTTGGTGATGGACTTGGCAGTGTTAGGTTTATGATTGGACTCAATGATCTTAAGGGTCATTTTCAACCTAAAGTACTCTCTGATTCTATAAAAACAGATAGAAGGGTCCAGTAAGTGAGAAGCAATGAGTTCCACTCAGAGTTGGTTTATTACGCAATCAGAAAAACCCACCTCTGATCTGAAACCTCTGATTTCTGCTACCTGCTGTTTGGGTCACTCTCACACTGCAAGCAAGCAGATACAAACTACATCAGCTTTACCCTGAGCCATCAAACGAGGCTCTAGGTGCTACTGCAATACAATTAATAAACAAGCTTTTATTGCCCAGGCACACCCTGAACACAGTCACAGCTTGCTTGCTAGGTAGGAATACCAAGTATTCCCTTCAGTATCAGGAACACCTTTCCCCTTTCCTGCTAGAAATTCTCTTTTGACTTTGCTGGAAAACTACATAGCCTGGCATTGAAGGAAATGTGTGCTGTGAACCAAGAGAACACATACTCACAGGCATGATTCCAAACTGCATGAAGAGAAAGGTCAGGTCTAGAGCTGCAATCAGGTAGGCAACAAGGATCACTTGTCCCCTCTTAACCTCTCCCGAGTGGCCACTCTCCCCCAGGGTCTCATTCCTCATTCCTGAGGCTTCTTCCTCACCTTCAGAGATGGCTTTTGCATTCATCGTGCTCGTGGAACGACTTGTTGCAGGACAGGCTGAAAAATGACACGAAGGCACTTTCTAGGAGAGAACGTGAAGCCTAGATAAGGTGCAGAAGCTGAGTGTAGAGTTCAAAGCTTACAGTGTGAAAGGTCCTGAGTCAGCATGCCACGGATTTATTGTTTCATTTTTTTTTCTCTTCCCTTCACTTACTTGCCAGGCAGGATCAAAGGTAACCACACACCAAACCACAGATTTGGTTCTTTAGCCTTGTCCCAGGTGGGCTCACTGCTTCAAGTGCCATCACAATGAAGACCAGCTTGAGTGTCTCAGCAAAAGTGAAAATGAACGTTGCCCTAAACAAGACCACGTGACAACCTCTTCAACTCTTTAACTGTTTCACTTCCTTCATTTTTACTGCCTCTGGTGGCTCAGAAGAGATGACTTTTAATTCTTCATGAAAGGCATTTTGATATTGGTTTTGGAGGCTGCAAGTGAAGCTTGCAGCAGAACAGCTATTTCCAAGTCCTTGTGCTTCTTGCAGTCAGTTTATACAGACCCTGGAACACATATAGGTCTTGCATGCAGTTAAAGCCACTCTCATCAACACCTCTAGCTGAGCCATTTCCCCTCCTCTATCAGGTGCTGCAAATTTATAGAAAATCTGAGCTAGCAAATATTCACATGTGACTCCACTCAGACTACAGATTACCAGCCAATGCCAAAAACATAAAAAAATAAAGCATTAAATCTACAGAAACCATGAGGGTGACTGCAAACTGGAGAATCAAATAAATAAGACCCCTTTGTTCTTTGGAGGTTTTGTTGTTTGCTTGCTTGTTTACTTGGGGTTTTATTTGTTTGTCTGCTTGCTTGTTTGCTTGAGGGTTTATTTGTTTGTTTTCTTACTTGTTGAATCCTGGAAGTCTGGTTGAGCATTATCTTTATTTTAAAGAGAAAAAGAAAGCAGAGATCCCAGCGCTCTTTGTAGAATTACAGGACTTATGGAAGGAAGGGAACTGGAGATCTCATCCACCCTGTGGCTTCAACACATCAGTTCAGCTGTGGCTTTTTCTAGGCAATCTTTGACAAACTCAAAGAAAAGAGAATTGCCCACTCCCTGGGTATCTGGGAAAGACATTTTTCCTAATGTCCAATCTGAATTTCCCAAGCTGTGGCTTGTGCCTGTTGTCCCTCATGGTATCTACTGCCAGTACCAGCAGGAGTCCAGATGCATTATCTCTGGACCTGCCCTTCGACTAGTCAAAGATGACTGTTAGATCATCCCAGCCTCCTCTTTGCCAGGCTGAACAAGCCAACTTCCTTCCACCTCCTTCAATATTAGGTACTCTAGAACCCTGAACTTCTTGGTAGCTCTCCCTTGGGTCCAATCCAGTCTGTCTACACATCTCTTGAACTGGGAGTCCCAAAACTGGGTCAGCCTCACCAGCACCAAGCAAAGGGGAAGGACATCTTCTCTGAACATCCTCGTTATGCTCCTCCTCAAAAGCCCCACTGCATGGTTTGCCTTATCCCTGAGGAAAGTGCACCCTTGGCTCACACAGCATTGCTGTCATCCATGGTCCTCACACTGTGGGTGCTACACGTCCACTTGGGCCCCAGCCAGCTTTGATGCAAGTCGATATTCTGCCCCAGGCTTGGGGCAAACTGTTGCCACTTTCATCTTGTTGAAAACCTTGACGTTTTGGTTGATCCAGCTCTGACATTTCATGCAGACCTTCCAGCCTGAGGCTCCATTGCTGACTGTGTCAGCCAGTCCCTCTAACACAGAAACACCTCCTTTCAGAAACAGAGGCTTGACTCACCATGAAGGCTGACACAGACACATCAATACAGAGACATGCACAAGTGTTTGCTGGCTTGGATCTGGAATGGTTGACAGGGCTTTAGTTTTCCAACCAAGTCTAGGGAGAGTGAACTGTAAGATCTCTGAGCACACCCTTTTATTCAACATATCATCACCAAGCCCTGTGATTTGCTGAAGGTTGCCAGGCTCTACTTCCTGAGGAAGGAGGGGGAAGACCAAAGGTTAAGTCTTTCACCGGGTGTGGATACCATATCACTGGAGACTGCACAGAAACAACCTTACACAAACTCAGACAGAGCATGAGTAAAAAAGCACCTTTAAAGAACGACTTACCTACAGCAATACTAGCACTCAGATCCAACTCAGATCCTGGACCCAAGGATGTGTAGTTGTTAGTGAAGAAGGAAGATTACCCAGCATGTATCCCGGTTTAGCAAAGGATCAGTGCTTGACATTTGGTTCATCTCAGTGAAACAATGGGTTTGCCTGCACTTTGAATGTCCTTCAGCACAGTACCAACATCATCACTCCCTCATTTGCACTGGATAGGCACAATGTACAAATTAGCAGCATTGAATAGAAGAGTAAAATTAATGACAGAACTCTGTTTATGGAGGTTTTGAGACAATCAAAAAGGAAAGTCATGCAAATGCAATGTAAAACACTGCATACAGGAAACCTTGCTGACTTGGACTTGAAAAGCATCAATATTTTGACTGGTGAATTTGTCTCAGCAGCAACTGAAAACAGATCCCAGCAAGGCAACCAAGGGAAGCAATGACTTGCAGATGCAGCCACTCTTCACCAGATATGAGCCTCGTCCTGCCAGGGCATGCAGTGCAGACAGTTAACCAGCCACATGCTCTCACTTGGATTTAGCTTCTTTTTACTGGCATTGACAAGGGAAGTGGACTAAAAAACCCCAGAGTTTCATTTCCAGTCTTTGAGGCAAAAGACATTGTTCTAAAAAATAGAAAACTAAACTTGGTGCCTGGTGTGGAGGTGTCCATGGAGAATAAGCTATGATCATCAGGCTTGGTTCCTGTACATCTCTGGATGCCGCTTAGTGGCTCAGTGCCCAAGCCCGCTCCTTAACATCCCAGATCAGGCTGCAAGTAAGAAAGTGCCCTGGGTCCAGCTCAATGATCCTCTTCTTGCAGTAGTCTATTTGGGCAGGATCATTTACATCCCCATCCCTGCATTTTGGCACAGGCAGGACAAAGGCAAGAGGGTGGGAGTGTTAAGCCACCTTTACAAGCCATGAGCCAAGTCATGCAGATGCTGCCCTGGCCCCAAGGATTCAGGGATGCAGCTGTATTCTCCAAACTTGGCCAAGATGTTGGCAACCTCAAATCATCTTAGTATCCTCTCACAAGGTCTTCTGCACAGGAACTTGGACTTTCCTGACTTTCAGCACCCGATTTTTGAAACCTTGCCCCATGAATCAGTCAATCTAAAGGCTAAATGTGGCAGCAGGAGCACTGATGGAAATACAGCCAGTGTGATCGACGCAAGGCAGATCCTCCTCCTCCCCTGCGTGAGAAGTCTGACTGAAAATGTCTGCAGGAGCAGACAGTATGATGGAGATTAACTCTGTTCCCAGCTACATTCTGCTGAACATCACGTTTGCAGCCATCCAGCACGGGACCAGTTCATTTATACCTGCAGTGATAATGCACCATTAATGACAGATGGCATAAGCTGGCACTGCATTTTTATCTAAAGACTCCTTCTGGCTCAATTATAGACTACACCACAGGCAGCACTTGGTTACTGACAAGCCATCTTTGAAAAAGAAAAATAATTTTAAAACTGGGGAGGAACAGGTTATGAGGAGGAAATTAATTTACTTGGGTAGGATAAATAAACTTTAAATGGACAGATATTTCAGGGAGACTAAGGTGAAAGCAAGCAAGGAGACAAATGTCTTGTGATAAAATTGCAGATTAGGCCATTAGCTATGCATTAAGCCTTGATACTTATTCTCAACATTTTTTGAGCATTTATAGTTGCCTTCCCTGGCGTATCTTTTCTGAGGCCTATTTATCTGGTGATCTCTGAAAAAAAAAAAAGAGTGGGAAACCTGAGAACATCTTTAAAAATTTTCATAAAGGTTTATTGTTTATGTTACTTGGGCAGAAATCTTTTCTTAAATTACTGGAAATGGGAAGCAAGGCCAGCACATGCATGGGGAGGGGGAAATCCACCCACATCAATACCAGAAGTTGAAAATGTTGGTTCAAAAAGGATAAACTGTGGGGAAATAAATCTTGAATCCTTTTCCAAACTTGTATTTTAAGACAGAGGAAGCTTAACATGATCTGGAGGAACATGAGGTACCCTGGGTAGGATTCTGCTGTCTACAGAGGGTCAAAACAAGCCTTAGAGCCTCAAAAGAGCCTTGAAGAGGGATGGAAGTGCAGATGTACTGCCGAGCAATGAAGGGCACCTCTCAGGCCTCAAATCCTCTATGAATGTGAGCTAACAGGTCTCTTCAGCTAAGCAAAAATCAGTGGGATGACCCAAATCCTGCTTCAATGTAGATCAGTCACAAACCCTTGCCCTTGTGGGTATACATCCATACCCATGGCAAGCACGAGAGCTGGCTGGGAATGCCAGGGAGGGAATTGCTGCCTCTTGCATTCAGCAAAACTCCTTGCAAAGAGAAACTGCATTTCCATGGGCTGTGTGCTGGGGGTGCCAGGAGGGACATGAGATGAATAGTTATGAGCATACTACTTCTCTCTGCACAAGAAGCAGCAAAGATAACCCTTCCTCTCTTCAAAAGAACATCACGAGGCCACCACATGAAAAACAGTGAGGCATGCAGATATTCAGACAAGGAGGGACATAAAAACCCTTTACGGAGACACAGTCCTCAGGGAGCTATTGTCCTAGGGATGTTTCTTAAACTCTGTAATATGAGAAAGGAAATGGAAGAAATATCTTGAAGTGATTCCTCAATAGTGGGAATGCTGAATTGCTATAATGAGGGAAACTACTCAACACCAGCCCTGGTCATTGGGAGCCATCAAACTGCAGGATCTGGCCTGATCCTTCTCTTCCCCCAACCCTAAGACTAAGGGAACAGGCCTCATTTGTATTCTGGTGAAAGATTTATACAGTTAAGCAAATAAGAGCATAAATGGCCCAGTATTGCCAAAATTATATCCCATGTTTGTTGACTGATTTATTCCTTTGTCTAATTGTGTTCATGAAAAAGCAGCCCACTAATGAATGGAAAAAGACTCCGCATGGCCAGCAAAAAAAAAAAAAAAAAAAAAAAAAAAAAAAAGCCATGTTTAGTTTACAAAATAGCACAGTCTTCAGGGATTTTCATAAAAACTGCAGAGACAGTCCAAATTGACAATGAAATCAGATTCGTTATGGCTGCTAAACCCTTTTGGCTTCTTCTATGTGTATATTAAATTGCAAAAAAGCAATTATTTATAATTTGTTTTTATAAAAATGCTGGTGTGCTTATGCTGTTTGGCAAATTATTTTGTGAAATGGAAAAGGCTATTGTTCATTCTCTTGGTAAAGTCTTTGTTACTTAGCGTATTAAACTGCAAATCACATTTTATCTGAAAGGTCCCTTCCAACCCAAACCACTCCATGATTCTATGAAATATGGCTGGTTATTATTAAATTTTTAATGGTGAAACCCCAAAGCTCCAACTAATATCACAGCCCCATTTGGTGCTCTGTAAACACAAAAAGAGGTTGAGACTCAGATGAATGAAAAGTATTAAATCCTCCTTGTCTTGCAGATGGGACCCTAACAGACAGAGGCGTTTAATGGCTTCCCTGAAAACACAGAGGAAGTCTGTGGAAGAAGCTGGAGTCAGATTCAATCATCCTTTGGACACCAGTTCTGTTGCTTAACCACAGGGCAATTTCTTCTTTCTAATATTCTGGAAAGATTAAAATAAAAGAGAACATTTCTGAATGCTGGAATTTGACAACAAAACATGCAAATGGGGCAGAGACTGTGTCAATTGTAAAAGAGTTTTGGAAAAATCCCGTGGCCCGAATTCATGAGAGTTACACCAAGAATAACATGACCAAATAGGAAGAAAAATCTCAGTTCTTTGTACCCATCCAGTCTTACCGGCTCCAGCAGGACCTCACCAGGGCAGGAGCCTCACATGCATGCTCACACTGAGTGGTGCCTTGCTTAGGATTATTTCAGCTCAGCCAGAGTACTCACCTCTGAAATTATCCCCCAGCTGCTGCCATTGCTGTGGCCCACCTCTACCCAGAATCTCTCCTGAGCAAACAGAAACCCTTCAGGTTTCAATGAGCTGGTGCCATGCAGTGGAGAAGGGCTGCTGGGCTGCCCAGAGAGCAGCCACCGACCTCCTTCAAGCGAAGACATCAGAAGACAGCAAATGCCACCAGCCTCTAGTCTGCTATGCTACAACACCGAAGAATCAGCAAGCAAAAAATGACTCCTTCCTTAGTGAAAGTCCAGGTCTGCTGTGTGACCTGTCTCCTGGGCAAGGGGTGGTCTCCCCCAGACTTGACATTCTTCTTCCTAGTGCTCAAGCCACACTTGTTTTAAGCAAGTGTGACCTATCCATCTCTATAGGAAACTGTGATTAAAGGACTGGTTATACCATCAGCTGCTGAGCAGGGTCCAGGCAAAACTCCACACACTAATAAATGATGGTGACAGCCCAGAAGCAATGGATGCCTCTGCTGCCTCTGTGGTTGTGTCTTAAGCTTCCTGGCGTGCTGGCATGACCGACCTTTAGACAACTCACTGCTGGATAATGGATGAAGCCCTCGGCTCCAAGATACACACAGTGCATTGGAGAACCAAGGTTTACAGCCAAAGAATATGCTAGAAGTGACAAATCTGGATACACACAGAAATAGAACCTCATACTTAGCCTGCAATATGCAATATTTCATTCAGCTGGTATTATACAGCCACCTTCTGGAATTGCAGCAATGTCTGGAATGCAAAAGCTGTTTATCGTTTAAATAACATTTAGGCCATTATAATTTATATGAGAATTGTAACTGATTGGGGCTGTATGGAGCTTCTTGTTGTGGTTTGCTGTAGGAATGCTGCAGATTTCCTCTGCACACATTACATTCTGCACACAATGGGAGTCCCAGACATTTTCAACTAGTCTGAAGCCTTCTGCCTTTACCAAAACATTTTCCTGTGTCAGAATCAAACAATTGCCTGATTTATAAATCTCGAGCATTCAGAAGACCACCAGCAACACAATGTAACAAGAATCTCTCTGTCATTCAACCTTCCAACAAAGCTATACACAGCACAAACAAAACAGGGATATGTATCCAGCATTTCTGCTAATGCATGTTCCTGTATAGAGCAATTAGAAAAAGGCAAAGCATGTGTCTGTAAAACCTTGCACATCCCAAATACGGCTTCCCCACACAGAGAAGGGTCTGTGCTACAGGCTCAGAAAAATCCTTACCGGCTCGGGGCCAGAGGAGACATGTCCCCTCCCAGACTTGCTCCATTCAGCTGGCTAGTTTCACCACGTGGACTTGGGACCTGCAAGGAACCAACATGGCATGTGGAGAAAAGGGAACAGCTGACCCCATGCCCATCTGGCTCCATCCACTGTATGGGTTGGGGATGAACCTGTGTTGCAGGTATTTGCCGCCTGTGAGTGGAAGAGGTGGGACAACGGTATCCAGAGTCATGCAGGGCTGGATTTATCAGCAGCTCAAAAGTGGAGGAATGTGCAAACATGGCTAGACAACCCTTGATCGATTTTGGCTCTAAATGCCTTACAAAGCCTCTTCCAAGGTCGTTATTTTTCTCCCTCTAAGCAAACACCTCATTTCAGGCAAAGGCTTGAATTGGCTGTGTAAAGTCAGAGCTAACCCTGCAGTTCAGACTGTTGCAAGTTGGAGCAGAGCATGCACTCCTGCCTGTCAATCAAATCACCAAGGAAAAACAAAGCTTTTAAAGATCTAGAAGACACCAGCCCTTGGAGGTATCTGCTCTAACAGCTAGGCCTCCATCCCCTGCACTAGCAGTAAAGGCTGTAGCAAGGTCTACTTTTAGATTATTACAGTCTGGATTTTAGTCAGAAATACAAGAGCAATGACAGCCTTACGACTGCTGTTTTTTTGTTCAAACCATCAGAAGGCTTTGGAGACCCTTCACTGTTTCCTCCTGGCCTTCCAATCCAACCTTTGGTTGGATTCACCTGAGATAAAAAGAAATTGAACCTCCTTTGCTGGAGGTGTAAATTCCTCATGGACTCCTTAGCACTGAGGTTGTAGGGGTGACTCACTAATGGTTCTTGAGTGGGATATGAGGAACCTTCACAGTGGTTTGGGGAAAATTTTCAAAATAATTCAGTAAAACCAATGTTGGAGAATGAATACAACTCTAGCATGAACACATAGATAGAAGTGGAAAAGCTTAGAACCCTACTCTATCATACAAGTAAGTCCCTCTTGAAATATACCTGAAACTTTGCTGTTAAGAGGCCAGAACCTGCACAGTACTATTTGCTTCTCTTCTTTCCAGTTCAACATCCATAGACATGGCCTTTCTTCAGAGCAAAGGATGAGGATGCATTTCCAACATGTTGCAGGTATGTCTGACACACACAAGAAAACCCCAAACCTGTTCAGTTATGTCTTTAAAGTTCATCTTTATGTCTTGAAAGTTCATTGTTCACAATAATTCTTGAGAATTATTTTGAAACAACAAGAGGAGCTATGAATTAAATTTGTCTCTCTTTGTAAAGAATCAGAGCAAACTTTGCACACTGTTACAATCCCATCCTGGCATTAGGACATAAGTGGCACACAGAGGTTTTCCCAAGAGAAAATCCGTAAGAGCTATTTATTTTTAAGAAATATTTCAAAATAATTTTTAAAGCTTGTCTTCAAGATGATTACACGCCCACAACCCAGAAATCAAGCAAGTCCTACAAATTTTTAGATTAGCTCTGCAAAGCTGCCCCAGGGAGGGTGCTAGGAAGAAATTCCCCAGCTTTCTACATTGGCTGAGTCCTGGAGGCCCCTGTTAAAACTGACACCAATCTACTTAGCAGCTCTGCCCAGACTCTCTCCTCACTACCTTCAAATAAAAAAAAAAAACAACAATAAGGATTTATTCCTTGTATTTATTGCCCAGCACAGCCAGGGGAGTGGTGGATTATATTCCTCCTGAGACTCATCAATCAAATAATTTACCAAATTCAGTCACCTGTGTGCAGGTGAAGCAACAACCACCACGAATCCCATTGGAGGTGCCCTCAGAAGCCGCAGGACTGCAGCGAGGCCCAGGACCTCTCTGGGAATGCCAGGACAGGTCAGAGGAAAATCTTGCTTAATGGTTCTGGTGGCTGAAAAGACTCAAGATTAAATTTGCAGCCTGGTGGTTAAAAAAAAAAAAAAAAAGCCATTCTCCCATCTGCAAAGCAAGTGCATTTGATCTAGAAAGCAATAAGTCTCCATAAACATACCACCTCCAGATGTATTTCTTTCCTTCCAGAGTAAACTCACAACCACTTGGCCACTCTCAGCTTAAATGATTTCACCTGCTTTATATTTTCTCTTTGAATGTCAGTGATGACCAGCTGACTCATTTTTACTTTGAGAAGTGCAAGACCTGGATTACTTGGCTTAGGACTGAAACCCTGGCCCCAATTCACCAGGAATTTTGTCTCTGATTTCCATGCTACCAGGATTTAATCTTCAGGTCTTTCATCCAGCTCCTCTTCTGCTTTTTCTGTTAGGAAAACATGAGTTTCGGACTAATTCAGTCTTGACTATGTTTGAGAATGTGTCTCATGGCTCACACTAGAATTCGTCATTTTGATATGTCTTCATGTGTGACTGCGTGCTCACTGGGGGCCAGTGAGATATCTGTTATCTCACACAGCATTAGAGTGTGTCTTTAATTGCACCTTTATGGAATTAAAGTGTAATTGATAGTCAGGTACAAATTAATCTCTTTGTGCCTGATCCTTCTGTTCTCAGTCCAAAATTCATCCTACGTGAAACTGAGGGTCAGGCACCTGGGAGCTCCTTGCCCTGCAAACTTGTTTTAGCAATAGCTCCTGCAAGAAGTTTCAGAGCAACTGGTAGGGGTAAATTTTAAGGCTACAGAATAATGTGATGATTTTTCAACCTGGTCATAGCATAGGAAAAAATATCACTTTCTCCTGGTCTCCACCATCTACCAAAGGCCATTACAATCACATGTAATCAGCAACATTTCTGATCACAGCCCAAGGTAACAGGTCCTTCCAGCCTCCGTCCAAAACTTGAGAACTAGTTCATTAAGAAAAAGCTATATCAGTGAATGCACTGTAAACCATTAGAAAGCCTTCAAGTCAGTGTTACCTGTGATCTTCCACCTTCTCTGCTGTGCTAGGTTATGTGGCATTTAGTTTCTCTTTCCATCTATGGGATACTGAAGGCTAGTGGGATTTGTGCTGACTGCTGTTGCGGATGGCACGTACAAATCCTAAAATGCTGCACCATATATAACATAGGCTGAGCTCCCAGCAATGAGTCACAGCACTAATTGTTCTGCATTATATAAATGTGTTCACAGCATGCTGCTGGATCCAGATACAATTAACTCCTCACTCCGTAGGAATACATACCATATTGGGGGCAGGGCAGCCGTATTATAATTAAACTGCTGTAAAATGAATGTGATGGACCCCCTCCAACAAAGCTCATTGAACCACACCCTTTGCAGGTTCACCACTGGGTGATGCTTGGTCCACATTCAAAGCCTGCAGCAAAATAATTGGTATGATTCTAGCAGGAATATCATAAAGTTATTGCTTTTCAAGATTAAGAGCAAATAAAATTGTAGTGCTGTGACTTCAGAAAGTTACTACACTAAAAGCAAATTTAAAGCTGTAGGCAAGAAGATAAATTAATTAAAGAATAAAAACAAGAAGCCAGGGGGTGGGGAGGGAGGAAAAATTATCTCATCATGCTGCGTCATCGCGTGATATCTCAACACCCCATCGCAGGGAACGCAGGGAGCAAGCCTGAGGGAGAGGCAAATAAAAAGAGGGAATCCAGCTCAGGGAGAAAGAGAAGGAACAGCCAGATCCCACATCGTATTACTTTGCCACCCTCTCATAGGGAGGGAACCAACCACAGAAAAAATGTAAAGGATACAAAACTCCTGGGGTTCCCTGAGCCATGCCAGCCCCGCACGAAGCCAGACATGTGTCTCGTGGTCCATGTCCTCTACAGCTGCATCTGCTCCTCCTGGACTGCAAGGGTTTGAGTTGCCATTGAGCTGAGCCACTATCTGTCATATTTGAGAAGTTGTGGCAGTCTGGTGATGTTCCCAGTGACTGGAAAAGTGGAAACAAAATGCCTGCTTTTAAAAAGGAGAAAAAGGAAGACCCATGGAACCACATATCGGTCAATCTCACCTCTCTGCCCAGAAAGATTATGGAGTGGATCCTCCTAGAAACTACACTAAGGCACATAGAAAATAAGGAGATGATTAGTGACAGCCAGCACGACTTCACTGGGGCAAACTGGGCCTGACAAATTTGGTGGCCACCTACAACAGGGTTACAGTGTTGGTGGATGAGGGAAGAGCGACTGACTCATCTACCTGGACTTGTCCAAAGGATTTGCCACTGTCCTGCATGACATCCTTGTCTCTAAAATGGAGAGACATGGATTTGATGGGTGGACCACCAGGTGGATAAGGAATTGGCTGGATCTTTGCAGTCGAAGAATTGTGGTCAACATCTCAATGTCCAGGTGGAGATCAGTGATAAGTGGTGTCCCTCAGATGGCTGTATTGGGACCACTATTATTTAACAACTTTGTCAGCGACGTGGACAGTGGGATCGAGTGCACCCTCAGTGAGTTTGCCAATGACACCAAGCTGTGCAGTGTAATCAATGCGTTGGAGGGAAGTGATGTCCTCTAGAGGGACCTTGACAGGCTTGAGAGGTGGGCCTGTGTGAACCTCATAAAATTCAACAAGGCCAACTGGGAGGTCCTGCACATGTGTCAGGGCAATTCCAAGCACAAACTCAGACTGGGTGGAGAAAGGATTGAGAGCAGCCCTGAGGAGAAGGTCTTGGGGGTGTTGGTAGATGAGGAGCTCAACATGACCAGACAATGTGTGTTCGCAGCCCAGAAAGCCAACAGCATCCTGGGCTGCATCAAAAGCAGTGTGGCCAGGTCAAGGGACGTGATTCCATCCCCCTACTCTGCTTTTCTGAGACCCCACCTGGAGTGCTGCATCCAGCTCTGGGCCCCCCATCACAGGAAGGATGTGGACCTGTTGGAGTGGGCCACGGAGACGATCAGAAGGCTGGAGCACTTCTCCTGCGAAAACAAGCTGAGACAGTTGGGGCTGTTCAGCCTAAAGAAGAGAAGGCTCCAGGGCAACCATAGAGCAACCTTCCAGTACCTAAAAGGGACCTAAAGGAAAGATGGGGTGGGACTTTTTATCTGGGAGTGTAGTGACAGAATGAGGGATAATAGTTTTAAACCAAAAGATTTAGAATAGATATTAGGAAGAAATTCTTTACTGTGAGAGTGTTGATATACTGGCACAGGTGGCCCAGAGAAGCTGTGGATGCCTGATCCCTGTAAGTGTCCAAGACCAGGTTGGATGGGGCTCTGAGCAACCTGGTCTAGTGGGGGGTGTCCCTGTCCATGGCAGGGGGGTTGGAACGAGATGATCTTCAAGGTCCTTTCCAATGCAAGCCATTCTATTATTCTGTGACAGCCAAATTACACCTTAACCCTAATTTTTCACAGAATAAAGTGAATCTATTCTTCTATTAATAAATCTTGCCAAAGAATCATACGGACTCGGAGCAACTTGAAAAATTTCTTAAGATAGTGATGATACCTACGATGTAGGGTTGCAAACGGGTGGGAAAGGGGAATCGCGGTGGAAACGGCCCCGCCGTGGGGCGGTGGCGGGGCGAGGCCGCGCTGCCCTGGGGCGAGAGGGGGAGCGGGGCGAGCGCCCGGCTCTCCGGGCCGGCGGACATTAGAGGGCACCATTGCCCCGCGCATCGGGACATCCCGGGGCAGCTCCGGGACAGGGGCTGGGCACGCCGCGCTCGCCGGTGCGGGCAGCCGGGCGGAGCGGGCAGAGCTGCCGCGGGGCGGGGGTACACGGCGGGCCCCAGCTCCGCGGCCTGACCTCCTGGCGGGGAGACGACCTACAGAACGGGGAGAGGGAAGGTGGGGGGACACGACCGGAGCGCAAACACTTCTCGCCGGGATCAGTTTTCCGCCAGCTCGGTGCCTGCGCCCGGACTGGGGCGATTAAAATTTGGATTCATTTACTTTTCCTTCGAACTGTTTTTTTAAGGTCTTAATCGTCAGGATTCTTTAGACACCCTTCACTTCTTGAGTGTGTGTCGCTTTCGCAGTCAGATTTAAAGAATCTTCTAGTGTTTTGGAGAGTTATTTCTTATCTCTAGATTTTGTTCCCTGTCGGTGAACAAGATCCCTGGGATCCTTCTGAAGATGCCCCTGATGCACTTACCGCTGCTCTCTGGCTTGCCTTTGGACCACTCATGTCCCCTCGGCAACAGTCCGGGCCATGAGCGACCTCCTTCAGGACTCATGCTAGACTACCACTATTAAAAACCCTGTTTACTTAAGAAACATGAAACCAAAAATAAAACCTATGTAATGGCCCCTTCACCACCACCACCCCCTACCAAAAGTAGAAATAACCTATGAAAAGCTACTCCAAAAATAATATTACCATGGATCATGATGAAGGGCAAGGGGAATTCAAAAGAAGCAAAATGCAAACCTCTCGTTTAATGCAAAGAGTGGCAATGAACAGGACCTGTGAGCATAGAGCATAACTTTGACAGAAATTATACCAACAGAAAAGCAAGGAATATAAATAAATGGAGTATTTAACTGCTGCTCAAATATGACTACACAGTCAGCAAAAAAAGAGCCACCCTCCATGGGTATGTACTGTGAGCTCAAAATGCTCTTTGGTACCTGCCATTCCCAGCCTGCTTTTCAAGTTAACAGCACAGCATTGGTAAGGCTCCCCACACCGCACTTCACAGAGAGCATCCTGCAAACAAGTCAGGCTTCCAATCTATATGAAGGGCCAGATGGTGAGTGGACTTCATCTAGTAAAACAACATGATGGAAAGAGCAAAAAAAAAGAGTGTGAAGAGAGAATGCGATGGCCCCTGGTGCACTGGCAAGTCCATCAATAGATTAGTCTAAATTCACTGCTACCTTTGTGCTGCCCTAATGATGCGCAGCAGCTGGACAGCAAAGCTGGCTATTCTTTTAACAACCAAGAACAGAAAGAATAAGAAAAAAAATAATTAAAGGAAATTAAATTAAATGAAGCATTTTTCTGAGAAGCTAGCCTTTGCATATTTTTGAGAACACAACAGAAAGCAATTCAAATTGAATTAAAGCTGCCAGAATCTTTTCAGAATTCTGTTCAAATTACCTTTTCCCATTTTAATCCCTAAACTAGTGGGGGTTTGCCCAGCTATCTAATAATTTGACATTTTAGGACCTTGTCAAGAAATGGAAAATTCTGAGTGTACACCAACTTGAATTTTGAAGTGTCACTTTGATGGTAGAAAAGTCTTGATGAGGAGTTTGAGTAGTCTGCTCTAACTTGGACTTTAATTGCAATCAGTTTATTTAAGCAGGATTTCAAAGTACCACGCAAAATTGCCACTGGTGTAAATGCAAAATTGCAAATTGCTTATGATCACATGTACAGTAAAAGAGAAGTGCAAGGGCGATAAAGTACTGATGTTTATTGGCCTGTGCCTCTGCTAAACCAATTATGGGATATATAACGTGTTCTGAAATGAAGCAATCACATGTGGATCACGCAACATTTGAACAATCTCAAACACTGCTGAGTGTAGATGGTAACAGAGTATTAAAGGAAATGAGAAGAGAGCAAAGCACAAACCTTCAAGCCTCGGGGGCCCAACAATAGGTCTGCTTCTCTGGTAGCATGCTGAGGACAATTCCTGCAGGAAAAGTTCACTCCAGACTTGCCGAAAGACAGAGGAGTGCTCCTCCATGGCACCATGTCATGGGGAGTATTTGCCTCTATATACAAGTATCTCACCTAAGCTTTCTCTTCTGAATAAGTTAACCTGGAGCTGTGCAACAGCCAGCCCCATCAGAATGACAGTGCCAAGGCACTCTTTTGCTACCTCCATAACTTCTTATCAAATTTCCTTGGTTACTCCTTGCTCAGTTTACAGTGCAAGGACCTCTCTTCCCCTATCTGCCAAGCCATCAGACTCAGCCCTGGCTCTGACAGTCAACCTGGACTCTTTCCAAACAGGAATAATCAAATGCAATAAACCTCCTGCAATTACATTCCCTTTGCAATGATGCACAAGCCATAAAGGAGTTAGCTTTCCCTCCCCTCACCCCTTCAAAACAGAGCAGCCAGAAGGAATACACACTAGCTAAAGTCATTATTTTTTCTGACATAAGCAGATATGACTTGGATATTTTGAGCAAAAATGTTTCATTCTTCTGGGGCATTGTTCTAACCATAGCGGTAATTACTCTGCTCAGTGTTCTGGAGCAGGAATTTCTAAAGAAGTTAATAGGCTTGGTGGCAGGAGCTCTTGGGTAAGACTTTGTGGCTCATGTTAGGCAAACTGCTGGTTTAGAGGATCATAACCTACCCCTCCGGCCTTAGAATTCACAGATTCACTAAATTAAAAACATCTCTCTGTGCATACAGTATTTCCTCCTCAAATGGGCTGGATGCTCTCTATCTCCACACAGAAAAGAAACACAGACACTGCTAGAACTGGCAATTGTGAGCTGAAAGTGCTCAGGACGATCACCATCAGCTTAAAACAAAACAAAAAAAAAACCAGTCAAAGTACAGTGGTGCACTGACAGTGAGGAAGCCAAACTAAAAAACAGAGCTGGTAACCTCAGACCCAAGCTGCTTTACCTCCCAGGTGAGCTGGAAGGTGAAGTGGCCTCAAACACGAGGCAACCTCCAAATGTTCAAACCCTCGTTCCTAACGTCCCTCAAGCACTGCGTAAATATTGGCTAACCTCCAAAAAGGGTTTGGAAGGACAACGATGTGGATTTTGCAGAGGGCACGCCCACATCTTGCAAATAGCAGGGGATCTTGCTCGCTCAGCTTTCATTGCAGGAATGTATAAAACCGAGGAGGCAGAACACAGGAAAGGCGGACGCTGGCCTCTCCCGGCACGAGGAGGGAAGGACGGCAGCAGGTTCGTGAGGACTCTTCACAAAGAGCCCCTGTCTGCAGCGACCTGGCCATTGCCTTTTGGCTCACGTCTTGAATAGAGGGCACTTTTTCAGCAGGTTTCTTAGGGAACTCAAAGTATTTTCTCTGCATAGCATATTTATTTCTAAAACCACTCTAACTTACATCCCAAGAGATGTGTCTGATGGCTGCTGGGACAAGTCCCAGCTGAACACTGTGCCATGTTCACCATGTTCCCCAACCACCCCAGCTTGGTGTGAGACCCATCGCTTCTCTCCTAGCTAAACCCTTGCCAAACTGATGCTCATCTCTTGCTTTCTAAGATGATGTGCTCTTAGCGATGAGGAACTAGGGGAGCCTTTCTTATGGCTTGCTCCCTAAATGATATCCTTTGGGCCAAGAGAGATCCACATGGCAATCTTCAAGGGCCATTTTGGGAAGGAAAGGACAGTGTGGTAACATTCACCTAAAATAGCCACATGGGTAGGTTGTGGCCCAGCTCACATGGGAAACCACGAACGTCTGTTGAGATCATCACATCTGAACAGGTATCCTTACAAAAAAAACCAAAAAGCCTTCACATTTCCTAAGTACCTGTGCTACCACTATTAGTGAAATGAAAGTGGTCTGTCTGTACCACTGGTTAGCAAAGTCTTCTGCCAGGTGTGACTCTATGCCTGCCCAGGAAACAAGTAGGGATCTGCAAACTGAAGACATTTGTTGCATCTTCTTCTCTCGGCCACAAAGCTACAGACCTCTTCCCCTGAGCAGCACACCTGTCCCCACAAATATCAGAAGATGATTTCAGGAGATCAAACCTGCTGTGACATCTCATTGTTCATCAGCCAGATAGACCCTTCCTGTGCAATGAGCAAGGCTCCAACATTCTCTCCATTCTCTCTGCCAGCAGGAGCCAACCCTGGGTCCATGGGTCCAATACCACGGGCACTGCTGGGATCTCCTGGCACGGCCAAACTTTGGGAACACCACAGAAGGTGCAGTACCTGGGACATGGTGGAAGCTGCCCCGGCTGATCCAAGCTCCTCACCAGCATGGCAAGGTCAGGAGCGAGTGTTCTTGGCAGTGCTGGAGGGCTGTCACAGACTGTCAAAGACGTGGGCTGAATGTGGAAACACCACAGAGGAAAATGACTTATTTTGGTGCAGCTGGGAAGTGCTTTCCATGGGTGCAAAGACTAATACCCCTCTTCTTCAAGTTGACACCTGCCTGCGGTCACCATTGTCCTAAGGGGCCTAAAGCTGCAACCCCTCCAGCCCTGCAGTAAGGCAGCACCTGGGCGCTCCCTGCAGAGCCAGTACATCCTAGGAATTCATACTAGTTTTATTCCCTCAAGGGAATAAAACCATCCAAGTTGTCTTTGCTCAAAGGTTTGAATATCCCAAAAGCAAGAGCCATAGGAACATGAGGAGCTAGGGTGTCCCAGTACACACAATACGATAAAGATCCTGTTGTTTCCCCTTGTTGTTTGCAGATGAAAAACTCACTGTGGTTAAGACCCTCTGAGATGTGCATCAACATTATGATGATGTTCTGGGCCCAATTTTAGCACAGTGTCAATTATGCTCCCCCTCCTTTTCCTTTCATATTCCTCCATCCCAAAACAACAAAAGGCAATGATTGCAGTGACCTCCAGAAAATGTAAAGCACAAGCCAGCTGATCTCTGGCAACACAATAGCGAGATTAGTTCATCTGCAGTGAACAAACACGTATTATGTGGGTTTTAAAGTTAGGAGAGGAAAATGCTGTGGTTTTCATGTATTTCTATTCACCAAGGCTGCAAGTTATTACTTCCATGCAGCTGAGAAGCCCTATTTTTAAAAATAGCCTTCAGCTTGTTTTGAAATCTGCAAGCATCTCGCTTTGTTTTGCAGCAGCGTAATAAAAAAAACCGAGCCAGAAACGATCCCGTTTTCCACCACAAGCATCACCTCCCCCGCCCCAAACCCCCGCGCTCCACGGATGCTGAAAAAACTCCTCGGGGAAGGGGGGGATAGAAGGCAAACAAACAACGACAACATAATAAAAATAATAATAAAAACAC